>NC_090738.1:2799735-3174735 GCF_036898095.1 Palaemon carinicauda | reverse complement strand
GGCAAAAGAGGACAATTTTTTCCAGATGAGAGGGGATGGGATCCTGCTCCTTGGTCACCGATGAAGGAAATGACAAAATTGCCTGTTACATAATTTTGTAAAATAAAGATATAATTCTGATCAGACAGTAGCTGGCACAGCAGGAAATTTTTATAATGGAAATGCATTGAGTCCTTTCAGAAATCTTTTAAAATGGAGGCAAGAGCAATCCTCTCAGGATGGTAAGTGAAGGCGGGTAATATTTGTGTAAAGAACTCAAGTTTGTATAGTTAGGAATTTAGAATTTGTTATTTGTTTTTACTAAAAAGGTCTTTAAGTGAATCAGATTGGTGTCTGAAAAAAGGCAAAGATTTTTATCAGAGTTTTATCAGCGGGACTCTTTCCTTCCACTTAACACTAACACCTCTTCCTCCTTCCCTCCGCATCATTCAAGTCATCCACTCTCCTTACTACAGGGAATGTGAAGTTTAAGGTCAATTTATTTATGTTTTTGATATGCTGTTATGTACTGTCCTGTGTTTTATAATTTACTTTGTGCAAAAATGGTACATAATGGGAGCCATCTATGACTGGGAAAACAATTAATTCTATTTCCATTCATTCTCAAGGGGAAGATTGATACAATGTTTGAATACACAGCTTTGGAACGAATTATTTTCGATCTGTGAGGTATCATTGTATATGTCTTTTGGAAAGTTTAGTTACATGTAACATGAAGATTTAAGGGTACAATACCCTTATTTTTGCTGGAGTTGCAAAGTATAGCAACTCAACCAATACTATACCATCACAAAACTTTGAAAGGTAATCAGTATTTTGCAGTTGGTAACAATATACTGTATCAGCAAAATTTTCTGGAACTTGTTCGACCCCTTGATTAAAATAAAATTCTGAAAAGAACTGGAAGATTATGTAAGGACAAACTATGATGTAACACTTGGTTAAAAAAACAAATTTGAATCAAAGTGGAATTTTGATAATAAAATTTCTTATTTCTATAATCACCTGATGAACATATTGCTCCTCTAGAAAACTTGAAATTTTTTTTTGTTTCTTTCCCTTCAATAAACACATGCCCTTAGTAAAGGAATATAAAATTCTATCCTTAAGTGGTAAGAAGATCAGAACTGACGCACCAGACTCTTTTGTCCTATCATCAGTTTTGAAGTCAAAATTATGAACATCGGGGGAGTATAGAAATAAGAAATCTTATTATTACAATTCCATTTATTTCTATGAACTTTCCCTGATGTTTATATTGAGGAATCCTATACTCTGCTGGAGGTGGGACATCAGTGAAGGAAAGAGATAGGATCTTTTTCTATTTAAGGAAGGAGATTTACCAGCCATTTGTGTCAAACTTGACTCCTACAGAGCTGGCCCAAATAAATTTTAGAGATAAAGAATATAATATACATTACATCTGCTTGATAAGTAAATATATTAGGTAAAAATATATAAGAGATGTTTAAATTTTATCTATTGAGCATGTTTCTTAAAAACTTTAAACTTTTATAAATAGAAAAATTCTTAGAATCCAGTAATGACAAATATTTTCTGACCAAACATAACTGTTTTGAAAAACTTGATTTCACAAATTATATGTGGTATAGTTAAAACAGTGTCACACTATCTGTTTTGTGACATGTGCAGATTAAAAATTCATGGGTAAATCTTGTTTGACCAACCTGTAATCTTGTTACAATTACTTTTGCTCTTAATGAGTTCAAGGAAGAAACAATTTGTTTGATTTGTTTTAATTAATTATTTTATGATTCATTATTCCAAATACTTTGCCACTGTTATCATAAAAAATTTCAATTGTGGTTATATAGTCCTTAACAGGGACCTTGATACAAAGGTGTGGTGAAATTATGGCAGATTTAGCAGCAGCATCTGCTCTCTTTTTACCAACAGCAAGATGAACCAGAATTTTTTGTATTTAAATATTTTCCTCTGACAATAAAATTTGTTATGAAGCACTTCAATTTATAATGCAAGTTGCTTCTCATGTGTGTAACCTTTCTGGGCTTTTATGGCACTTCTTGAATCGGAATTAATGACAAACTTGAATTTTCTTTTATCTTTAATTGATTAAACAATGTTTATTTCTAGTAAAATCGCTGATAATTCCGGTGTGAATATTGATGTTTCACTATGTAATCAAAGCTGACTTGCTTTGTCAAAGAATACTACAGAACAACCAGCACCCTTTGAAGATTTGGAGCCATCTGTATGTATAGCACAGTGAGCAAATATTCTTTTTTTCCAGAAAGTCTGAAACCAACAGACGTAGTCTAAAGCTGTACTTTTCGGATGGAGTTATTTAGGATTCTTTGTATATGACAAAGACTGTTTGATGAGTAGTATATAACGAAGTTGTTCATATAAAGGCTACTTCTCGGCGTCAATGACCTTAGATGTCAGGATGCCAGAAAACTTTCAATCAATCAATCAATCCCAACCCTGTGGCATTTCAGAAACAAAGTCATGAATTGTCAATGCGAAAAACATCCCACCCAAGTTACTACCCTGGGTCACCACAGTAATGTTTGTAATAATTAGAATAAATATGTTGTATATAAGTTTGGATTCTTTTACCACCACTAAAATTTCCAATAAAGGGTTAAGGGGTCCTTTGACTGGCCAGATAGTACTACATTGGATCATTCTCTCTGGTTACGGTTCACTTCCCTTTTGCCTACACATACACCGAATAGTCTGGCCTATTCTTCACAGATTCTCCTCTGTCACACTTGACAACACTGAGATTACCAAACAATTCTTCTTCACCAAAGGGGTTAACTACTGCACTGTAATTGTTCAGAGGCTAATTTCCTCATGATAAGGGTAGAAGAGACTCTTTAGCTATGATAAGCAGCTCTTATAGGAGAAGGACACTCCAAAATCAAACCATTGTTCTCTAGTCTTGGGTTAGATTTCTCTTGCTTGAGGGTAAACTTGGGCACACTATTCTATCTAATTTCTCTTCCTCTTGTTTTGTTATAGTTTTCATAGTTCATATAGGATATATTTATTTTAATGTTACTGTTCTTAAAGTATTTTATTTTTCCTTGTTACCTTTCCTCACTGGGATATTTTCCCTATTTGGGGCCCCTGGGCTTATAGAATCCTGCTTTTCCAACTAAGGGTGTAGCTTAATAATAATAATAATAATAATAATAATAATAATAATAATAATAATAATAATATCACTTGCAGAAATATCCCAAGTAGAAAGCTATCTCACCCAAAAATAAATTTTTCCTATGTCAAAATCCATTATTTTTTCCAGGAGTTTGCAAACAAAACTGGTCCATGAAATTGGTCTATAGCTGTTTAGGTTACTGGAATCTTTTCCTACCTTATCTACTGGTATTGCTATTGCATGTTTCCATGTCTTTGGAAATAGATGTTTGGTCCTAAGATGAATACAAAAGTCTAATTGATAAACCTTTGGCTGGTTTTCTTATCATATAAAAATTTATGTTAACATTACCAAGGACACTTAAGAACAACTTGATAATGCAAATTCCAGATCCTTCTCACTAAATATATTCCAATGTCAAAATTCGACGTAATTGCTTCGTCTCTTCTTTTGTTGGATTGAAAGTGGCATCTAAACTATCAATAATTCTAATACTTTCAATACTTTGCCTAATAATATTTGAGATTGCCTGTGTATCATGAATTTGTGACCAATTATGCATATCTTGCAGGTCTGCTATAGGAAATATTGTTTTTATAAACTTCTGCCACACCTGATTCATTGAAATATATTTAGATATACAAGACACATTTCTTCCATGATATTATCCTTCATTTTATTGCTTCTTTTCTAAATTCAGCATAAATCTTATTGAGATACAATTTCAATACACCAATTTCTATTGCTATACCAACTAGTTTATTAACTGAATTTTCTAATGTTAGGGGACTAGTACTCAAATTTTTAATCTTTTATTCTAAGTTACTAGTTTTCTTCCAATTGCATACTTTTCTTTTATCACTTAGGTTAATGTTTATTTGGTTGGGCATTAGTCAAAGACATGGAGCTATCAGCTGATTGCGTGATGAACTTTACATAAAAATCTTGTTTCATCATGATCTTGTAAACAATTAAAGGGACGCACTTGACCCATATAAATCTTGAACTTTTCTTAGCTTTATTTGTATTAATACTTTGATTAGGAGGACTTGGTGTACGTCCAAACGTAATTATTAATCTAGGAAAATATTTGATGCTGTAAAGGTCGTCTAGCACATTCCATTCAAACCTATCTACAATACTGTTGGAACAAAGTGTTTTATTTATTAAGGAATGTCCCATGAGTTTTTTAATAGTAAGAGCTATTATTTTCCTTGTTTAATATACATAAGTTATGATCATTAACTATTTGTTCAACTGGATACCATTTGTATCAATGGTAACTTAATTAGCATCCCAAAGCGGATTGTGGGCATTAAAGTCTCCAATTATTTGGAAATATTCTTACTTATCTGGAAATCCTTTGGTTAAATTTTGCAAATTATAATTATCAGGTATTAACATATTGGTCGTAAATTTTATTTAAGTCTCAGCCTTGTGATTTTCTTTGTTAATTTATTTAAGGTTAAGTTTGGTTTTGCATGTGACAAGGCTGTTTCTAAAGACATTTGGTGGCCTCCTCTCAGGCATTGGAGTGTGTAAAAAAAGTTTACTCCTAACTTCCTCTAATGTTTCTTTTTGGTGTTGGTGAGAGCTGCCATGGACTCTGGAGTGTTGACTGGCAGTTTCATCTACTGTGTTTTTTTACTGTGATCGTCATGGGAGACAAGAGTTTTCTTCCTCGCCAGTAGGAAAGGAAACCAAAAGAACAGGCCTGACTTGCATGTCTCCCACTCTTTTTACGCTGCCTTTTGGATCATCAGGATTAACTTTTGTGCTGTGGGCTCAGTTCCTGTGCCACCCACAGCGTTCTGAGCTATACTAGCCTACCCTAGGCTAGTGCTTGTGAGTGGTGTGGACTTCCTGTGGGCTCAGGTCGATGCAGAGGAGTTTTTCCCGGCCGAGTGGACGTAGGAAGGGCACCTCTGCATCCTTCCAGACGTCTTTTTCGCCAGTGCGGCAGTTGTGGGGGCATTGTGACCCGAAGAGGAACGTAGAGAGTCTGTGAACAAGTAATATCCTTTTGGTATCTATTTCAGGGTAGCAATACTGTTTGTATACCCCTGTTGCTACCTGTGCTCCAGAACTCCCTCCGATAGTGGTGACCTGATGAGTGACACTGTACCTGATGGCTTGCTCGGAGCCTGTGTCAGAGTTCCCCGGTGCTATGACCCTTTGTTCCCTCTATAATCTGAGAGGAGCTATTAGGGTATCTTCTGTATTTTTATAGTTTTCTCATATAGAGAACAATGTATTTGCCATAGTCCTAAGGTGTTAATGTTAAGATTAAGCTTTATAATATTAGGTAGGAATTTAAGTGTTCTCTTGCTGTATGTCTCCTCCTTCGTTCCTAACCTAATTTAGTTATAGGTAAGTTTGTTTTTGGGCCCTTTATTTACTGCCAATGGGTTACTATATTACTGTCTTAAGGATGCAGATTTAGAGGTTAGGTAATCCTTCCGGATTTTATATTAAGGACGGCATTTTTGTCCTGTAGTCACAAGGCTGACTGTTATTTATTTTTTTTTTGATTTGTGTATTAAACATTGTTAAGTTTTCTCTCGTGTTTTCGGTTCCATTGACCTTTTTTTTTTTTTTTTTCATTGAACACGTATTACTGACCTCTCTTTCCTGGTGCTTTAAGAACTTGCACCACTGCCTCACATGGGTCGTAATAATAATATATCATTATTATATACAAAATATATGTGTTAAAGGAGCTATTATTCAAATAAACGCTAACTCCTGATACAGTAATTGAAATTTGGACGTGTCAAATATTTTACCATCATCAGCTACATCGTTATTTTTGATAGTTTACTGCAGTTGGTTTTCTGTTTAACTGCGATAAAATTACTGTTTTGATTAAGTTAAAGTTCTCTAAATATAATGTCCTGTTTACTTTGATTAATATTTACTTTCTGATCATCGTTTTCATTATGATTAAGATTTTCTTTTAATATCTCAAGATGAAGAGTGCCTCTATCACAGTTCTTTATCAGATAGTCAACATACATACATCAGAGTTTCTGATTTAGAATACTGCTTTTTATTTTAGTTCTTGATAAATTTCTCAAGTGATTCCAATAACCTGAAATGGATTTATCTCTTTGAATGGTAAATAATCAATAAGGTTTCCATCAGTTCTTATTGACATTGACTTTTACTACATGTCTGGTAGCTTTTTTAATCATTATGTTGGGTTTAGATTTAGAAGATGGGAGTAGAGTTATTGTTTCTGTTTCTGCAAAAGTTTGATCTGCTATATTAACCAGCAAATATTTCTAAGTAAAGTTAGAAGAAATCTCTTCAGGCTCAATCACACATTCTTCATTAAGTGTTTTTTTCTATTTTGGAGGGGTTCCATTTTCTTTCTAAGATCCAGATTCTATGGATACATGATCAACCATTTATACTTCACTAAGACTTTATATATCCTTGGAGGTATCAGATGTAGCTAGTGTGCCAAACCTTATTTGTACAGGAATCCTAGCATCTTTCTTATATATATGATTTTGAGTTCTAGTACTTTTACCATCTTCACTTACTCTGTTCGTAAACGAGTCTATTTGAATATTTAGAAGCAAAGGCAGAAGTGCTAGATTGATTGATTTGAGGGTTTCTGGCATCTTGGCATCTAAGGTCATA
Source organism: Palaemon carinicauda (assembly GCF_036898095.1). Classification (NCBI taxonomy): domain Eukaryota; kingdom Metazoa; phylum Arthropoda; class Malacostraca; order Decapoda; family Palaemonidae; genus Palaemon; species Palaemon carinicauda. Next base: position 3,167,939 of record NC_090738.1, on the reverse strand, counting down.
TTCGATTAAAACCATAAAAGCAAAGATGTCATTTTAAGTTAAATATCTTTCAGAAGACTTGCTTCTGAAATAAAGATGAAAATACCATGTCAAGCCTCAAACAGACATCTATTTCTTTCACTACTGAATGTAGGGCATTCATTCAACAAATTTTTCACTGTCAATGGTACCAAACAGTCGTCGCAATATAGCTGGTATTGGTCATTAAGCAGATATTTAGGTATCAACCGAGTGTGACCAATGCGGAGACGACAAAGAGTAGTCTCCCACTTTCGGGGCATCATGTTATACTTCCAGAAGTATATAAAATTCATTATTTCTCACATTTTGTTTTCAATTAAACTATCACAATGTTGTTACCAATAATTAGAAATCAAATTCTTAAAGTTGGGTAAACAATCATTACTAAAAATAGGATACCTTCTTGTTCGCAACTCAGCAGCAGTATTCTTTGCCAGTAAATCTACCTTCTCGTTTCCAGACACACCTACCTGTGCTGGAACCCAGCAAAATTGAACTGTTATACCTCTCAGTCCAATAACAAAGAGCCATTCTAAAATCTTTAAAACTAAAGGGTTACTAGAATTAAAAACTTCTAAAGCTTGAAGGACACTCCTTGCATTACTAAAAATGGTTAGTTTGCCGTATAGTTCGGCCGTAAATATGGAAGCTGTTAGAGGAAGTGCACCTCTACAATTAAAAGCATTACTATATACTCCAAATCCAACGCCAGCATCGGATGTGGAGCCATCAGTATATATCAAAGTTGATTCCTTATGTTCTGCAGTATGTTCTGTAAAAAGATATCTGGCTTCTAAGTCAGTCATATCATTTTTAACTCTAATAAAATATTTACAAAAGGATACCTCTGGTAATTTCCATGGACGTGTTAATGATACTTTAAATGGGAGCACCTTAGTCCTAACTGTATCAGGACTGTCTATCAACTTTTTCACTCGAAAACCATAAGGTTGAGGGGATTTTTGGCTGCAACTCAAAGTATGTTGAGTGCCTTACAAGGCTTGCAGTCTAACATGCTAAAGAATTAGGAAGCTTTTGCAACCTACACCAATACCGAATAATAGAAGACTTTCGGTAAAGGTCTAACGATAATTCACCAGCGTCAACAAGGAGGCTTGAAATAGGCAAAGTTCTAAATGCTCCTGTTGCCAATCTTATACCAGTATGCAGTATAGAATCTAAAATCTTTAGTCGACTTGGGGTGGCTGAGGAGTATATTTCACACCTATAACTAATTTTTGAAAAAATTAAGGCATTTTATAACTTTAAAATAGTTTTGTGATCTGTCCCCCATGATGTATGGGACAAAACTATTTGAAGCTTCAAAACATCAAGACATTTTGCTTTTAATGATTTCAAGTGAGGAACCCATGTCATCCTGCAATCATATATCGAGCCTAAAAACCTAGCTTCACTTGCATATGGGATCTATTGACCTTTGATGTACCTTTCAGGGTCTGGAGGTACTCCCCGAATACAACAAAAATGGACAACAGTAGTTTAGCTTGTCAAAAACTTAAACCCATCCATTTCGGCCTACTGAATAATTTTGTCAATTAAGAGTTGCAGTTTTTTCTCAACCATAGCCATTCTATCTCCAGCATATGATATGGAGAGATCATCGACAAATAGAGTTGAGAAAATATCTTTAGGAATGACTGAGGATATCCCATTAATAGCTAGTGCAAACAGGGTTACACTTAGCACAATATCCTGGGAAACTTCTTCATCCTGACACTTCTTCTCTGATACAGCTTACCCCAGCCCCCTCACTTGAAAAAATCTATGCAAAGTAAATGATTGAATAAACAATGGTAGCTCTCCTCGTAATCCCAAATTATGAATGGTTTTATAAATACCATATATCCATGCAGTATCATATAGCTTTTCAAGGTAAAATAAGACTGTTACATGATGCTGTTTGAAAGCAAAGGCTTCACAAATAGAGGACTCAAGTCGTATCAACGCATCAGCTGCCGAGTGCATTTTTCTAAATCCACACTGGATAGGTGATAAAATACCTTTCTTTTCCAGGTACCACATCAGTCTTGTATTGACCATCTTCTCCATGATCTTAAATAAGCAAGATGTAAATGCAATTGGTCGATAATTTGCTGCGAAAAACTTATCCTTACCGGGTTTTAAAAAGGCTAAAATAATGGCTAGTTCCCAAACACTTGGATAACTATGATCATGCCACACTGTTAATAATGCTTAATATAAACAACTTTGTATTAATAGGTACAGGTTTAATCATTGCATATGGAATTCCTTTAGGTACAGGGGCTGTATCATTACAATTAGAAAGTGCAGAATCAAATTCTCTTTCAGTAAAAGGAGAATTGTCTTACTCCTCCCTCCCTGTTACGAAATTTAAATTTTGATTTTCTTCAATGTTCCTATACTGGTTACGAGGGGCTGCTGCACACTTGCATGATACATTTGGGAAATGATCAGCCAGAGCATTCCTAACCTCAGTTGCTCCAGTCACATTCAACACTGGTGGTGGGTTGGAGGTCAATTTGCCTGCTACTGTATCTCTTTCAATTTCTTCAATACATATGATGGTGGCGTTCTAATGTTAATGGAGAAATCAAAAGATACCCAAGATTGGTGCCTAACTTCTTTCATGGCATGATGGAACTGTGCTCTACATTTCTTGTAAATAAATTCTCCAATATAATTAGTATGGACCAGCAGGGGTCACTTGCTTTAGATAGGCACTGCACATCACAAGGAGCTGGCTATCCTTTGACGCATCTAGCCAATGAATCCTCTATGGATTTAGTCAGTTATGGAAAGAGAAGATGTCGGTATGGCCCCCAGTCCCAGGCGTAGCGGGGTGTCAAGAATCTCCTGGTTTATAAATACTAAAGAAAAATGGAAAATAGGTAATTGGAATATTAGAACCATGAATCAGATTGGGAAGTTACAGCAAGTGGAGAGTGAATTTATGAAATATATTTTGGATATCTTGGCCCTAAGTGGAATATGTTGTAAGGGGATTGGTAAGGAAACTTTGGAACAAGGCAATATATATATCTACTTAGGAAGATCAGATGGAGTTGGAAGAGAAGGGGTAGGAATGATGATGACACCAAGAGCAGAAAAGGCATTAACCGAGTGGAGAGCTGTAAATAGCAGATTGTTATTAGCAAAGTTCAAATCAAAGCAGTACAATATGAATATTATAGTTTGCTATGCCCAAACAAATGATTCCCCTGAAGAAAGGAAAGAAGCATACTATGAAGGACTGCAGAGGGTAATAGATAAGATCCCTGAGAGAGATATGAAAATTGTGATTGGTGACTTCAATGCTAAAGTTGGAAGAAATAATCAAGAGATAGAGAATGTGATGGGTGTCGAGGGTCTTTTCAATGTTTCAAATGAAAAGGGAGCGCACTTCATAAGTTTCAGTTCAACAAACAATCTTGTCCTTGGAGGTAACCTTTTTCAACACAAGAACATCCATAAGTATACATGGACTTCACCATGTGGCAATTACAAAAATCGGATAGATCACATTGCCATTAATAAATAGAGAACGAGGACTCTCAAAAATGTAAGAAGTTACAGGGGTGCTGATATTAGTAGTGATCACGAAATCCTCATTGCCACACTTAAATTAAAACTGAGAGCACCCAACAGAAAGATGGATAGAATACCTAGGTTTGATACAACTAAGCTTTTAGAAGAAGAGTACGGAGAAACATTTGAAATTGAATGTAGGAATCTATTTGAAGTCTTAAGAGACTTTAAGAGACAAGGAAAAGACGGTTAATGAAGAATGGTGTGCTATTAAAAACATATATCAAACACTTGGTAGTGAAGTCTTGGGACATGCAGCAACAATGAGAAAGCCATGTATATCAAATGATACTTGGGATACTATAAAAAGGAGACAAAGACAGAAATTGATTGTTGAAAGTTTTCTATGGAAATACTGAAAATTAAAAGGTAGAGCATGCTAAGTATTTCAGTATTGCCAGTGAGGTCAAAAGAAAGGCCAGGAATAAATGGCAAGAATGTTTAGACTAATGCAGATGAGGTTGACAAAGATATGAATTCAGGAAGTGGCTATGGTGTAAGAATTGCTCATAGAATTACTAATGAAATCTCGAATGGGACAATGAAGAAGAAGCATATACCAATCACTAAGAAATGGTTCTGTTATAGCAACAGACAATGAAGAAAGACAACATTGGATGGAACACTTTAGTGAGGTTATGAATAGGAAATATGAAGGGAATAATTTGATTGATATACCTGAAGCTGATGAAGACCTTGATGTGCCCATGAATGAATTTAGTGTGTTTGAAGTAGAAGCTATCCTAAAAAAACCGAAGAGATGGAAAGCCCCAGGATAAGATAGAATAACTGCTGAGATGATACTGGCCAAAAATAAAGCAACTCCCAGACTACTTAAAACATTACTATGTAGAATGTGGCATGAAGAGGCAAAGCCTGATGAATAGGACTTAGGAGTGTTGGTGAAAACAGCAAAATATAGGGAGAACTGACTGACTCCAATAATTACAGAGGTATAACATTTACGTCAGTTGTTATGAAAATATATAGTATGCTTATTCTAAAGAGACAGGAGAGAAAGATTGATGAAAAGCTGAGAGATGAACAAGCAGGATTTAGAAAAGGTAGAAGTGGCACTAACCAGACTTTCATTTGAGACATGTTGTAGACAAATGCGTAAAATATGGAAATCCTCTTTTATGGCATTTGTAGACTATGAAAAAGCCTTTGATAGTGTGCACCGGCCAATTTCACAGAGTCCTGCGTTATGGAATTCCTCTTAAATATGTAAATTTGTTTAAGTCTGTTCATGAGTATAGCAAGTGCAAAGTTAATGTTAATGGAGTCTTATCAAGTGAATTTCAAGTGAAGAGCAGAATACTCCAAGGGAATGTGTTGTCCCCTATATTGTTTATCCTTCTCATGGATTTTGTAATGTGTAGAACAGTAAAGAGATGGTGGAGAAGGATTGAACTGGATTGATGACAGGAATTTAGCAGATCTAGAGTTTGCTGATGATGCAGTCCTTGTTAGCAGAACACACAGGATTTGCAATGCTTGCTTACCTGAATGCATGAAATATCACATGAGGTTGGGCTGCAGATAAATAGAAGAAAGGCAGAGTTGATGAGAATGGAGTATGCACTGTAAGATGAAATATCACTGGAAGGAGAGGCGGATTAAGGAGGTAGAGTCATTTAAAATATTTAGGAACTATGGTCTCCAATATAGGGTCTTTAGAATTAGATATTAGTGAAAGATTGAAAAAAGCAAATCAGACAATGGCTACGTTGAGTAAAATTTGGAAATTAAATTGCCTGAAAATATATACATATAAAAATCAGTATAGTGAGATCCGTGTTACTCTATGGACATGAGTCATGGTATGACAATGAAACAATCTCCAGTAGATTTAATAGATTTGAGAAGAAAGCCCTCAGAAGGATATAAGGAGTTCAATGGTAGGATAGGATTAGAAATGAAACTATAAGAGAGATTACTCTACTGCCATATGTGGATGCTATCATGATGACTGGTAGATGGAGATGGTTTGTGCATGCTCTTCACACTCCTCAAAAGAGATTAGTTTACTAAACATTCAGCTGGGCTCCACAAGGCACTAGAAGAGTTGGAAGGCCCAGGCCTACATAGCTGAGGACTATGAAGAGCGAAGTAGGAGATGATGAATGAAAAAGTATTGAATTAAAAGCTCAAGAGAGAGATGACTGGATCTAACCGAGGCCCTTTGCGTCAATAACCATAGGAGGAGATGATGATGATGATTTACATTTTTAATTTTCTCTAACTTATGGTTTAGATGTTTTAATAGATAATTGTTACATGCTTTTGGTTTTAAACTATGGTGAGAAGATATAAAGATGAAACCTCACAGAGTACTTCATACAATTGATAATACTACAATGGGCGTAAAAAATTCAATGTCTGTAAAATGCTTTTGTCTTAGAAAACTGTGTATATGTATATATATATATATATATATATATATATATATATATATATATATATATATATGTATATATATATATATATATATATATAGCTATATATATATATATATATATATATATATATATATATATCGTCGTCGGCGCCCACTCGTGTCAGAGTATTGGGTTCTGTCGTTAGCCATCAGTCTCCTATCTGTGGGGTGGGTGCTTATGTCTGATTTGGCTGTTAAATCCTAGTCTGTGGTGGAAGAGTCGCGGACAGTGTTCACAAGGGAGGTTAGTTGGTGGGCGGGGCTGTTCTAATCGCTCTCTCCTTCTTCTCCTCCTTGCCTCCTCATTTTGTCTCCTCCTCTCCTCGAAGTCCACGGTGCCATGGTGTACTGTACTCCTCCAGGTTTTCCTGTCCCTGGCTGTTTCTTTCCATGAGGAAGGATCGATGTCAGTTAGAGCCAGGGTGCGCTTTAGTTGATCTTTATAGCGCATTTTCGGGGCTCCTCATGGTCTGGTGCCCTGGGTCAGTTCTCCGTAGAATATTTTCTTTGGGAGCCTAGATGGATCCATCCTATGCAAGTGTCCTATCCAGCGGAGGCGGTGGCGGATGATGGTGGCCTCCACGCTGGTCAGCGAGGCACGTTCTAAGACTTCAATGTTGGTGGTGTGGCTCTCCCAGGGGATTTTCAAGATCTGCCTCAGTTTCATTTGTTGGAAGCGTTCTAGGTTTTTAAGATCGTTTCTATATAGCGTCCATGTTTCACATGCATACAGGAGCGTGGAGAGGACTACTGCTTGTGGGAGCTGATGTTAGGATGCTCCCTAGGTAGGAGAACTGGTCCACCTGTTCTAACGGTTGGTCATTCACTGTGGTATTGAAGTTGGGGAGCATCAGTCCTGGTGGATGTTGGACGAGGGTCTTGGTTTTGTCTGTGTTGACTTGCATCCCAAAACGTTTGTAGGCAGAGTTGTATGCATCAGCTAACGACTGCAGGTCCTCTGCCATCTGACCTGGGGTGGCATTGTCGTCAGCATACTGCAGTTCTCGCACTGCACACAAGGTGGTCTTGGTTCTGGCCGGAGTCTAGCGAGGTTGAAAGCGCCTCCATCCATGCGGAAACGTAGGTCGACTGAGGGTGTGTCTGGGGGAATCTCGTTGAGCATTGCTGCGGTGTATAGCGAGAAACACGTTGGGGCCAGAACACAGCCCTGCTTCAGGCCGCCGTTGATGGGGAGTGGGTCTGAAAGAGAGATCTGGTGGCAGACTCTCCCAACCATTCCGTCATGGAGGGCACGCACCAGCTTGACAAAATCGGGTGGGCAGCCATATCTTTTGAGGACAGCCCACATGGCAGGTCGAGGTACTTTATCGAAGGCCTTTTTCAAATCCCAGAAGATGAACATTATGGGCTGTTGTTGTTCGAGGCTCTTCTCTTGTAGTTGTCGCGCACAGAAGATCATGTCTATGGTCCCGCGGGAAGGTCGAAAGCCGCACTGGGACTCTGGCAGGACGTCTTCTGCGAGAATAAGGAGGCGGTCAAGGAGAATCCGAGCGAAAATCTTACTCGCGATGCTTAGTAGTGATATTCCCCGGTAGTTGTTACAGTTCTCCCTGTCTCCCTTCTTGAAGATGGTAATGATGTTTGCATCGCGGAAGTCACTGGGGGGGGGGGTCCTTGGTCTCCCATATTTTCAGTATAAGGAGCATCAAACGGTTCCTCAAGCCGGGGCCACCGTGAGTGAGGAGCTCCAACGGGATGTTGTCTGGCCCTGGGGCATTGCCGGGCTTCATGCGCTGCAGGGCCTTGTTGAAGTCATGGATGGAGGGTGGTAGTGCCATCCAGTGACGGACGGGATGCTGTGGGGTCATTCGCAGGAGATCGTCTGGGGTGTCTGCTTGGTCATTGAGGAGGTTCTCAAAGTGAGACCTCCACCTGGCCAGGATGCCCTCGCTGTCGGTGATGGTCGTGGCCCCATCCGCGTCCTTCAGGCTGCCCAATGATGACCGTGTGGGACCGAATATTTCCTTTGTTGCTGCATAGAAGCTGCGCAGGTCACGTTGGTCAGCGAAACTCTGTATTTCTGCAGCTTTTCTTTGCCACCAGGTGTTCTGGGCTTCACGGATCCCTCTTTGGCAACCAGCTTCAGCCACCTTGTGAGCACATTTGTTAGCTGCTGTTGGTTGGTTTTCCAAAGTCAGGCGTGCTTGTCGTTTGGTTTCAATGAGAAGAGAGATGGTAGCATCATTCTCATCAAAACAATCCTGCCATTTCTTGGTGGTGTAGCCTAGTGTTTCCTCCGCGGCACGGGCCATGGCATTTCTGAGGGTGGTCCAGTGGTGCTCAACAGTGGCCTGACCCACGGGGTCTGCAAGGTATTGTTCGCAGGCCTCCTTGTAGTTCTGTGCCACCTGTGGGTTGCGGAGCTTACTACAATCAAAGCGTTGGTGTGGTACGCTGTCAGGTGCCCTTCTGGGTGGTCGTAGGGTCGTCACGGAGAGTCGGGAGATGAGGAGTCTGTGGTCCGTCCAGCAGTCGTCCGCTCCGGGCATGGATCGGGTGATGCGGACGTCTCCTCGGTCTCTGGCTCTGGTCAGGACGTAGTCCAGGGTGTGCCAGTGTTTAGACCGTGGGTGTCTCCATGTGGTCTTTTGTCGCTTTGGTAACTGGAAGATGGTGTTGGTTACCACAAGTTGGTGTTCTGCACACAGACCCAGTAGGAGTTGGCCATTGGCGTTGCAATTTCCAATGCCATGGCGGCCGATGATTCCCTCCCACAGGCGATGGTCTTTGCCTACTCGGGCATTAAAGTCGCCAAGCACAACGAGCTTGTCATTGGCGGGCACTGCCTGGATGGTGCGGTCGAGCTGGGTGTTGAAGGCAGCTTTGTTATCATCGGTTGAGGTCATAGTCGGGGCGTAGACAGAGATCAGGGTGAGGTGTCTGTCCCGCGTGATGGGGATGCGGACAGTCATCAGGCGCTCACTGATGGCCTTGGGAGCGAGGTTGTGCTGCTGCACTAGCTGGGAACGGATGGCAAAGCCGACACCGTGGATGCGAGGCTCCTCTAGGGCCTTGCCTTTCCAGAAGATGGTGTAGCCTGTTCCAGCTTCCCTGATGTTGCCCTCTTCGGGTAGTCTGGTCTCGCTAAGAGCCGCCACATCAACATTGAAGCGGGCTAGCTCCTTGCAGACGAGGGCTGTACGTCGTTCCGGGCGGTTGGTGTTCGTCACGTCTTGGAGGGTGCGGATGTTCCACGCACCTAAGGTTAATATTTTTTTCTAGTTGTTTCGATCGCATTAGTGGGATGTCCGCCAGCCACGGTGAGCTGACCACACTTGGCCCACATCGTTTTCACCACGGCTCAAGACATGAGACCGGCGGCTTTTCTGATGTTGGTTGCATCGGGCTGCCGGGTTCTTGTTATGTCAAGGCCCGCCTTGTTGCCTGCCTGACAGGCATTGCCCTCTTCCGCCGGCGCTGGGAAGCTCCGCCGTTGGGGTCTTGTTTGGTTTGATTTTGGAGTTTTCCTTCTCCTAGCCTTTGCCTATCTTAAAATAAAGGAGAAGGCCTATAGGGGTCCAGTCTTGGTCTGGTCTCTCAGAACTGGCCTTAGCGGTATGGTTGAGCCTGCCAGGGTGGATAAACTACCCCACTGCCATTGCCCAGCCCATCATTGGGACACTCAAGCCCCTTTACTGCAGCAAAGTGCTGGACCATCAGAGGGGATATATATATATATATATATATATATATATATAAATGTAAAATGCTTTTGTATTAGAAAACTATATATATACTGTACTGTATATATATGTATATATATATATATATATATATATATATATTTATATATATATATATATATATATATATATATATATATATATATATATATATATATATACAGTATACATACTAGTATGAATGAAAATCAACACAATATCGTGCTAAAATAAAAATAAATTTCTATTTCATACAGTGATCAAACTCTAGGACCCTTCAAATGAAAGGCCAGGTCACTTCCAACCCATGTCACCAGAGCCTCAGAAGAAGTTGGAACCTAACTGGTAACTACAATTCAGGATTTACCTGGCGAGACATCATTGTCTTACCAGAGTGCTTTCCCGACTTCCCAACCAACCAGGTGACACAATTGATAACTTTTAATTTAAATTACCCCTAATGAGTCAATATGGATGAAAATCAACACAATATCGTCCTCAAATAGAAAAAAAATTCTATATCATGCCGGGATCAAACCCTAGTCCCTACAAATGAAAGCCAGGTCGCTTCCAACTATGCCACCAGAGCCTCAAAAGAAGACGGAACCTAACTGCTAACTGCAATTCATGATTTACCCGGCGAGACATCATTGTCTTACCAGCGAGTTTTCCACTGACTTCCTGGACCACCAGGTGACACAATTGATAGCATTTAATTCAAATTACACCTAATGAGTCAATATGTTAGAAAAAACAACAGATACTTAAATAGACATAAATTTGTATCTCATACCAGGATCGAACCCTAGACCCTTCAAATGAAAGGCCAGGTCCTTCTAACCATGCCACCAGAGGCTCAAAAGAAATCGGAACCTAACTCCTAACTGAAATTCAGGATTTACCTGACGAGACATCATTGTCTCAACAGCGAGTTTTCCCCGACTTCCTGGCCCACCAGGTGACACAATTAATAGCTTTTAATTGGAATTACCCCTAATGAGACAATATGGATGAAAATCAACACAATATCATGCTCAAATAGAAATAAATTTCCATCTCATACAGGGATCGAACCCTAGACCCTTCAAATGAAAGGCCAGGTCCTTCTAACCATGCCACCAAAGGCTCAAAAGAAGTCGGAACCTAACTCCTAACTGAAATTCAGCATTTACCTGACGAGACATCATTGTCTCAACAGCAAGTTTTCCCGGACTTCCTGGCCCACCAGGTGACAGTTGATAGCTCTTAATTGGAATTACCACTAATAAGTCAATATGGATGAAAATCAACACAATATCGCGCTCAAATAGAAATAAATTTCTATCTCATACTAGGATCGAAGCCTAGACACTTCAAATGAAAGGCCAGTTCACTTCCAACCATGCCATCAGAGGCTCAAAATTAGTCGGAACCTAACTGCTAACTGCCATTCAGGATTAACTTGCCAAGACATAATTGTCTTACCAGCGAGTTTTCACCAACTTCCCAGACCACCAGGTGACACAATTGATAGCTTTTAATTCGAATTACCCCAAATGAGTTAATATGGATGAAAATTAACACAATATTGTGCTCAAAGAGAAACAATTTCTATCTCATACAGGTATCAACCACTTGAAGGGTCTAGGGTTTTATTCCAGTATGAGATAAAAATTCATCGCTATTTGAGTACAATATTGTGTTGTTTTTCATCCATACTGACTCATTAAGGGTAATTCCAATTAAAAGCCATCAATCGAAAGGCCAGGTTGCTTCCAACCATGCCACCGCAGGCTCAAAAGAAGTCGGGACCAAACTGTTCCAATTGAGGGACATAGCGTCCGTCGTTTTTGCGCGAGGGTCCTCGTATGGCGCTACATATCGAGGCAGTTTCTTGTTGTCGCTTGTTGCGAAGAGGTCGATCTGCAGTTCTGGGACTTTTTCCAAGATGAAGGAGAATGAGTCTGCGTCTAGGGACCATTCTGTCTCTATCGGTTTTTTCCTGGATAGAGCGTCCGCCGTCACATTGCGGAACCCTTGTAGGTGAACTGCTGATAAGTGCCATCTTTTCTTCCTTACCAAACGAAAGATGGCCAACATCACGTGATTGATGTAGGGCAATCTCGAGCCTTGTCGGTTCAGACATTTCACCATTACTTCACTGTCCAGGACCAGTCTGATGTGGGCTGATCTGTGAGGGGATAGTTTCTTCAACGTTAGGAAGACTGCCATGGCTTCCAAAATGTTGATGTGAAAGGTCTTGAACTGGTGCAACCAGTTCCCTTGTACTTTCCTTTGATGGGAATGGCCTCCCCATCCTTCCGGTGAGGCATCTGCGTGGATGACCACTGAAGGTTGAGGTGGTTGTAAGGGAATTTTCCTTGTTAGGCTCTTGACCTTTGACCACGGCCTTAGAAGCGATCGCAGTAAGGTCGGTGTCAATCTCTGTTGATCTCTTCGAGCGTTTGATGCGTATCTTCTCCAGACTCCTGACGCATCCTTCAGTCGTGCTTTCGGCACTGGGTCTGTCACTGCTGCGAACTGGAGAGAGCCCAGTACTCTTTCCTGTTGGCATCTTGAAATCTTGTTGGATACCAGTAGTCTCTTGACAGAACCCGCAATCTCTCTCCTCTTCTTCGGTGGGATAGAGAGGCGGTGTGACTGCAAGTTCCAATGGATTCCTAACCATTGAAACTCTTGAGCTGGAGAGAGGGGAGGCTTCTTGTAGTTGATCTTGAAGCCCAGATGATCCAGGAACTGGATCACCTTCGTGGCTGCCTGCAGACAAGTTGTCTTGGATGCTGCCCACACCAGCCAGTCGTCCAGGTATGCTGCTACCTGACTGCCTTCTAAGCGTAGCTGTTGGACGACTGTGTCCCCAAGTTTTGTGAATATCCTTGGGGCTATGTTTAGTCAAAAGGGCATGGCTGTGAAGACATAATTTGTATTCTGTAGTTTGAATCCTAGGTAGGTGGAGAGGGGGCGGCTGATTGGTAGGTGCCTATAAGCATCTGCTAGGTCTATTGAGACCGTGTACGCCCATTTTGGTAACAGGGTCCTTATGTGTTGTAGGGTTAGCATCTGGAAATTGTTGTTCTCGATGAACTTGTTGAGTGGAGACAGGTCTAAAATGACTGAGTTTGTCCGAGTCTTTCTTGGGAACACAAAACAGCCTTCCCTGGACTTTGATGGACTTTGTTTTCCTTATTACCTTTTTGTTTAAGAGTTCTAAGGTATATTCTTCCAATAAGGGGGTGGGGTGTTGGAAGAATTGAGGAAAAGGAGATGGAATTTTGTTCCATTTCCACCTGAGTCCATTCTTGATTAGGCTGTGGGTAAAGTGGAAGAGTCTCCCTCCTACCTGGAGCATCTCATTGTTGAGATGATCTGGAGGGTTTGTTACCCTGACCACGTCCTCCTCTACCCCTTGAGGGGTTTCTTGAGGAGCCTCTACCTTTAGGGCGAAAGGTAGTGGTGTGCCTCTCAAAGCCTGGATTAAAGGCTGGCGACTGAGCTACCAACTGCTGGGGTACCATTTGGAAGGTGGTTTGCGGCTGGGCAACCATTTGGGGCACTGTGGTCATGGTAACTGTAGGATGCTGTGCAGGTCTATGAGGTATGAGTGGCTTCTTTGTCTTCCTGTTCTTGGGTTGGGGACCAGCGTCAGAGGATGAGTTCCTCTTGGAAGACATGCCCCACTTCTGGAGAAGGTTCCTATTCTCCTAGCGGCTTTAGCAACTACCTCTAGGACTACTTCTTTTGGGAAGAGGTCCTTGCCCCCGATACATGTACATTTAGTATTCAACTTCCTGGGCTCGTGTTTGACCGTTGCATTGGCAAACACATGCTCTCTACAGGCCCTCCTGGCCTTTACAAAAGCGTACATGTCCTTCCCGAGGGTAGTCATAACATCTTGGCTAGGACTGTCTACATATCTGGGGTGCTTGATAGGCCTGCACACATCTCCATACAGTTCTGGAAAGACAAAGAGACGGCTAGTCTCTCTTTTGTCTCCTGTTCCCTTCTCAGAAGATGTTCCGACAACTTTGGAAGGTTCTCGTTGAACTGTTGTCCTGCTATCTCTGGATCCAGTTTGGAGATTGAGAAGGTTAGATGAACCTCGTTCCATTCCTTCTCGCTGGTAGGCAGGGCTAGAGACAATGGTTTGCATTCCTCTAGCGTAGGGCATGGTTTGCCCGCGTCGGCTGCTTTTAGCACGCAGTTGAGAGCTTTGGCCGAAAAGGGAAAAGCTCTAGAGGAAGGAGCAAGGAAGGTAGGGTGCCTCTTGCTCAAAGCTGAAACCTTCGAGTTGGTATAGCCGGCTTTCTTTACGGTACTCATCAAGAGAGCCTGCGCCTTATCATGCTCAAAGACCATGACTTCCTTAGGTTCCGTCTCCTCTCGAGATGTTGGGTCATCCCGCAATCTCACGAAACATTCCGGGTAGGCTGAAATGTTAGGCCAGAATTGGAGATCTTCGAGGGGTTTGGCCCCCATCTTCCCAGAGATGTAAAGTTTCCCATTCATCATGGGCATAAACTCCGCATACCTTCAGGGGTTGGTTTCGGAGCATTGGGGTAAGTCGGAGACTCTGACACGCTTGTGAGAGCCTCTGAAAGCGCCCGAGCGTTGCGCTTCTCTGACTTCCCTCCTCATCTCTTGTTGTTCCTTGCGCATTGCTTCCATCATCTGCGTCAGCTGTGCCATGAGCGCTTCGCCCTTGGTTAACAACGGGTCCGATTGAGGAGTTGGGGCCGAAGAGGTTGACGGCACAGGTTGGTATGCCATCACAAAAAACTGAGGGTCTTCCATTACTGTCGATACTGTCACGTATACCTTGTTTGTGAATCTCTAATTGAGGTCATGTGAATGACCTCAGTTCGCTGGCTCGCTTGGGAGTGTGTGCTTTCTCAGTTTCCACTGGCGACAAGAGTTTATCTCTATGTCAAATTGCAAACGAAGGGTTTTTTCTGTCTCCTCCTTGTTTTCCCAGATTCCTTGGGGGGACCTTGGGGGAGCAACGGCTCAGGAGAGCGAAGGCCTACCGGATGGATCCGGATTGCCATGACGAATATGACAATATTTGGTCTTCTTCTCAGGATCTCATGGGGTCACGCCCAGCGACGCCCGCGGCCCATGAATCAGTTGGGCTTGAGATCTCACAAAGAGAAGATAAGCTTTTATCGTAGTTACATTGCTCGCCACGACCCATACTCTTACCTTCTTGTACTTAGAATTTTTACCTTGCAATTGTTGGACTTGGAAACTTTACAGAGAAGTGAAGAAACTGTATTAAAAGTAAAGTAAGAATTCCTACGTTCCCTGACCATTGTTCGCCCAAGAATAATTGTATTAAGCCACTGTTTGATAAAGAGCACTTATTTTATGAATTAGACTGATAATTGCCCAGACTTTAAAGCAATTTGAGTGTGCTCAGACCTGTGTACTCAATTACTTAATGAAATACATGTTGTCAGATACAAAGTAATATTTGTCTCACTCCGCCTCTTGAACTTTATTTTATGGTAATTATAATTGTTAAGAACAGTGACAATTTATGGTGGCAGCCCAGCGGACTAATTTGACAATTTGTGAAAAGAAAATAAATTACAAAATGACTGTACATGGACTTGAAGATGTGTACATGGAAGTCGACGATGTCGGAGGTCTACGTCATGTCATGAAGACACAAGGAGAACCTGTACACACTGGAACATCGATGGGCACAGAGAAACGAACACGGCGGGAAGAATACCAAAACAGCCCTTTATTGGAAGATGGGTTCGAACCCTGGCTCGGAGAAAATGGACTATACAGCCAATATGAAACACTTCTGAGTTGAGTGGAAGCAGCAACAAGGGAGCAATGTTGGATTGTTCGTCAGAAAATCATTGTCGCGAAACAGGGAATTCGAGGCAATACCCTTAGGAAATTGAGGAAGAAAATCGAATTCATGGAATCCATATCATGGACACATCTGAGAAGACGCCTACAACGGAGGGCAGGCCTGAGAACCGACAGTAACGTCTTTCCCGTCCAGAAGGAAGCAGCCAGGAGTTCTGCGGATGAACCACCCACGGAGGACCTGCGGGAAGGAGACCTTAGCACCCTTACGCCGAGTTGTGAGGACCGGAATAGACGGCGGTCAGGAAAGGAAACTGTAAGGAAATACATTCATCCTAGAGAGGATGACACAGCAATGTTCCTGTTGGAAGAAAAGACAGTACCTTCACAGGTACGTCTAAAGTCGTCGCCGTATCCAGTTTCCCGTCGCGGGAGCAACAGCATCGAAAATCGCCATTCGAAATGGCGATCTAGGACCCTGTCAACAGCAGCCGGAGTATGCTTGATTAACCTTGCCATAGAGGAGTTCGTCGTCCGAGTAGTAGCAGCGGGCGTATTGGTAGAAATGGCACGCCTGCCAAGATCAAGGACAATCCCAAAAAGTGAAAGAGGTCCCAGTCAGCAACTGTAGGACGAGGGACCCAAGGTGACCCACAGCAATCAACCCCCCACAGAAGTTAAGTAACATGTTACAAAATCTGTAGTTTTATGGTTAACTAATATGTTTTGAGATTTTGTAAAAAGTGTAGAGTAACGAAGCTATCATTCCGTTTTCTTTACGTAATGGTAAAGTTGGATGAAAGACACTAGTTTAATTGAAGGAAGTAACTAGTCGAGTAAAATGTTTTCAGTGTTAAAGCTTCGAGTAAGATAAACTTTTCTGGTTGTAAAAGAAGAAAATCAAATTGATTTCATTGCTGTGTGGTTTGATGAGAAATTGTTTTTTGTGCTACATGAACTATAAGTTTTCGTTGTATAGTTTCTTCGACTTATAGTATTTTGGGGTTTTTTTTGTGACCTTTGTGGTCAAAGATGTTAAATGTAATTTTGGGAAAAGAAGTCAAGTCATATGTTGACATAACTTTGTATTAACAATAACAGGTTGTTTAATTCCAGAGAGGAAATGTAGAACGTTTGTAAGTTCAGAGTTAAGACGTAAGTTATGAAGTTTTTTGTAATATCCCTTTTGAGTGTGTACTTGATAAAATTATGGAGAAAAAAGATGTAAATTAGGTACATTGGTAATTGGGAAAATTAGTGTCACAATATTTGTTCTTACGTCATATTCCGTATTGTTGATTAATAGAGTACTTAGTTCATTATGGAATATTTTTGAAAGAAAGAGTAAGCTATTGTTTGCCAGTTTTCGCCTGAGATTATCCTGATTGATGAAGACGAGTTGTTAACATAATAACCGAAGCGAGTTCAGTTGTTAACAGTTGTTAAGTAATTAGTAATGTCACGTAGGAGATTTAAAAATTTTGCGTTTGGTTTCTTTTTTGGGCTCAAGCCATGGCGTCCTGATGGAAGGTTCCTTTTTGGTAGCTTCCTTGGGTATATAACTACTAAATATTCCCAGAGAATTTAACCACAGGTTATCACAGAATTCTAACTTCTGGAGCGAGTATCCTAAAGGTTTCCCTTTAAGACATGGTATATCAACAGGGGACGCATGTATTAACGCGCCATATAGCTATCTACACCCCAAACAGAGTTAACACTTCGATGTGTAGGGGCGGAGAATAGCTGGGGAGCCATTCCACAGCTAATATCGTTCGTGGCTAATTTTGCTACTTGAGACGTAAACAAACGGGCGCCATTGCTAAATGACGTCACGTCCGTCCTCATCCTTCGTTTAGTAGCTTGCCTTACTAGTCGGACTTTTCCCTGTGCGTACTTTATCGACTTGCATCTTAGCCATGTCTCTACCCTCGGCCTCGCCTTCTTCTGGAAAGTTGAGTACAAGGTTCCAGTATTGTTTAAATAAGCTCTGACCGTAAAGTAACTTTTACTTTTCGAGATATTTGATGTTTTGTGGCAGAGCTGTGCCTCGACCGGACCCGCCATTTTATGGCGTCGCTGCTGTTTTGCATGCCTTATTTAGATAGCCTCAACAGCGTTTTATGGCCTCTTTAACTAATCGATACTATTAGTTATTTAGTCTTCATAGCTAGGAACTTTTTATATCGTGTTTTGACGCCTTGTTATCGGTCATCATTTGACCCCATACCAGTTGGCTAGTCTAGCCCCTAGGCCAGAGCGCCTAACATCAGTGTTCATGCATGATATATTTCAGTGATCCTAGGTTTAATTATGAAGATAGTGACATTATTTTACAATACTATTGACTGTGATGCAAGTGTTTTCGCCTTCAGGGACCATATATAGTACAGCGGCATAGCAGACCAATTGTTCAAATTGGTCTAAAAGCACCAAAATTGGCACACATGTAGATTAATATATTCTAAACATTTTTGGATATGGAGGCATTCAAGATTAGCCCTTAGGAAGATATGGCGGCCATTGTTCAAAATGGCCGCCATTTAACATTAGCGTCATTACATAGACTTCATTATGTGTCATTAGTTTGGTGCTAGATGGGCCAAAATTCCCTTTTTTTACATCAGAATTAACATCAATAAATGTTTAACAGATATTTAGATGAATCTTCTCAAAAATGGCCCCCAAACTGGCCGCCATTTTGTGGAAAAAGTGGACATTTGATGAAGATTTCAATACTCAATGACATAATACCTCTAATAACCAGTACCTGATTTCAGGAACACACTTTAATTGCTCAAGTTGCTTTTTTATTTCAAATTGCTGGCAAAATTGCTAGTCAAAATAATACACAGAGTACGGGAAGTTTACAGTATGGTCAGATTGTAGTTATATAGTCGACCAAAAGCCCAGTCTCTAGGCACAGTACTTGTGTAATCCTGCAGTACATACATGTAATACAATAATGTAGATTTTGCCACACTATGTTAATTATGATTCCGAACTTTTCAAATCTGGTCACCAGAATTATGAATGTCTACAGATCATAATGTTGGTTAGCAAGTTTTCTGTCCCAATCTACTGGCATTCGCCTTCACAGAAACATAGACCAGTGCATTGCAGTGAAGCGTTCTTGCACTTGCAGCGGTTTTTGCAGCCTTTCTTGCATCCGCAAGACACCAGCTCATAGCAGGCCTTGGATGCCTCAGGGAGTGTGGTCCAGAGTGGTGTGTAGAGCCCATCATCACTCCGATGCCAGCCCCAGTCTGTTGGTGGAGGGAGCACGGGCGTTGGTACCAATGCCTGGCCCCAGACATGACCACCCTGAAGGGCAGATCTCTTCACATGCTGCTCCAGAGCAGCGTAGGTTGGCGGGATGTTCTGAACAGAGTTCGTCTTTGCAAAGAGCTGCTTTCTCGCCTTGTTGACGTCCTTGCATTTGCTTGTGCGGTCATACAGGAGTATGACAAACCTGGTCGCAAGTCAGAACTGGTCGCAAGTCAGAACTGGAGTTTGGCCTGGGTTGAGATGTTTAACTGCACTCCTGACTACATCAATAGAGTGTCTGATCATTGCCACAGTGTGAGCACTCTCCTGGAACAAGGGAAGCAGGGACGTTGGTGTGATGACTGGTTGCTTTGGATCTTGGTGCCTTGCATGGTATGCAGCCCATGATGTGTTTTCACAGGCCTCAACATCATCTTTGAGAACACTTCTCGTGTTCTCCAGCCACATA
This sequence comes from Palaemon carinicauda, assembly GCF_036898095.1. Taxonomy (NCBI): domain Eukaryota; kingdom Metazoa; phylum Arthropoda; class Malacostraca; order Decapoda; family Palaemonidae; genus Palaemon; species Palaemon carinicauda. The sequence goes on along the minus strand of NC_090738.1, from coordinate 3,148,648 downwards.
TACTCATCTTCTATGTGCTGCTCACAGTTGTGGCGTCTAAGAGAGGTCACAGAAGTAGCTGGGATCATTTGCCCTTTGACAGAAGAAGCAACAGGACGTACATCCGTGTAATATTCTGGTAGAGGCTCAACCGTCTTTGATCCAGTATCACGCCCAGTGAGAGCAATGCTACGATCCACTCCCTCATCTGCACACGTTGGGTGTTGAAAAAGCGAGATTCCTGTTCCATGGAATGAATTCTTGGCTGTGGTGGCACTTGGGTTGTGGTCAATGTTGTCCACAGCCGCAGTTGTGAACACATTGCTACGCAGGGTAGGCGGGCAGACCACTTCCTCTATGCGGTACAGCTGACACACGCTGTTTCCCATCTGGGCAGAAAGACGTAGGACTCTGTCATATGAGATGCTTAGGCCCAGAGAGAAGAGCTTGTCCACAAGTCCTCTCTTGCGTGTTTCAGCATACAGCATCAGCCCAACATAGGTTGGAAGAGGAGTTTCTTGAGACGTACTGTGTCTGACAGCTGGAGGCTCCTGTGTCTTGGTTGCTCCCTGCTTCCGACTTTGCTTGACACTGTTGAACTTGAGAAGCTGCGCAATGGAAAGAGCTGCTTGTGTTGAAGAGGAATGGCTTTGATTCTTGATGGTGGGGCCATCCAACACCATATTTACCATTGCAACTAGTACGTTTGGCACAGAGTCCTCCTGACAGCCGCCCGGGAATGATCCACGGAATTGGTAAGTGTCTTCAAACATATATCGACGAACTATCTGTGCAGCACGCGCAAGGTGAACTGCCTCAGTGTCACAGTCTTGCTCGCAGGCTTTGCCTAGCGCTTCACCAATGTCTTCATCAAACGCTAGTAAAACATCTCGGCCTTTGCTGTGGGATCTCAGGCCTGGTATCTGGGCTAACAGGCGCTCTTTCAGCCTTGTGCTATTAACTTTCTGGCACAAAACAACCCCGAGCTGTTCCATTCTTGTTGTGTATAGCTTTACAAGTTCTGCGAGTCTGAAGACTGGGGACAGGTTAGATAGAGTGCCTTTCTAACCTAACCTACAAGTAGGACCCCTATATGCTTCCTTCATCCCCTGCCTTAGGGCATCCCCTCTGTGTAGCCTTGCTCCCCCTACCACGTAAGGGGATCAAGCTCTTATCAGAGTATATATCGCTTCTCTGTCCCCCCTAAGGGAATGATCCCCCCTTAGGGTTGCGTCCGAGAATGAGGAACGGCTAGCCCATCCTCTATTGCTGGGGCTAGGTCTCCGACCTTTCCTGCAATAGCGATACGTCTTCCATCCTTCCTAGTTCAGGGTGTAACATCCCTGCTCTAGGTTAGGTTTTGGGGGAGTTAGCTCTGTACCTTGCTGAAACGATACCCATGCACCGTTTTCAGACAGGCTGCCTTACCTTAGGCTAGGGAGTGTCCTCCCTTCCTTGGTGGCCGCTTTGGTACAGAGCCTCCTCCACAGAAGACCCTTCTCTTCTCCCCTCCCCACCTATCTCTTGTATGGCCTAGCCTATACTTAGGTTAGTCTATACCCATCTGTCCCCTGTCCTACAACTCCTCCTTAGGGTGGAGTGATAGGGCTACCTTGAGCTCCTGTGTGCAGTCCGCTCTGGTACATATACCCTTCATAGTGTCCTATGGGGTTAGCCACTGGATGCGTTCTGTCTGCAGGGGTTCTCCCCCCATCTTGGGTGTTCCCTAGCCCTCCCTTGGGCTACCTTGGCTCCCGGTCCTCTCCGGCCCCTGCTTCTGGTTGATAGGGCTAGCCTCTATCATGGGTACACCCACTCAGGTGGGATGTCTTGGGGTCCGTAGCCGTGCCCCTACATCCCTCCCTCTGTCTCTTTCACTATCCCGGTGCCGGTCCCTTGCCGCCTCCCCTGTCGGTGATACCCACCTCCTACCTTGGTGACTTATCCCTTGCCCTCTGGGCCGCCAGTCCTCCGTGTGCCGGGGGACTGCCGCCTCCCACCGGCTTCCAGCTGATGGCCTTTCCTCTTACCTCATAGCTTCGGTCGTCCGTCCACCGGCCTGGCCCCTGGAGTGCCGGCATCCACTGCCGGCAGTCCGGTTCTGCTATAACCATCCTTGTTCCTGTCACCAAGCCGACAACCTTCGGCTGCCGGAGCCGCCGCTCCCCGCCGGCGTGCCGCCGCTGTGCCGGCGGCCGCCACCCTGGTATTACTCCTGACTTTTATATTTGTCTTCCCTAATGCCAGAAACTCTGCTGGAGCGGCCTCCGGCGTGCCGTCGGTCTGCCAGAGCCTTCCGGAGGCGTCAAGGCGACTTGCACCCCTTCTACTAGCTATCATCTCATGTTGATAGCCCTACATCGCAACCAGATGGTTTGATTACGTAAATGGATAGGTATTATCTTACCGTTCTATTAGTAACCATGCTGACTTCTTGCATATCACAGATTTCCAGCATGCTGTGTGTATCTTAGCACGGCTGGTTGCCGGAAACCGTTACCCTATGGGATCTTCTACGTTCCCAGTTCTAGGGTCTGAGTAGCCTCAGTCCTAGTTTTATATCCTTGACAATTCCCAATAGAATTCCCACTGCCTTCCGGGCATTCCATGTCGAATTCTGTCCTGTGCCTTCGGTCACAACAAATTGTCTATGGATAAGGTCACGGTAACCAGCCGGGCGGGTTACACGGAGTATGTATCTATCTCCTTCTTTCCACCCTTTCTCTGATCATCACACTTAATATTAAGTTAAAGATTAATCAATTAATATTTAACTTTAGAATAGAAGTCATCCTTATGACTCACCCATACTCATGTTCTCTTTCTCTTACAGGAGGAGCAACTGAAGTGCGACCACGGCTTCTGTGCAGTGAAGCGCCCGCACTTTTATGGGCACACGGCGTGTAGGACCCACGCCCCTTGTGCCAACAAGAAAGGAGATCTGAAGTTCTGGGACCCGCAGAACTGTACGGTCTGCCAGGAACGCCTGGTCGACGCGTTCAATAACCCTCCTTCAGCTGAGGTTAGGGATGCTTCTCGAGAGAAGCTACGCAGATGGGTGCGTGGCTTCCAGAAGAACGCCACTGGACCGTACCTTGCCACTGAAGACTTGAGGGCCTTACTGTTCCCAAAGGCATCCCCAGACTCTGTGGTCCCCAGGGATCAGATCCCCACTGTCCAGATCTCGGTGGAACCCGATGTTGTCATGGCCCAGTCCATGCACGAGTGTCACCTGGATACCGACAACGCGGAGCGCATGTCGGAGATTTCGGAGACAACGGAGAGGGACCTCATGGCCCAAGAGTTGGACTATGAAGAGGACCAGGTGGAATACACCGAGTTGGAGCAGGAGGTCGCTCCGCCTTCCACCACCGCCCCAACTCCTACACCGACGGAAGTATCTCTCCCGTCTACCTCCGCCACCCCGGATCCCATCCCAACCGCCCAGGAGATGTTCCGTATGCTTGAAGCGCTTATGGACAAGAAACTCCAAGTGACACACGAGTACATCAGGTCCATGGGAAGTTCCAAGGAGCCGAAAAGGATTTCGGTTAAGGACCTCCCGGTATGCTCGCACACCAACCCCTGGAGGTATGCCGAGCATATGCCCATCGCAACGGGCAGGATCTTCATCAGCGAGAAGGTCGGCTCGGTTGCCCTGGAAGAAGTGGAGTTCTTCCCGAGTTTTGAGGCTTATCCGGACTGTTACGTCCGGCTTCGATCCGAACCTGCCTCTAAAGAAGAGACCGAACCTAAGGAGGTGATAGTGTTCGATCTCCCGAAGGCCCAGGCTATGTTGGCCAACGCTGTTAAAAGTAGGGGCTTTACCTGCTCAAAGCTTCCGGCGCTGAGCAAGAAGCACCCTACCTACGTCGCACCTGATGATGCGATCCTCCCCTTTATGGAAAAGGCCTTCGCTGCGTGTCACAAGGCAGTGGAAGAAGGGAAGCCTTGCCCTGCACTGGAGGAGTGCAGACCCTTCTCCCTGGTGACTCCCCCCGATGTTCGATACTGGAAGGATATCCAGCATACCTTCGTGGTGGGAAAACTAGATCCTGACGTTGCTGGACGTCAGTTTAATGAAGACCTCCCGAAAATTAATGACCATCTCCTTCGTCGGGAACAAGACACGAAGGAAAGGCTCGCAGCATCCATGTCCCTCCAAGTACAGCTTGACGTCATGGCTGGTGACACTAGAGTCCCCGACCACTACATGGTGCTCGCTAAATCGCATATGGCGACTCTGGTTAAGGACCTGTACAGCTTCATGAAGGCTCGGAGAGCCTGTCGTGAATTCGTGTTCTCAAGTGCCACAGTGAGACACGAACCCCGGAGGCTGATTTCCTCCAACATCTGGGGTAAACTCCTCTTTCCCTCTGATCTTGTGAAAGAGATCACCGACAAGGCCGCCACTGAGAACAGGAACCTTCTCAACAAGTGGGGCATGTCGAAGAAGAGGAAATCCTCTCAGGACGATGGCCCTCAACCTAAGAGGAAATCCTCCAAGCCAAAACCCCAGCAACGTCAACAGAGACGGCAGTTTCCGGGACCCGCTACTCCCCAAGTGGCTGCTCAGCCACAGCAGACCTTTCAACTGGTCACCCAACCGGTTTTGTCCCAGTCACCGGTTTTCACCCCTGCCTTTGAGCAACAGACGACTACCTTTCGTCCCAAAGGTAGAGGCTTAAGCAGAGGTGCAGGCAGAGACGCATCTCGCCGTCCCTCCAGAGGCAGAGGAGGAAGAGGAGCTAGCGGCCGATGCAGTAAACCCTCGGGACACCAGAAGCAATGAAGTGCTTCTGGTGGGAGGAAGACTCCGCCAATTCCAGGATCGTTGGACCTTCGATTCCTGGGCACACAGCATCGTCAAGAAGGGTCTAGGCTGGAGTTGGACTCAACCACCCCCAACCTTCCAGCAATTCTTCCAACAATCAACCCCCCTTCTGGAAGAATATGTCCTAGATCTCTTGAACAAGGTGATAAGGAGGGTAAAGTCAACCAGGTTCCAAGGGAGACTGTTTTGCGTCCCCAAGAAGGACTCCGACAAGCTCAGAGTCATTCTCGACTTATCCCCCCTCAACAAGTTCATAGCGAACAACAAGTTCAAGATGGTGACTCTTCAACAGATAAGGACCCTTCTGCCTCGAGGTTCTTACACGGTCTCCATAGACCTAGGATTTCGACTCCAAAGGAAAAGCTACGCCTTCAGGGCCATGCCCTTCGGCCTCAACGTGGCCCCTCGGATCTTCACAAAGCTGGCGGACGCCATAGTACAACAGCTCCGCCTCCAAGACGTCCAGGTGATGGCCTACCTCGACGACTGGCTAGTCTGGGCTCCATCGCCCGAGGATTGTGTAAGAGCCTGCAGCAAAGTCACCCAGTTCCTAGAACACCTAGGATTCAAGATAAACGCGAAGAAATCTCGCCTCTCTCCAGCTCAGAAGTTCCAATGGTTAGGAATCCAGTGGAACCTTCAGTCACACCGCCTTTCCATTCCCCAGAAGAAAAGGAAGGAAATAGCAGGGTCTGTCAAGCGACTGCTGAAATCCAAACGGATCTCAAGACGTCAGCAGGAACGAGTTCTAGGCTCTCTACAGTTCGCCTCAGTGACAAACCCCGTGCTTCGGGCACAGCTAAAGGATGCCGCGGGAGTCTGGAGACGTTCTGCATCCATCGCTCGAAGAGACCTCAAGAGACGGCTCCCAAACAGACTTCGGCTTCTCCTCAAGCCATGGTCGGAAGCAACGGCCCTGAAAAGGTCCATCCCTCTTCAGCACCCACCTCCATCACTCAACATCCACACGGACGCTTCGCTGGAGGGTTGGGGAGGTCACTCCCACCAAAAACAGGCTCAAGGCACATGGTCTCCCCTATTCAAGACGTTTCACATCAACATCTTGGAGGCCATGGCGGTCCTTCTAACACTGAAGAAACTCTCCCCGCCTCCCTCGATCCATATTCGTCTAACCCTAGACAACTCGGTGGTAGTTCGATGTCTCAATCGCCAAGGCTCAAGATCGCCCCAGATAAATCAGGTGCTTCTGACAATCTTCCGTCTGGCAGAGAAGAAGAAGTGGCACCTGTCTGCAGTTCACCTACAAGGATTCCGCAACGTGACAGCGGACGCTCTATCACGGACAAGCCCGATAGAGTCGGAATGGTCTCTAGACGCAAGATCATTCTCCTTCATCTCTCACCAAGTCCCAGAACTTCAGATCGATCTCTTCGCAACGAGCGACAACAATCAACTTCCTCGATATGTGGCCCCGTACGAGGACCCCAAGGCAGAGGCAGTGGACGCCATGTCCCTGGACTGGAACAGATGGTCCAAGATCTACCTGTTTCCTCCCACCAACCTTCTGCTGAAAGTCCTCTCCAAGCTGAGAACCTTCAAAGGGACAGCGGCCCTAGTGGCTCCCAAGTGGCCCCGGAGCAATTGGTACCCCCTGGTCCTGGAGCTGCAGCCCACGCTGATCCCTCTCCCGGGCCCAGTTCTCTCCCAGCAAGTACAGAAGTCGACTGTCTTCGCTTCATCATCGAAAATCAAGGACCTTCATCTCATGATTTTCTCTCCCTAGCCGCGAAGAAAAGGTTTGGGATCTCGAAGAAAAGTCTAGACTTCCTTGAGGAATACAAGACCGAATCCACAAGACGGCAATACGAATCATCCTGGAGAAAATGGGTCTCGTTCGTCAAGGCAAAAAATCCTACGGAAATCACCATTGATTTTTGCATGTCCTTCTTTATTCACCTTCATGGACAGGGCTTGGCAGCCAACACGATTTCTACTTGCAAATCGGCCTTGACTAGACCACTGATGTATGCCTTCCAGATTGATCTGTCCAACGACATCTTCAATAAACTGCCGAAAGCATGCGCTCGTCTACGCCCGGCACCCCCACCAAAACCGATCTCCTGGTCTCTGGACAAGGTGCTCCATTTTGCCTCCAACTTAGACAATGATTCATGCCCTCTCAAGGATCTGACTCAAAAAGTTATATTTCTTTTTGCTCTTGCCTCAGGAGCCCGAGTCAGCGAAATAGTGGCATTATCAAGGGAAGAGGGTCATATCCTGTTTACTGACTCAGGAGACCTTACCCTCTTCCCGGATCCGACGTTTCTCGCAAAAAACGAATTACCCACCAAAAGATGGGGCCCTTGGAGAATATGCCCCCTGAAAGAAGATGCCTCTCTATGTCCAGTAGAGAGCCTCAAGGTCTATCTTCGCAGAACTTCGAACTTTGGTGGAGGCCAACTCTTCAAAGGAGAAACATCGGGCAGCGACCTGTCACTGAAACAACTAAGAGCGAAAATCACCTACTTCATTCGCAGAGCGGATCCTGACAGTACACCCGCCGGTCACGATCCTAGAAAAGTTGCATCGTCTCTGAATTTCTTTCAGAGTATGGATTTCGAAAGCCTTAAGAGTTTCACAGGCTGGAAATCTTCGCGCGTTTTCTTCAAACATTATGCGAAACAAGTGCACGAAGTCAAACATTTTGTGGTAGCCGCAGGTAGTGTGATGAAACCTGCACCTAACTCTGCATAGAACAGTGAGTTACTTGGGACTCTAACTCTACGGGTGCCTATGTTGACCCTCGAGTGATACGTAGTGATTTCAAAACACTTAGTGTTTTTTCATATACTGTTCTTATCCCAGATGAAATGTCATAGTCGTCACAAGAGTGCCGCATGCCTAGAGCATGATGTGTTTTAATTTTAAAGACTGACGTTCCTCTGGAACGAGTGCCTACTAATAATTTTGAAATTCTCTTTCAGATTCAAGAGCACGTCTTTCATTACTATGTACATTATAATTTGTTGTAAATTACTTTTACATATCTATTGCATTTCATTAACATATTCTGCAATTGTGAAATAAAATTTCTATTTTATTACTTGTGCGTCTCAATCCGCTCCTACTTATACTATGAAATACACGTCTGTCATAGTTTTATTATCCCTTTCCTCTATGGTTGATGAAGATTACTAAGGTTTCAACCCTTATTATATATTCACCTGTGCAATGTAATATTCCTACTCGAATACTTACTTACTTCATATCTTAGAAACCAGACAATTCTCCATTAACATACAGTGCCTAACCACCACTTGTCTGCCCTTGAGAATGTTCCTATATGAATGCCAACCATTCAGTCTTGTCTCCAAGTTCCTCAGGTTCTCCCAGCAAGGTGAGTAGCCCTTCGATGATCACTTTGATCTTCGGCATGGCCCGTGGGGACTTCACTGCTAAGGGGGCAGGAAGTTCTCTTCCCTACGGTTCTTCTATTAAGATTACTGTGCTAACCTGTTCAAAGCCCTCGGCACTTACACTAAAAGGGGAAAATCTACCACGATACATTGATTCTCTGGTATTCTTCCATCAGGACACCATGGCTTGAGCCCAAAAAACGGATTTTGAGCGAAGCGAAAAATCTATTTTTGGGTGAGATAGCCATGGCGACCTGATGGACCCTCCCTGCTACTTCGTCCAGTTTTTCAGGTCCCACCCTGCTCTGCTGTATCATGGTGATCGGCAAGCAACTGGCTTCAGGATGAGGACGGACGTGACGTCATTTAGCAATGGCGCCCGTTTGTTTACGTCTCGAGTACCAAAAGTAGCCACGGACGAGATTAGCTGTGGAACGGCTCCCCAGCTATTCTCCGCCCCTACACATCGAAGTGTTAACTCTGTTTGGGGTGTAGATAGCTATGTGGCGCGTTAATACATGCGTCCCCTGTTGATATACGATGTCTTAAAGGGAAACCTTTAGGATACTCGCTCCAGAAGTTAGAATTCTGTGATAACCTGTGGTTAAATTCTCTGGGAATATTTAGTAGTTATATACCCAAGGAAGCTACCAAAAAGGAACCTTCCATCAGGACGCCATGGCTATCTCACCCAAAAATAGATTTTTCGCTTCGCTCAAAATCCGTTTTCGTTACAGTGTGTCATAAGTGATTTGTTTGTCAAGTGTTCGGTCTGATTGATGACACCGAGCATTGTTAACAAATTATTTTGGGCAAGTAATGTCAAATGGTTTAACAGGGAGTGTGAATGCATTTTTGGTTTACAGGGATCCCGATTAAAGTCAGCTGACATGAATGAAGATGAGTGAAACGAATACGATGTTGCGTGAATTCCCTGAGTGAGCATTATGATGTCACAGCCACTGTTAAAGAGCCCACCTTGAGTGAGTTTTTTGTGCGTTGAGAGGAAACTTAAGATTTTGACAAGTAACGTAATTTCTTTTTGCTTAAAGGTTCGAATTGAGTCTTTGTTTTCTAACTCTTTCGAGGGTTAAGTGTTTTGGAAAAATCGTAACGAGTAAGTAAAAATTGATTGTTTTTGAGTAATAATTGACATGATATAAAGACGAGAATTTGAGTTCTTGTGTGATTGTCAGTTGTTAACTCGCGAGAACAAAATAAGTAGTGTGAAAATTTTGAGAAATGGCGAACAAGATGCCGTAAATTTTCATTTGTTTGTGGCAAAGAGTAAAGTAAATGATCGAAACGACTGTAACATCAGATATTGGAGACACGATAGTTATAACAGTAGGTCTAGAGTTGCAAGACTTGATAGGCTAACCTGTGTTTTGAAGAATAACTTAGTCAAGCAATAAACTCTGATTCATGTAATGAGTTCTTAAGTTAATTACTTGTTTTTTATTTCAAGGTATCACGTAGAACGTGGGTTTGATTGTAATTACGTGATTTGGTGAATCCACGAGATAAAGCCTAGTATTTTGGTGGTTTTTGTGTATGTTTAGAGACCCAATAAGAGTTTAGTTAATAGGTCTTTAGAGTTATGTAAGTCTTAGTGACTTATCCCAAAGGCCAAAAGAGACTGGTTTGTTTTTCTTTTTCTGGTGTTTTTAGTTTTGAGTTCGTTACTCGCTGAAAGAAGCGAGGGAGAAAGAGTTTGGCACATCTCAGTCTGTGTGAGCGAATGTTTGGGTTTGCGTACGAGAGAGAGAGAGAGAGAGAGAGAGAGAGAGAGAGAGAGAGGTGACGGATCAACTGGTGAGTGGCAAAACGTCACCCGAGCTCGTTTTCTGTTGAGAGAGAGAGAGAGAGAGAGAGAGAGAGAGAGAGAGAGAGGTGACGGATCAACTGGTGAGTGGCAAAACGTCACCCGAGCTCGTTTTCTGTTGAGAGAGAGAGAGAGAGAGAGAGAGAGAGAGAGAGAGAGAGAGAGAGAGGTGAGATTGCGTAAGCGCAGGAGCGGCGTTAGTATGTTAGCAGAATGGAAAAAAAAGAGAGAGAAGAAAAAGATGTAGGGAGATAACTGTGAGAACAGACGAGAGAGAACTGTTTTCTTTTTTTCCTAATGATTGTCCCTTGAAGGTAGGGAAGTAAGAAAGTTTTTTCTTTGAGGGATTATTTTTTTCTTTTTTTTTGGAAATTGATTAAGAAATTTGTTATGTTCTGAGAAAGGTTTAACGTAACTTGGGAACAGTTTAGACTTTGAAGATATTCTGTCGCATTTGGCTTTAACGTAAATTTACTTACTTACTTACTTTTACTTTTAGGGGTTTATTTCTCGCCCTCCACCAAACACTAAAGGTCTGTTCAGGCGGGCCTTGGTGTGTGAAAAAATAATTTCTTTCCAGTTAATATTTTGCTCTGTATCGTTATCAGTTATTTCGCTAGCATTTGTATTCAGGCTTAATAGTTTTCAGGTCACTATTATAACACTTTCTAAAAAGATAAGTCTTCAGGTTTTTCTTGAAAGCTGCCACATTATTGCTATTCTTGACATCGAGTGGAAGGTCGTTAAAGAGTCTCGGTGCAGCATAACTGAACGTTCTTCCTCCTATTGCATGATTCACACTAATTTCGAATAGTCTATGTGGGTCATCAGCATGTCTAACTCTTACAGCGGCGCTGGTAGCTTCAGGGTAGGGGACCAAGCAATCACGAAGATATTTAGGCTTATCACTTGTAAGTGCTTTGTGAGTCAACAAGCAAATTTTAAGTTCAATTCTAGCCTTAACAGGTAACCAATGTAGATCGATCAATGCTGGAGTTATTCTCTCCCTTAGTTTAATGCCTTTTATCAGTCTAGCCGCCCGGTTTTGCACATTTTGAAGCTTTCTTAGTAGTGTATTGGGCAATTTGTAGTACAGAGAATTGCAATAATCAAGCCTTGATATTACATGACTCATCACTAAAATTTTTGTACTGCCCTCTGTTAAATATTTTCTAATAAATGCTATGTTTCTCAGGTGATAGTTACACACTTTCACTGTGTTTACAATTTGGTCCCTCATTGATAAATTACAGTCTATCAGTACACCCAAATTTTTCACAACAGGCACAATCCCAACATCAGCATCACCAATTTTTATACTTTGAATTAACTGGTAATTCTTCAAAGCCACCTTTGTGCCAAAGAACATACATTCTGTTTTATCATCATTTAATTTGAGCTTTTTCCTCTGCATCCATGTTTTTATTTCAGTTATTATCTCATCAATTTTCTTCTCTGTATCTTGTGTTGTTGGTATTGAGAGGTAAAACTGAGTATCATCTGCATATAGTTTAAAACCCACTTTTTGTTTTTTCAAGATGTGTGATAGCTCGATAGTATATATGTTAAACAAGATAGGGCCCAGAACACTACCCTGTGGTACACCCTTCATAAGAATTCTCTCATTGGATCGGTTTCCAGAAACTTCTACAATAGTCTTCCTGTTCACTAAGTAACTTTGCAAAAATTTCAGTGCTTCCTCAGTCACTCCAATAGACTTTAAGTCGTCAAGTAAGTACTCGTGCACAACAGTGTCAAAAGCAGCACTAAGATCTAACATAATCAAAATTCCACACTTTCCCCCATCAAGAAGACCTATCATATCATTCATTATTGAGCACAAAGTAGTTTCTGTAGAATGATTAGCTCTGTAGGCCGATTGATTTTCTGGGAATACCTCTAACTCGTCAATATGCGCCCATAATTGCTCACTTATGACTTTTTCAATAAGCTTTGACATGTAGGATAAATTTGAAATGGGCCTATATGAAATTAGCTCGTTTACATCACCTTTCCCTTTGTAAATTGGTTTGATCAACGCAGTTTTTTCACAGCTAGGAAATCAGGATTGTGATATACTTAGGTTAATTATGTTCAGGTAAATATTATATACAACTTGCTTGTTTGGAGCTTCACTTATTGAACTGTTTGGGAAAGGGTCGTTTCCACAATATGTATTCTTCATCTCTCTCATAACCTTTAACAAGTCGCACATATTTATTTCCTTAAATTTTATTAACTTCTTTCCCTCCTTCACTGGCATAGCTGACTGTCCTTCCAAGTGATTTTGGGGGAAACCTCTATAGATTTTATCAATTTTTTCATTAAAGAATATAGCAAAACTCTCTGCACAAACATTGTCAGGCAAGACATATTTTTTCTTTAATCCCATCAAATCATCAAGATTTTTGTGAAAGTCCTTCATGTTATTGGTTTTTTTTTACATTCGCCGTTGTAGAATTTTCTTTTTGTTTTTTCTAACAGGATTTTATAGTCATTTCTGGCCTTATTATATAGATTTCTGGCTTGTAAGGATTTGGCTCTTTTCCATCTACCTTCCATCTTACGTCTGTGTCTTTTTGCCTTTAATAGCTCACTATTATACCATCTAACATTTTCGCGTACCACTATTTGTTTGTTCTTTATGGGACACATGGTATCGTACATTTTTCCAAAATTGTCGTTGTATTTCTTGGTATAGCACCCAACACATTCTATGTCTACCATATGTTCACATTGTGTGTTCACACAAGACATTTGCGCTACACTAGCTTCAATAAAATTCTCAGCATCAAAATTTTCCCGTTCCCTATATGTGATCCATTTTTTCAATACTCTGGTGCAATTTATATTAACATTAAATTGATGAGTTTATGTGTTTTTGAGATCTCAAAGTCTGGTTCCACTTCAAGGTTTTTTATTAGGTCTGAGTCTTTTCCACATATGACCAAGTCGAGTGTATGACCACCTACTGACGTTGATACCAAAACACTGTTTATTAAATTAAACATCTCAAATACTTCCTAGAGTTCTTTAGCCTTATTATCATATTCATCATCTACCCAACAGTTGAAGTCTCCACCAATTAATGTATTTTTAATATCGTCCACCACACCCACAAGAATACTAAATTCTTCAGTGAATTTCGTCATATTACTCCCTGGTGGTCTATATAATGATATTATATTCAATACCTTATTGTTTCTTGTCAGTTTTAAACAGATATATTCAAACGTTTCAAATACTATTTCATTCATGATAGAAACCCTAGAGAAGGTTTTCGACACAAAGACACCCACTCCTCCTCCAGTTTTGTCCTTTCTTGGTACGTGGTAGAAATCGTGAGTACACAGCGTCATCTCCTGAATCTTTGAGTTATCACTAATATTTCCCTGCAACCAAGTTTCCATTAATAAGCATAAATCTAATTCCATTTCGTTAATAAGATTTCTAATATTTATGGTTTTATTCCCCACCGATTGAATATTTATCAGACCACACTTAACCAATGGGCTAGACTCCATGATCGGTTCTATTTTTTATCCTGGTAAGCTCCTCCTTGTATACTTTACAGTTATCGTCACGTCTTATGATTCGTATCATTGTAATTCCTCACTGTGCAGTTATGACACTTTAACGTATTTACAGTACAATCCGTGGTTCAATGATCCTGGCTACACTTGGCACATACCTGAGTCTTGCTACAATTTTCGGCAGTATGACCAAATTCCTGGCATTTATAACACTGAAATACATTGTAGGAATCATAGATTTTACAGCATCCATCCCTTTTACGGAAGACTTTCCTGATAGTTGGACTACACTTTATAATGACGTGTAATTTACCGCTTTGTCTTGATTTAAACTTCCTGATCAATTTAAAGTCTTCTTCATTTTCACATATATCATTCAACCATTCATTCTTCTCCATTATACTGGCAATTATATCATCTTCATTTTCATCAATATTGCAGACCTTGATCTTCGGTTTAAGTAGATCCTTTTTATCTACTTCTACCTTAATGTCATTCTTGACCTCTTCTAAGTCATTTTTAGCCTTTTCTAACCCAGTTTTATCCGCAAAATTAACTACCAAGTGGCCTTGTTTAGAGGTTTTGACCTGTTCGACATTCGTGGTTATCTTCTTCATGATAGTTTTCTTGATATCTGAAGCCTTCTTATTTTCCTCCGTAGATTTTATAACCAAAGTGTTTCTTGATTTCAACTTACTTGCATATGTAGTCTTGGTCACATTCTCTTGTTCGTATTCCATAAGTTTATCTTTCAGCTCAACAATTTCTTGACGCATATCAGTGTATTGAGCAGTTATCATATCCATAAAACCAGACATCTGTTGTTGTACATTTACCTTCATCTCTTCTATGTTGATGCTTAGTCTCATCATGTCATCCCTTGATTGCCTGGCCCATGAACCATTGGGATTTGCAGTCTCGACACATCTTGGACATTTATAAATGATGTTCCTGCTTTTTAAAAGAGTACTTGTACCATCCCTTAAATTAGAGCAAGCTTCTTCATCATGGTACCATCTTCGGCATTCATCGCATTGTATCCCATCAGCGACATAGGACTCACAGTGCCCACACATGCCATGATTGCCTAAGTCATCACATTCTTCATAAGCTGCTGCCATTATATTTTCCTCATTTCCTCTTTTACGTTTTTCGCCTTTTGTTTTTTGTTGTAGAGAGAGTTAACGTAGATCTGATTTGAATGGTTGTCCCTATAGGTAATTGCGTTGGGAAATTTTGGTTTCAGATTAGTTCTCTGTGATGAGTGGTTGCACTCCCCTAGAAAGATTGATTCGCTGAGCGTTTGATTGGGCTCCACAAGGCACTAAGAGAACTGGAAGACCCAGGCCTACGTGGCTTAGGGCTGTAAAGAGCGATGTGTTGGTGTGATAGTAACACAAGAGCCTTTGTTTGTGTGATGTGGGTCAGCTTGAATGAATAAGCGTCCTAGAATAATTGTTGTTTGTTGGGATTAGTTTGAGTTCGAGCAAAAGAGATGAGACAACACAAGATGAGAATGTCGCTGTAGTTTAAGCCATTTGTGTAGGTTGTGTCTCTGTTGTGAAAATTTCTGCTAGAAAGCTTGTTTTCTGTTGTGATGCGAGCAAGGTGTCAGCAGTTTGCCCAGATTGGAATTTGAATGATTGGGCATGTAGAGTTCATAGCTCTGATGACGACGGCAGAAAGAGAGAGGCGACCGCCTCTTAAAAGGCAGTGAGCCTAGAACTTGGCGTCAGTAAGCCAGGATTAGCGATAGGCTTAGGTTAATTAATTAGCCATGGGAAGTGTCCGACTTTTCGCAGCAGTGTGTTTGATAGCTGTTTGCGTGTGTGTGAACAGTGAAGTGAGAGTACGCAAGGGCGTAGTCTTTGATGAGAAATTTAAGTTGTCTTTCACGTCTGACGTACATGTGTTGTTGATTAGTTATAATCCCGAGGAAGTTGCGAATCCACTAGTTGCGATTCTGGACCAGATTGACAAGTTAGAGGATCAATTGAAAAAGGTTGAAAATGGAATAACAATAATTAAACTAAGAGCGATTCTTGATAACGTAAAAAGAGCCCTTGATAGATCCTTAGATGCCTTCAAAGACTTTGTGCTTTCAAAAGGGGAAAGAAGGAAACGAGCGGCTAATTGGATTGGCGAATTGATTGGAGGTTGGACTGGGCTAATTACCCAGTCGGAACTCGATCAGCTGGAAACCGCCCTCACTAAAGAAGAGAAAAATACGCACGTCATGATAAATAAAGTAATATCTCATACACGTGTTTTAGATGATAAATTGAAGACAATTTTTATGACTGTAGCTAAAGGACAGGAGACACTAAGTATGTTAGCGAAAAGAATTAATGACTTCGAGGAAAGATTAAAACAAATCCAAAGGAACGTGATTTATGCGGAGAGCGCTGCACAATTAGCTTTTGTAGCTAGGGAGCTAACTCTTCACCTAGAAAATGTGGCAAACCAAATTCAACAAGTGGCCACCACGGGCAAAATCACATCCGACATTTTACCTCCTAGGAAGTTTCTGAGGATCATTAAAAAAATTCATGAAGTAGTGCCAATGTTTATTCCCCCTGTAGAGAAAAATTTAGCCGAGTTTTATCGGGTGTCATCTGTGACCGTTACTAAGTTAAAGGGCAAGTTTTGTTTTTCTGTAGAGATCCCAGTTAAAAATGAGGATTCAGATTTTCGTTTATTTGATGTAAAGTCACTGTGGACCCAGCCCGCAACAGAGGAATTCGCAACTCGAGTATCAGTGGATCTGCCATATTTTGCTGTGAACGAGAGGGACACTTGGGCTGTGGCTTTGCCTAACTTAGATAGGTGTAGGATAGGAAAAACACGTGTTGTGTGAACCTGTGTATGCGTTTTTTGCGCCTGCCGCGAGTGTTTGTTTGCTTGATGTGTACCTGAAACAGCCTAGCTTTGTGCATAGTTGTAAGTTCGAGGTAAAAGCTGACTTTGAGAGGAAGATAGTTAATTTAGGACATCGTTGGGTTGTATCTGTGAGACGTGAATCGAAAAACAAGGTGATGTGTGACTCGAGGAATGAGGTTAAAGTGTTGAATCCAGGAGTCACTGTTTTGACACATGAAGACGGGTCCTCTGTCCCAGGGGACGGGTATTGTCTACCTAGCCAAAGGAGAATGAAGGATGAACGTGTGACAGTTAAGGACACTACTGTGTTGAATGCTTCTGTCATTTTGCCAGGTGTGAATGTCTCATGTATTAGTTCACCTTAATCTGACTAGACTTGGAACCATGTCCTTAGATCACCTTTCCCTCTTCGAACAGTTTGTAGATTTGAAAACGTCACATAGGACTTTGAGCGTATGTTTTTACTTAGCTAGTATGTGTGTGTTTCTAGCCGTCCTGGGTGGACTGGTTGTATGTTGTAGGCCAATGGTATGTGGTCCTACCTGTCTCCGATGGCGGAGGGCAGAAGGAGTCAGAGCAGTCATGCTGACAGATCCTCTACCAGTAAGGGAAACTTTGAATGTAGAAACACAAGTTCCAAGGAGGACCGCCAGCCAGGTGTCTCACGCTGGTGAAGGTCGAGGGAACATTCCTACTCAGGGTGGGGTTCGGGTGTGTCCCAATGAGCCCACAGGTGTCCGGATGGACGTACCGTCACGTGCATGGTTTGAAGACGTACCAACTCAGCTGGTCTCACCTGTAAGTTGAGTACGCACACAGATGTGTTCTATGTTTATACATATTACTGTGTGTTCTGTGTTTATGTACTAGTACTTTTTTGAGTTTTTAAGCGCTTTGCTAGATTGATATAGCTTTATAAGGAGATTATATTCGATGATCTTTTTGGTAATTTTTTCTTGGATATATGTGGCCAACCTGTGTGTTTAGTTTTAATTTTTATGATAATTATGATATGTATCTCTTTTTACTTATGACATCTCTGTGGACTTATATATATTTTTTTCTTTTCCATCGGGAATGGTTTGTTTTTTATGTACTATGATTTTTTGTCAACTGTTATTGTACCATGTCTCTACTTACAGAATCCAGGGCGGAGAGTGAGACTGAACCGTGTAACGCCTCACTTGTGATCTGAGAGTAGTAAAATTGTTGCTTAGGTGAGCCTGAGGATTAAAATCCTAAGTTGAGTATTTTTCTTTATATGATTTGTTTTGCTCAAGGGAATCTTTGGATTTCAGTTGCTAATGTGTAACCTTTGAATATTTTGTTCTTAGTTCTTGCTTGCCTAAAGCTGTCAAGATATGCCTTGTTTTCAGAATTATTTGCCATAATTTTTGCTATATATCTATGTAACCTTTTTAAATAATTTGTTTACTCATATTTACTCACATTTACCCGTATGTATTGGTTTACAGGGTTATTTACTGCCATTTTTTCTTCTTTTCCTTTTGTTTTGAGCATATAATCTTTTTTTGAATATATAATCTTTCTGAATATATATAATCTTTTTTTTTCAATATGTAATCCTTTTTTAGTTTGTTTTTTGGCTCCATTTAGTCACATTATGTATATCTTGAGTTATAGTTCATATTTTGCTCATATTAGAAGGCACAACTACTGTAATGAATTATGTGAATTTAATCTGTTACGATTTTGTAGTTTGTTGCTGTTTGAGTTTCTTTTTTTATAGAAGTTGAGATTTTGCACACCCAAAGCGAGTTGCTGCTGAATAGTAATGTTGGGGTTTGAATTTTAAGTAAATGGTGACGTGACAAGATTTTACTTGTTTTGTTGGAATTTATCACAGTTCCAGGAGTAACTGTAACTTGGTAGGGGGGGATTTGTCACGTATACCTTGTTTGTGAATCTCTGATTGTTGACCTCAGTTCGCTGGGTCGCTTGGGAGTGTGTTCTTTCTCAGCTTCCACTGGCGACAAGAGTTTATCTCTGTCAAATTGCAAACGAAGGGTTTTTTCTGTCTCCTCCTTGTTTTCGCAGATTCCTTGGGGGGACCTTGGGGGAGCAACGGCTCAGGAGAGCGAAGGCCTACCGGATGGATCCGGATTGCCATGACGAATACGACCATATTTGGTCTTCTTCTCAGGATCTCATGGGGTCACGCCCAGCGACGCCCGCGGCCCGTGAATCAGTTGGGCTTGAGATCTCACAAAGAGCAGATAAGCTTTTATCGTAGTTACATTGCTCGCCACGACCCATACTCTTACCTTTTTGTACTTTTACCCTGCAATTGTTGGACTTAAAAACTTTACAGAGAAGTGAAGAAACTGTATTAAAAGTAAAGTAAGAATTCCTTCGTTCCCTGACCATTGTTCGCCCAAGAATAATTGTATTAAGCCACTGTTTGATAAAGAGCACTTATTTTATGAATTAGACTGATAATTGCCCAGACTTTAAAGCAATTTAAGTGTGCTCAGACCTGTGTACTCAATTACTTAATGAAATACATGTTGTCAGATACAAAGTAATATCTGTCTCACTCCGCCTCTTGAACTTTATTTTATGGTTAATTATAATTGTTAAGAACAGTGACAATACAGATCCTTCTTCCACCTCGGGTGGCTGGGCCACCTCTTCTTCAGGATCTACTTTTTGGTGTCTGAGGACACATCTGACATCCGTTCTTGATCGATGTCCATGTCTTCGAGAGCCTTATTGATGTCAGCCTCTATCGTCAGTTGAATGAAGGGAGGCTTGACCTGTGCCTGAGGTACAACCGCATCGGATTGGGCCTTAGGGAACTGAAGGCTTCTCATAGCTTCGTTTGGCAGGTAAGGTCCCGGAGAGTTCTTCTGGAACCCTCTTACCCACTTACAAAGCGTTTCCCTCGCAGTATCCCTCGACTCCGTCGTCTTGGGATCACCGAAACCATCGGTCATCAAGGCTGAGCAGACGGTGCAACCCTTCGGATCCCAATACCTCAACGTTTCAGTGGCGATGTAGCAGGGGGCATGAGACCTGCAGATCTCCTGGCCACAAAAGTCCATGCTTTTGTGGTTGCAGAACATGACTGCACACTTCACCTTTGCCTCCTCCTGTAAGGAAAGAAAGAGTGAAATGAGTATGGGGTATTGTATCTCACTGATAATTATTTTCACATGCATTAAATAGTATGTATTACTATTATTAATATAGCTTAGGATAGTAAGCTAGAAAGGAAATAGGAAAGACATAACTGTGCATCCTGTCCAGGCAATTGCTATGACCTCCCCCAATATTAATATTTTTAATTTCCTTATCAGAGAAAATACAGGGTGGAATAGCTCTCGTACATAGAGCTGGAGTCGGTGTATACTAACACTAACTCCACCACTTATAAAATATTAATACTGCGGGGTAATTATTGGTGTTTCGATGATATATGATACGTAAGAATGTTGAAGGAATGCTTCACCTCAACATTTGCTAAGCGGTCTCAACAATGGACTATGAAAGGATACACAGAGTATGTTGGAAATTCATACTACTGTATCATTATATACTGTATTTTTCAAACTGCTGTATTATACTGCAGGAATACTGGCTACTGTATTGTCTTATACTGTAGTTCTGCCGGTACTCTACCGGG
Source organism: Palaemon carinicauda (assembly GCF_036898095.1). Classification (NCBI taxonomy): domain Eukaryota; kingdom Metazoa; phylum Arthropoda; class Malacostraca; order Decapoda; family Palaemonidae; genus Palaemon; species Palaemon carinicauda. The sequence continues at coordinate 3,128,574 of NC_090738.1, read as the reverse complement.
TTAGGCTGGTGCCTGGCAGCACTAGCCGACAGAGAGAGAGAAAGAATGTAGAGAAGGATTACCATATTATAGTTTAGTACAAAAAATAGGGATGTAGGGACTACTGTCTCTACTGTCTTTTTTCCAGAATGAGGATTCAAATGGAAGGGGAGCAATACACTGATTCTAGCTTCCATTCAGCCACAATTCCTGTTGCCGGCTATACTGCCGGTTACAGGGTTTGTGGATGGCAGTCCAAGGGAGGACTGAAGAATACTCAAAGTTGTAATGGGTTTCCCACCGGCAGCCGTCAGGGCCGGCTCAACCTTTCCTGGAGCATTGCTACCGTTAGGGAGATGGTCGAAGCGGCAACCTAACCGCCTTTGTAAGAGCCCAGCCGGTAACGCAGTCAGCCCGACAAGCGGGGTGATTGTAGAATGCCGGCCACAGGGATCATGATGGCTAAGCCGTCACTAAAGGACAGAGGGGGAAGGGAAAGGGTCTTATATTTTACATAGAAAGGAGGAAGCAGGTATGCCTCCTACTTTCGGCTGTAAATCAAGGAAACATAGTTTCCTATACCGGTGCTGTCCTGGGCGGCAGAGGAATAACGATTCCCTGGCCTGAGACATTGCTGGATATAAGACGTCTTCTAGTCCACAAGGGAGAAGGTGGTAGCAATAATACTAACCACTTTCGGTTGTGGACTAGGGAAGCCGAGCTTCCTATGCCGGCAACGGTATAGCCGGCAGGGAAATGACTATTCCTCCATAGGTAGCGTTCTCGGCAACAAGACGGAATACCCTGAGTTACTGTCGTATTTCAAAGCCGGGATACTCTCTGTCAAAGAGGATCGACAAAAAACACTATCCCAGTCAAGCCAGAGTACACTACTCAATGGCAATGATGAAAGATAGGGTTGCCGCCTGGGTTGGCGGCACTCAGGGGGAAGGAAGGGTTTATCCTCATTTCTCTAAAAGAGAAGAGTATCAAATTAATTCTAGGAGATATTTATATCTCCGACCGAATTAATAAAATGATACGAGAGGTTAAACAGGGATAACGTTACTAAAGTATACTAAAATGCGTTAGGCTAGCCTAACTCGAGTTGGGATCTCGGCTACACTAGTACCACCGAGTCCCTATCGTATACGATCGAAACGTTTCATCAGAAGAAGAAATATTACATGTGTAAAACTTATCTTCACTAGTATAATTTTGCCTGTATACAGTAGGGTCCCGAATTATGCTAGAATTTGGTCGATCAATGACCTCGTATAAATGGAAAATCGCATATTTCGAAACACACAACTAACAGAAATAATTACATTTGGGCCATGGAAACCAGCAACTTGCCTATTTAAACGTGTTTACCACCCATTTCCAATACTTTCTATGTACTATACTGTATTATTTTATAATATCAAATTGTTCTTGTAAATAAATTAAACATTTAATATACTTTAAAGTTCTAAAGACTTGAAAAAAGGTTAAAGTTACAACCAGGATGTGTGTAAACACCGTATATTTCTCGTTATAACACGACCCAAAATACAGACAAATTTTAATGTTTGTCATATCTATTGTATAAGAAAACTGGTGAATAGCAAAACCATCACTGTATAGAGTAGCTTTTGCTGTATCATTGAAAATCCTAAATTATCAAAATAAAGGAGATTTTATATCACGAGTTTCCTAAACACGCCAAAAGGCACAATGAAAAATGACGACCATTGTTTTGTTTACGTTTATCTCTGATCATAACGAAGAAACGAACGCATTTACACATCTTTGTATTGGTTAGTTTTATATGATGATTTTGTTATTACCAATGTTGTTCTACTTAATCTCTTTTAGAACTTTGAAAAAAATGAAAAAACGTTTTACTCTATGACGCCACCTGAAACGGAAACCTTCCATTTGTTTACTGTACGCTTCATCTTCGATCATAATAAACAAACGAACGCATTAAACACACATGATTAAAGTGATAACTATTGATATTAAAAGCATTTAGTAAACATTATGTTATTACAAATATTTTTTTGGGCTCAAGCCATGACGTCCTGATGGAAGGTTCCTTTTGGTAGCTTCCTTGGGTATATTAACTACAAGGATATTCCCAGAGAATTAAACCACAGGTTATCACAGAATTCTTACTTCTGGTGCGAGTATCCTAAAGGTTTCCCTTTAAGACATCGTATATCAACAGGGGACGCATGTATTAACACGCCACATAGCTATTTGCACTCTATATAGAGTTAACACTTTGATATGAAAAGGTGGAGAATAACTGGGGAGCCGTTCCACAGTTACACTCGTCCGTGGCTACTTTTGGTACTCGAAACGTAAATAAACGGGTGCCATTGCTAAATGACGTCACGTCCGTCCTCATCCTTCTGCTTGTAGCTACCTTGCATAGACGGATTTCCCCCTTGTGCGATTTTTATCGACTTGCATCTTCATTATGTCGCTACCTTCTGCCTCGCCTTCTTCTGGAAAGTTGAGTACCAGGTCCCAGTATTGTTTAAATAAGCTCTGGCCGTAAAGTAAATTATACTTTTTGTAATATTTCGTGTTTTGTGGTGGAGCTGTGCTGCTACCGGACACGCCATTTTATGGCATCGCTGTTCTCTTGCATGCCTTATTTAGCTAGTCAGAACAGCCTTTTCCGGCCTCTTAACTAATTGATATTGTTAGTTATTTAGTCTTCATAGCTAGGAACTTCATATATCGTGTTTTAACGCTCTATTATCCGGTCATCGCCTGACCCCATACTAAATTGCTAGCTTAGCCCCTACGCTAGATTGCCTAGCTCTTGTGTTCATACATGATATATTCCAGTGATCCTAAGTTAAGTTATGAAGATAGTGGCATTATTTATCATACTGTTAACTGTGATGCAAGTGTTTTTCGCCTTCAGGGACCATATAGGGGACCGGTTTGATTGCGTACCTTTCTAACCTAACCTAAATGTAGGAACCCCTATATGCTCCCTTCATCCCCTGCCTACGGGCATTCCCTCTGTGTGGCCATGCTCCCCCTTCTATATAGGGGAATTGTGTCCACAATCAGAGTAATTATCACTTCTCTGTCTACCTTAAGGGAATGATCCCCCCTTAGGGTTGCGACCGAGAAAGAGGAACGGCCCTGTCCTTCCTCAGTTGCTTATGGTTAGGTTACTTACCCTTCCATGCAACTTGCGATGTGTCTTTCAGCCTACCTAGCTTGGGATTTAACACTCCTTATCTAGGTTAGGCCTTGGGGGGGTGCTAGTTCTGTAATGTTATAGTTTGAGACGGTACTCTTGCACCGTTCTCATTCTGGTTACCTAACCTAGGCTAGGGAGCGTCCTCCCTTCCTTGGTGGCCGTTCTTGTACAGAGCCTCCCCTATGGAAGACCCCTCTTCTTCTCCCTCCCCACCTATCCCTTGGTGTAGACTAGCCTTTACATAGGCTAGCCTATATACATCTGTCCCTAGTCCTACAACTCCTCCTTCGGGTGGAGTGATAGGGCTATCTTGATCTCCTGTTGAGCAGGCCACTCTGGTGCATATACCCTTCATAGCGTCCTATGGGGTTAGCCACTGGCAGCGATTTGTCCAACAGGGGTTCCCCCCTCTTGAGTGTACCCTAACCCTCCCTTGGGTTACCCTGGCACCCGGCCGACTGGCGGCCCCCTGCCATTGGATGCTAGGACCCACTCCTATCATGGGTACACTCCCTCAGGAGGGATGCCAGAGGGGTATGTGATCTTACCCCTCCAATCCCTCCTTATCTGTCTCTCTATCTACCCTGGTGCCGGTCCCTTGCCGCCTCTACTGCCGGCGAAACCGCCCTTCCTTTGGTGACACACTCATGAGATACCCTCCCTCCCCTAAGTCGCCAGCCTTCCGTGTGCCGGAGGGCTGCCGCCTTCCGTCGGCATACAGCCGATGGCCCACCCCTCTATTACCTAGTTTCGGTTGTCCGACCTTCGGGCCGGCCTCTGGCGTGCCGGCATTGATTGCCGGCGGTCTGGGTATTCTAGCAAATTCTACTTTACCTTATGAACTGATCACCAAGCTGTCAGCCTTCGGCTGCCGGACCCACCGCCTCCCGCCGGCGTACCGCCGCTGAGTTGGTATTATGCTTAGATCCTCAATGTGTCTGCCTTAATGCCTTACACCATGCTGGAGCGGCCTCCGACGTGCCGCCGGTCTGGCGGCGCCCTCCGAAAGCACCAAGGGACTTTCACCCCTTCTAATATCTGTCGACTACATGCCGACAGCCCTACACTGCAGCCAGATGTCTTGGCCACTCCGATAGATAGGTATTGTCTTACCATTCTACTAGTGGCTGTGCTGTCTTCTTGCATATTACAAATTTCCAGCATACTCTGTGCGTCTTAGCACGGTTGGCTGCCGGAACCTAGATCTATACGGGGTCTCCTACTACCCCTTTAACTCAAGGGTCTGAGTGGTCTCAGTCCCTGATACACCTCGCAGGCAATCTCTGCTAGAACTTAGCTTCTACCCACCACGGTGATCCATGAGGATTTCCGTTTTGTGTCCCTCGGTCACAAATGAAATTGCCTATTGATAAGGTTACGGTAACCAACTGAGCGGGATTCACAAGTATGTGTCTATCTACTTCCCTTTCCCACTCCTCTTCTCAAACATTACAATATTCATGAATTATTTAATGTTAATTGAAAGTTTAACTACTTCAAATTTAACTTTAGAGTAATGTAAGTCATTCTTATGCCTTCCATATACTCATGATCTCTTTCTTTTACATGAGGAGTATATGAAGTGTGACCACAACTTCTGTGGAGTGAAGCGCCCGGACTTCTACGGGCACAAGGCGTGTCGGACCCACGCCCCCTGCGCCGCCAAGAAAGGCGACCTGAAATATTGGGACCCGCAGCACTGTACAGTCTGCAAGAGTCGTCTGGTCGAAGCGTTCGACGATCCTCCTTCAGCGGAGGTAAGGGACAACGCTCGAGAGAAGCTACGCAAGTGGGTGCGTGGCTTTCAGAAGAACGCCACCGGACCGTATCTCGCTACCGAAGATTTGAGGGCCTTGCTATTCCCGAAGGCATCAAAAGACTCAGTGGTCCCTAGTGATCAGATTCCTACCGTCCAGATAGTGGTGGAACCTGATGTGGTCATGGCCCAGTCCATGCATGAGTGCCGTTTAGATTCCGACAACGTGGAACGTATGTCGGAAGTGTCGGAGACTACGGAGAGGAACCTCATGGGCGAGGAGCTCGACTATGAGGAAGATCAGGTGGAATACCCTGATTCGGAGCATGAGGTCCCTCCCGCTTCTACCCCTGCACCAACTCCTACACCGACTGAGGAATCACTTCCTTCAACATCCGCTACCCCGGACCCCATCCCATCTGGCACTCAGGAGATCTTCAAGATGCTTGAAGCTCTCATGGATAAGAAACTTCGCGAGACTCATGAGCTTTTCAAATCCAACCTCGGAAGTTCTAAGCAACCGAAAAGGATTTCGGTTAAGGACCTCTCTGCCTGCTCGAATACTAACCCATGGAGGTATGCCGAGCACATGCCGATCACCACGGGCAAGATCTTCATCAGTGAGAAAGTCGGCTCGATCGCGTTGGAAGAAGTGGAGTTCTTCCCGAACTTTGAGGCTTACCCGGACGGTTACGTCCGACTCAGGTCCGAACCCGCCTCTAAAGAAGAGACCGAACCGAAGGAGGTTATTGTGTTCGATCTCTCGAAGGCCCAGGCTATGCTAGCCAACGCGGTGAAAAGTAGGGGCTTCACCAATTCAAAAATGCCGGCGCTTAGTAAAAAGCACCCGACCTTCGTCGCACCAGACAATGCGACCTTCCCCTTTCTTGAAAAGGCCTTCACTGCGGTACAGAAAGCAGTGGAAGAAGGGAAACCTTGCCCTGTACTGGAGGAGTGCAGGCCCTTCTCCCTGACTACTCGCCCTGATGATAGGCACTGGAAAGACGTCCCGTCAACCTTCATAGTGGGGAAGCTAGAGCCTGACGTTGCTGGTCGTCAGTTTAACGAGGACCTCCCAAAACTCAACGATCACCTCCTTCGTAAGGAACATGATACGAAGGAAAGGCTTGCCGCATCTATGTCCCTCCAGGTACAGCTTGAAGTCATGGCCGTTGACACTAGGGTCCCAGACTTCTACATGGTCCTTGCCAAAACACATCTGGCAACGGTCGTGAAGGCTCTGTACAGCTTCACTAGGGCTCGTAGAGCCTGTCGTGAATTCGTGTTCGCAAGTGTTACAGTGAGACACGAACCCCGGAGGCTGATTTCCTCCAACATCTGGGGTAAACACCTCTTTCCCTCCTCCCTAGTGAAAGAGATCACCGACAAAGCCGCCACGGAGAACAGGAACCTTCTCCATAAGTGGGGCATGTCGAAGAAAAGGAAATCCTCTCAGGACGACGGCCCTCAACCTAAGAGGAAACCCATGAAGCCAAAACCCCAGAAACGTCAACAGAGACGGCAGTTTCCGGGTTCCGCTACTCCCAAAGTGGCAGCTCAGCCACAACAGACCTTTCAGCTGGTCACCCAACCGGTCCTGTCACAGTCACCGGTCTTTACCCCTGCATTTGAGCAGCAATCCACTACCTTTCGTCCCAAAGGTAGAGGCTCAAGCAGAGGCTCAGGCAGAGATGCGTCTCGCCGTCCCTCCAGAGGCAGAGGAGGAAGGGGAGCTAGCGGCCGAGGTAGCAAACCCTCGGGAAGCCAGAAGCAATGAAGTGCTTCCGGTGGGAGGAAGACTCCGCCAATTCCAGGATCGTTGGACCTTCGATCCCTGGGCACACAGCATCGTCAAGAAGGGACTAGGCTGGAGCTGGACTCAACCACCCCCAACCTTCCAGCAATTCTTCCAACACTCAACCACCCTCCTGGAAGAATATGTCCTAGAACTCTTGAACAAGAAGGTGATAAGGAGGGTAAAGTCAACCAGGTTCCAAGGGAGACTGTTTTGCGTCCCCAAGAAGGACTCCGACAAACTCAGAGTCATTCTCGACTTATCCCCCCTCAACAAGTTCATAGCGAACAACAAGTTCAAGATGCTGACTCTTCAACAAATACGGACCCTTCTGCCTCAAGGGTCCTACACGGTCTCGATAGACCTGGCGGATGCCTACTGGCACGTTCCAATGAACCATCACGCTTCCTCCTACCTAGGATTTCGACTCCAAAGGAAAAGCTACGCTTTCAGGGCCATGCCCTTCGGCCTCAACGTGGCCCCACAGATCTTCACCAAGCTGGTAGACGCCATCGTTTAACAGCTCCGCTTCCGCGGCGTCCAGGTGATGGCCTACCTAGACGACTGGTTGGTCTGGGCGACATCGCCCGAAGATTGTGTACGATCCTGCAACAAAGTCACCCAGTTCCTAGAACACCTGGGATTCAAGATAAACACCAAGAAATCTCGCCTCTCTCCAGCTCAGAAGTTCCAATGGTTAGGAATCCATTGGGATCTTCAGTCACACCGCCTTTCCATCTCACAGAAGAAAAGGAAGCAAATAGCAGGGTCTGTCAAAAAACTGCTGAAATCCAAAAGGATCTCAAGACGACAGCAGGAACAAGTTCTAGGCTCTCTACAGTTCGCTTCTGTGACAAACCCAGTGCTTCGTGCACAGCTAAAGGATGCCGCGGGAGTCTGGAGACGTTCTGCATCTATCGCTCGAAGAGACCTCAAGAGACGGCTCCCAAACAGACTTCGGTTACTCTTAAAGCCGTGGTCGGAAGCAAAGGCCCTGAAAAGGTCCATTCCTCTTCAACACCCACCTCCATCACTCAACATCCACACGGACGCTTCGCTGGAGGGTTGGGGAGGTCACTCCCACCAACAACAGGTTCAAGGGACATGGTCTCCCCTATTCAAGACGTTTCACATCAACATCTTGGAGGCCAAGGCGGTCCTTCTCACTCTGAAGAAACTCTCTCCGCCTCCCTCGATCCACATCCGTCTGACTCTGGACAACTCGGTGGTAGTCAGATGTCTCAATCGTCAGGGCTCGAGATCGCCCCAGATAAATCAGGTGCTTCTTCCAATCTTCCGCCTGGTAGAAAAGAAGAAATGGCACCTGTCTGCAGTTCACCTACAAGGATTCCGCAACGTGACGGCGGACGCTCTATCACGGACAAGCCCGATAGAGTCGGAATGGTCTCTAGACGCAAGATCGTTCTCCTTCATCTCTCGCCAAGTCCCGGAACTTCAGATCGATCTCTTCGCAACGAGCGACAACAATCAACTTCCTCGTTATGTGGCCCCGTACGAGGACCCCAAGGCAGAAGCAGTGGATGCCATGTCACTGGATTGGAACAGATGGTCCAGGATATACCTGTTCCCTCCCACCAACCTTCTGCTGAAAGTCCTCTCCAAACCGAGAACCTTCAAAGGGACAGCGGCCCTAGTGGCTCCCAAGTGGCCCCGGAGCAATTGGTATCCTCTGGTCCTGGAGCTGCAGCCCAAGCTGATCCCCCTCCCGGGCCCAGTTCTCTCTCAGCAAGTACAGAAGTCGACTGTCTTCGCTTCATCACTGAAAGTCAGGGACCTTCATCTCATGATTTTCTCTCCCTAGCCGCAAAGAAAAGGTTTAGGATCTCGAAGAAAAGTCTAGACTTCCTCGAGGAATACAAGACCGAATCCACACGACGGCAATACGAATCATCCTGGAGAAAGTGGGTCTCGTTTGTCAAAGCAAAAAACCCTACGGAAATCACCATTGATTTCTGCATGTCCTTCTTCATTCACCTTCATGGACAAGGCTTAGCAGCCAACACGATTTCTACCTGCAAATCGGCTTTGACTAGACCACTACTGTACGCCTTCCAGATTGATCTGTCCAGTAATATCTTCAATAAACTACCAAAGGCATGCGCTCGACTACGCCCAGCACCTCCGCCAAAACCTATCTCCTGGTCCCTGGACAAGGTGCTCCATTTTGCCTCCAACTTGGACAACGATTCGTGCCCTCTCAAGGATCTGACTCAAAAAGTTATATTCCTTTTTGCTCTCGCCTCGGGAGCCCTAGTCAGCGAAATAGTCGTATTATCAAGAGACGAGGGTCATATCCTGTTTACAGACTCAGGAGAACTTACCCTCTTCCCTGATCCGACGTTTCTCGCGAAAAACGAATTACCCACTAAGAGATGGGGCCCCTGGAGAATCTGCCCCCTGAAGGAAGATGTCTCTATGTCCAGTAGAGAGTCTCAAGGTCTATCTTCGAAGAACTTCAGACTTTGGTGGAGGCCAACTCTTCAAAGGAGAAACATCGGGTAGCGACCTGTCACTGAAACAACTAAGAGCGAAAATCCCCTACTTCATTTGCAGAGCGGATCCTGACAGTACACCCGCAGGTCACGATCCAAGAAAAGTCGCATCTTCTCTGAATTTCTTCCAGAGTATGGATTTCGAAAGCCTCAAGAGCTTCACAGGATGGAAATCTTCGCGCGTTTTCTTCAAGCACTACGCGAAGCAAGTGCATGAAGTCAAACATTTCGTGGTAGCCGCAGGTAGTGTTATGAAACCTGCAGTTTAACTCTGCATAGAACAGTGAGTTACTTGGGACTTTAACTCTACGGGTGCCTGTGTTGACCCTCGTGTGATACATAGTGATTTCATGGACACTTAGTGTTTCTCATAGACTGTTCTTTACAAGGTGAAAATGTCATAGACTTCACATGAGTGCCACATGCCTAGGGCATGATGTGTTTTTCCCTTTTTTAAAGACTGACGTTCCTCTGGAACTTGTGCTTTCTAATTATTTGAAATTTCTTTCAGATTAAAGATTGAAGTCTTCTAATTTCTATGTACATTATTTATTATTGTAAATTAACTTTACATCCCTTATTGCATTTATTACTATTATAACCTGCAATTGTGAAATAAAATGTCTATTTTATTACTTGTGCGTCTCTCTCCGCTCCTATTTACACTATGAAATACATGAATGTCATAGTTTCATTTACCATTTTCTTTTGAAATGAGAAGAATAATATGTTTTGTCTGTATTATATACTCACCTATGCTGTGTAATATTCCTAATTGAATACTTACTTACGCCATACCTTCGAGACCAGATTGTTCTCTAACCATGGAATATAGTGACTAACCATCACTTATCTACTGTTGAGAATGTTCCTACACGAATATTGACCATTCTGTCTTGTCTCCGAGTCCTTCACGAACTCTCCGCAGGGTGAGTAGCCCTTCGATGACCACTTTGAATTTTGGTATAACCCGTTGGGACTTCTCTGCCGGGGGTGGGGGGGGGGCAGGAAGCTGGATCCCCACGGAACATCTACCGAGGTCACATTACATACCTCTATTCAAAGCCCTTGGCACTTACTCTAATAGGGGGGAAAATTTCCACGATACATTGATTCTCTGGTACTCTTCCATCAGGACGTCATGGTTTGAGCCCAAAAAACGGATTTTGAGCGAAGCGAAAAATCTATTTTTGGGTGAGATGGCCATGACGTCCTGATGGACCCTCCCTGCTATTCTAGTCCAGCCTTTCGGGCCCCGCCCTGTCCTGCTGTATCATGGAGATTAGCAAGTAGCTGGCATCAGGATGAGGACGGACGTGACGTCATTTAGCAATGGCGCCCGTTTGTTTACGTTTCGAGTACCAAAAGTAGCCACGGACGAGTGTAACTGTGGAACGGCTCCCCAGTTATTCTCCACCTTTTCATATCGAAGTGTTAACTCTATATAGAGTGCAAATAGCTATGTGGCGTGTTAATACATGCGTCCCCTGTTGATATACGATGTCTTAAAGGGAAACCTTTAGGATACTCGCACCAGAAGTAAGAATTCTGTGATAACCTGTGGTTTAATTCTCTGGGAATATCCTTGTAGTTAATATACCCAAGGAAGCTACCAAAAGGAACCTTCCATCAGGACGTCATGGCCATCTCACCCAAAAATGAATTTTTCGCTTCGCTCAAAATCCGTTTACTTGCCGTATCCATATAAATTCCTAAATTCGTAGCAAGGCGGGAAAACTTTTTTTTCATACATTTAATCAACAATAGCAAAGAGCCGCTATTAACAGTATGGTAATTTATGATCATTCTAAACTGTTACGAAAGATAATTGTCCTTTCCATATCAAAAATACTTTTCTTAGCTGCAGTTATAGGTCAACTTGTACCCACCTCAATTATGGAACCATTTGGAAAAAGATAAAAGAAGAAGAAAGTCCTAAGCCGGTTTTTAAAGTCATCGAACAATTAGGTTACCGCTAGACCGTTCGATATGATAGAGATGGTGCGAGATTAGAGAAGTAAGGAAAATTGAATCATGCTTGATTTTTAATAAAACTGAACTTTGTGAAACAACAAAGATTTCATTTGTTAGAGAGATAGAGAGAGGTAAGAAATGAGGGGGGTAGCGAAAGGTATCCTAGAGAGAGAGAGAGAGAGAGAGAGAGAGAGAGAGAGAGAGAGAGAGAGAGAGAGAGAGAGAGAGAGAGAGATGATGGTTTTAAATGTACTAAACAATAAATATGATAGGTTATAAGACATTGGTGCTTATGTAATATTAACTGTATAGATGGTTTGAATAAGTTAAAAAATGGTATAAACAATGCTTTGTTATTGTATTTGTATGCTCATATTCTTGAGAGCGAGAGCTAGACATCAGCTGATCTGATCACAGCCAAAAGTTAAACAAAAATAAGTCAGCAATACTCGATTCATAAAACATTTCAGAAATTTAAAACAAAGGTACAGGGTTTTCTTAAAGCACAATTAACTATTTAAATAGTAGCAATTTTCTAGAATAAAGTGAAGTTTCCTAAAAATAGTGGTTTGCTGACGAAATCGGATGTCATATTTTAAGCGACGATTGAAATGGATTTACACGGTATAATTTTTTTTGTTTTATATTTAATTGACGCTTTTTAATAAAACCTATTTTGGGTTCTTCATCCACAGTATATGTAAGTATTGTATAACACCGGAGAGAGAGAGAGAGAGAGAGAGAGAGAGAGAGAGAGAGAGAGAGAGAGAGAGAGAGAGAGAGAGATCAGCTGTTGTAATCGAATGCCATCTTTTTGTTTCTTGTACCACTTGAAGCGATGAAATGATCACCGCAACTAATAATAGTCATGTTAATTAAATTCTTAAACTAGGTTGTAATATGTGAACTAAGATTTTATTTCTTACACAAATACAGAGAGAGAGAGAGATTTGAGTCTCTCTCTCTCTCTTGGAGAGAGGATTTTATGATTACACCTTGTACTATAAAAAACAAATCATTGTAAATCAAATCTATACTGTTTAGAAGATGACAAAATATTGCAGACTTGTTACCGAAATTTACGCTATTCACTGCCGATAAACGAACCGAGCCTACGTGTGAAAACCTTGAATACCCACAGGGAAAACTAAAGCTTTTATATATTCTATACTAAATAAAAATAATGCTTGAATATACCTTCATTAACAATACCATTAAAATTATCGAAAGGTTATAGAAAGATAAAGATTGCCGAGAATGTAACCACAATTCTCTTTACATTTTGTCAGCTGGGTTCGCATAGTTAAAAGTTGATTTCATTGTTGATATAGAATTTTTTCCTTAAATAGGCTATTTATTATGAAATTATGTTAATAAAATATAAGATAAATATCGTTTGGTAACATTTATTATCAAGCACTGTATTTAGGGCTACCAATATACCCAAAAAGACAATAGATTTGATATATTTTGTAGTGCTTGACATGCAGACTTTGAACAGCTTTGCAGAAACAATTTTTTTTTCTTTTAAACTACCGACCGTATAAATGGGGAATCGCATAATTCAAACACGCATAATTCGGGACCCTACTGTAGCTAGGATTTCTTCATGGTTAATTACCGGGGACGTCGCACTACTAAATAAATAAAGCATTAATGGCGTATGACAACGGTCCTAAAATGGCCGCCTCCGGTGCTGGCTCTGCTCCGCTTAACACACCTAAATTATGTTAATTTAACTGTGAGAAGGGAGCTAAAAATTATACAGAGGAAAGATTAAATACTCAACTTTCCAGAGGATGAAGATGCTGGAGAATGCATAGTAATATTCCTTAAAAACAGTAACAACACCGAGAGCAACGTGGGAGAACACCGTGCTTAATTGGCTACTATTACAGGAATACTACGCCATAGTAGTACTGGGAGGGGTAACCTTGATAACAGCTCCCCTTCAAATTTGCCACTCTTCCCCCTCATCCGGAAACTCTATTCGGGGTGAAGATTGCTATGTGTCGTATCAAAAAATACGTCCCCTGATATTATGAGATATCCTTAAAAGTTTTATTAAGGATACTCGCGCCAGGAGTTAGAATTCTGGAAACCTGTGGTTAATTCTCTGGGAGTAACACTAGCCAAATATCCCTTAGAAAGGTGCCTAAAGGAGCCCTCCATCAGGACGACATGGCTGAGCCCAAAAAAGTGATTTTGACGAAGGAAAAATCTATTCCTGGCAAGGAACCTGTGTCGCCAGTGAAATGCTCCCCTAGCACCATTTCTAAAGCATAGTTATTGCTGAATATACCAGAGAAAAAAAAGAGATGCATGGAATGCCAGGAATAAACCTAGCTCGCTCACTCTTTGAGTGTCGGTATAGAAAACTGGGGCGTGATTGAACCACGACCATAGATCCCTCACCAATTAGACCTCTCCTTCATCAACATCCCCCCTCTCTACCCCTACATCTCCCCACCCCCTATCTTCATTCCTCCCAGCACCCGAAGCTTGGACCAACCAGGGCGAGGGAAAAAGGGAAAGGGTGGATTTACTGGGAGACACTGGTTCCTCGCCCAGAAATAGATTTTTCCTTCGTCAAAATCCCTTTTCTTGACTCAACCTGTGTCGCTCCCTGAAATCATAACAGAGAAATGGTACAAGCTTGGGAAGAGTTAAACATAAGGGACTGAAACTAAAAACATATAATGCAAAAAGAGAGTTTAATAATACAAAAATATTTACAAATATAAATCATAAGATATACAAAACAGACAGATAAACTGGGTAAACTCTTAAAATGAAAATGCCATTACAGCAAATAAAAATACAAATTCCAAGCAAACAATGTAAAATGAGGTAAGGATGCACATCAAAAATACAACAAGAACGGTAAGGGGAGTAGGCAAGGCAGGCTAAATACGCTCCTTATAAGGAGACAAGATAAAAAAATATAAGGGGGAAAGAAAAAAGGACTTATTTACATTGGTTTGTCTCTATCCGGAGGAATTATACTCCCAGCCACCACTGTCGCAAATTTAAGGACCTCCAAGGATTTTAAATAGTGACGCTTAAAGATTGTAGGAGATTTCCATCCGGTGTACCTTTTCAAATCTTCAAAATTCATGTTATGGAAATAATTAACTGAGGATGCCACAGCTCGGACATCATGGGCATGAGGAACTGAGAGAGGATTGGCTTGTTTAATAAAATAAAGCATTTGTTGCCTAATTCCCTTTAGGGAAAGAGTTCCGCCACGTTCCCGAATAAACAAAGGACCTGAAGATGTAGAAGAAGTTCTACGCAAATAACCTTTGAGAGTGTAGACAGGACACAGGGAAGGATCCTGAGGAAGTGGAACAATTTTCCAAGGGGTCCATCTAGACTGGGGATCTTCATTTTTAGCTAAGAACCGTCTATACGGCGAGAATAAGACCTCCCCAGACGGAAGAAATTCAATGTGACCCAGATCTCTGGATAAGGCTGATAGCTCAGATATTCTAGCACCAGAAGCCAAACTCAACAAAAATAACATTTTCCTAAGGATCGTTATGTAAGAGCAAGAATCATTATCAGTATCAGAAGCCAGCTTAAAGATATCATTGAGGAACCAAGAAACCGCAGCAGGTCGAGTTGCTGGTTTCAATCTAGCACAAGCTTTGGGAATGAATGCACAGTACGAATCCGAAAGGTCAATATTGAACCCGGATTGAAAAATTCTCTTCAAGGCTGACTTAATCATTGTTATGGTCCTTGCAGCTAAACCCCCTTCAAACAATGTTCGAAAAAAGGTAACTGCTAGATTGGGAGTCATCGTTCTAACATCCGAATCCCTCAGAAACTTAGCCAACTTCCTAACAGCATAATCATACTGCCGAAGAGTAGAATCCCTCTTATCCGACTCCAGGAACAAAGTGTTAATAAGATCGATAGCAGCATCCTTCTGAGCAGCAAATTTCATGAAGTCCATAAAGTTAAGGCAATCAGAATTCCTGAGGAAGCTAACACACTGCGAGTTTGTACTGTTTGAGACAGTAACGGGTTGGGAAGCCGTCGAGGCCGGAGACCCAGCTCCGCTAGGAGAGGAAACCAATTGCTCTTCGGCCAGTTGAGGGCCACGAGGGCTACTTGACCGTGGAAAGACCGAAGCCTGTCCAGAACTCGCATCAACATGTTGACCGGAGGAAAAAGGTAGATCCTCGGCCAGGTGTTCCAGTAGAGACATGGCGTCCATGGCATAAGCCTGAGGGTCCAGGTTGGGGGCTACGTAACACCGGAGTTTGTGGTTGGCCTTCGTGGCGAAGAGGTCCACCTGGAGACCTGGAACCTGCTGGCAAATCCAACGGAACGATTGGCGGTCCAGAGGCCATTCCGATCTAAGGGAGTCACCTGAGATAGGGCATCGGCTACGACGTTTCTGATGCCTTCTAGGTGAGCCGCTGACAGATGCCAATGGTTCTTTGCCTCCAAGGAAAAGATGGCAATCATCACATGATTGATGTGACCGAATTTGGAGCCTCCCCTGTTGAGGCAATGAACCACCACTGCGCTGTTCAGAACCAACCTGATATGCTGATTCCTCGACAGGGAGAGCTTCTTCAGGGTCAGGAAGAAGGCCATGGCTTCCAGGATATTGATATGCATTTGACGGAAGGTCGCTGACCACAAGCCCTGTACCTCCTTGAACGGGGAGTAACCCCCCCACCCGGTGAGGGAGGCGTCCGTATGGACAATCAACGCCGGGGGAGGGTACTGAAGGGGCAACGACTTGGCTAAATTCTTGACTTTCATCCATGGAAGGAGCCTCTTCTTGAGAATAGCTGGAATTCTTGAAACCTTGTCCCGGAGACTGACGTTCGCCCTGGACCGCCAAACCCGGTTGATGTCCTTCAACCTGGCCTTCAACATAACATCCGTGACGGAAGCAAACTGGAGAGAACCCAGAACCCTTTCCTGGTTCCTCCGAGTCGTAAATTTGGATCCTAGAAACTGTCTTGTGGCCCTTGCGATCTCCTTCCGTTTCTTCGGGGGAATCGACAACTTGTGAGTGTCCAGATTCCATTGGAGTCCCAACCATTGGACTCACGACGCCGGAACCAGGCGAGACTTCTTGAAATTTATTAGGAACCCTAAATGTTCCAGAAACTTGATGACTTTGACTGTCGCCTCTCGACATTCTTCGTTGGTGTTGGCCCAAATGAGCCAAACGTCCAGATAGGCCACCAACTGTACGCCCTGGGCCCTCAATTCTTGAACTACCGAGTTCGCTAGCTTTGTGAATACCCTTAGGGCTATGTTGAGACCGAAAGGCATCACCTTGAAAGCAAAAGCTTGATTGCCTAGCTTGACACCCAGAAACGGACATAAATGACGCGCTATTGGAACATGATAGTAGTCGTCGGTAAGATCGATAGAGGTGACAGCCCCACGAGGAAGTAAGGTCCGTACCTGTGAGACGGTCAGCATATGGAACTTGTCGCACTGAATGAAGGTATTCAAGCGAGACAGGTCTAAGATGACCCTTCGTTAGTCGGAGTCTTTCTTTGGCACTCTGAACAAGCGACCTTGAAACTTTAAATGCCTGATCCGTTGAATTGCATTTTTGAGAAGTAGATCTCGTGCGAAATCAATGAGTTCCGGCTCTGGAAACTGAAAAAAGCCGACCGATGGAGGGGGTCCCTGAATCCAACTCCACCCCAGCCTGTTGGAAACTATACTTCGAGCCCAACTGCTGAAGGTCCAATTCTCGCGAAACAAGTATAGCCTCCCCCCTACCTGCAGGTCTCATTGGATTGCCGAGGGCCTGCCACCTCGGCCTCCACGGGGTCCTCGGCCCCTTCCAGAGACTCGACCACCTCCCCTGTAGCGAAAGGGTCCTCTAGACCTACTTCCCCTCGGCTGCCTATTATATCCTTGCATCAGGGCATGAGACTCAAAAGCTGGGTTAAAAGCCGGCGAAGTGGAGAAGGAAGTCGAAGGCTGAGGTGGTTGGCTCACCAGCACGAACTGCTGCTGGGGTTGAGTTTTAGCGGGGGACGCATGTCTCACCTGAGAGACAGGCACAGCCTGAGCCACAGGTTGAGGTTGGGAAGCCTGAAAAGGGAGAAAACGTCTAGCCTTTTTCCTACCCCTCAACTGCGGGTTACCAGAGTCAAACTTCCTCTTAGGGACAAGACCGCACCTCACCCAAAGGGTCTGATTGATTCGCGCTGCCTCACTGAGAACCGCGTTGACCATGTCTTCAGGGAAGAGATCTGCCCCCCCAGACCGAGGCCTTGATCAACTTGTTCGGCTCATGCCGGATAGAATCGTCGGCAAAGACATGCTTACGGCACGCATGACGAGCGACACCGAAGTCATAAAGATCACACTGAAGGGTGTGAAGGAGAGACTTAGTGAGGATCTTAAAGAGAGCCCCGTCCGCATAAACTAAGAAAGACATCTCCGCTATAATAACAGAATTCAGGAACCTACTCAAACGGACTCGAGCCTCATACTCTGCCCGAATCAAGGAATCAGGCAACCGAGGAAGAAGTTCGCTAAACTGAGTTGTAGCACAGTCCGGAGTCAACTTCCCCAAAGTGAAGGTCGACGGAGCATCAAACCAGCAATCTTGGTCCCCTAGAAGAAGCAAGAAAGTTAAATCGGTCTCCCAAAGCTGAGGCATAGACTTTTCTTCCATTACCTCCGCCAGGGTAAGATCGGCCACTTTGGTGGTACACGGAGTAGGAGTGAGCTCCTCAACAACGAACTTAGAATATGTGCCTTTGTGAGGAGTCAACTTCGTATTGACACACTCCCATTCAGTAAGGGTCCGGAGCCAGCCAGACTGAGCCTGCTCCTTAAGAAAGATAACAGTCTCCCTTGGTACCTTATCCACCCTAACAAGCGCCTCATCCGTCACGCGCGCGTAACCCGGGAATGAACTGCAAACCCGGTGGATGAAACAAAAAGGTCTCCAACGGCCGGGTGCCACAACCTTCAATGGTTAACATGCCTTCCGAGAAAGGGGCATGCAGAGCCAACCTCCATGGGTTGCTTTTCACAAAAGCCGGGAGTTTTGAAGCATCCGGAACCACAAACTGCTGTTGTTGTGGGAGGCCGGATCTCAAAAGAGACTCCAACATGGACTCTTGGTTTTGCAGCCTCTGTCCAAAAGAGTTCATGGATTGGATTTAGTCAGCAAGAGGACCAATTTGGGATTGCACAATGCTGCCCACTCTCCATCAACTGACTAGAAAAGGCTACTGGATCGAAAGCCAATTCCGGAGACTTGGCTTTAGAAACCTTCGCCCTCGAACCAGAAGCCGTGAGAGAAGTCTTTTCCAAGACTGGTCGTCGTCGACCATCCAAAGAAGTTTTGCTGGAAATAGACTTAAGGATTTTGGGAGGCTTATGAACTTTAGGTAAAGACTTTTTCACATGGTCAAGTTTGGGAATTACTGAGCATGATTTGTCTTTGGATGTACTAGGGAAACCTTGAAAAGAAGTATCAGTAGAAGAAAGAGAAAGAGGTGGACTAAGGAAAGGAACCTTAGACCGAACATCACCTGCCTCACCTACCACCCTCCCTGTGCCAGTCGTACCCTTAGGCTCAAAGTCCAAATTAATGGCCGTAACGTCATCGAGAACATCATCACCTACAAAATCATCGGGGAATGCTTGGGGGTCCTCCCGAATCCGGGAGATGATCGGAACTGCCACATAAGGGGCCACCGCCGCCAAAATCTTGGCATTTGGGTAAAGGAGGGAACACATCTCTTCCGACAAGACATAAGGCTGTTTGACCTTAACATTACGACCAAAACTTCCAACCCAGGTCTTAAGGGTAGCGAGGGAAGAGCTCTTGATGGTGGAGGAGGCCTGAAAGAGAAAGACCTGGATAAAACAAGGAAAGGTGATGCAGGGAAAAATAAAAATCAAAACAAAGCAGCATGTATCAAAACATTACAGTATAAAAGTAATCAAAAGCAAAACTAGTCTAAATCAGACAGAAAAGATACATACCGAATCACCAATTAAATCAGAGACCAGGGCATAGCAAATCTCACACCCATCTGGATGCCAGACTAACAAATCGCCCACCGGGACAGCACACCCGGCATGCGAACGGCACACTTCATGTCCGCAAGGCTGCTGCAAGACCGCAGTACAAGCCGTCTCCTGACAACGTACCACCTGTAAAATAAATGGGTATATGAGAATAAAATTAACGCAAGCCAGGGATTCACTGGCGAAAAACGTAAGACTATAATCCGTTAGCGGCGGAAAAATGGCATACGTAAGAGTTAACTAAAATACCCAAAAGTAAAAACAAACTCCGCTGTAAAGTCTGTTAACCAAGTACAATATCCGGAGCCAAGAACAACGAGTCGAACGAATAAACCGCCTTAACAAACAAAAATATAAATAAATTCTCAGGATACGGGATACCCACCGGAGTGAGAAGCATAAACGAGAAAGTGCAAACAAAATTATAAATAAATTCTCAGAATACGGGATACCCGCCGGAGTGGGAAACGTAAGCGAGAAAGAACAGACTAAAAATCAAATCTCAAAAGTCGTAGGCTCCGGATAAACAGGTGAATAAAGAGGCGCCGGAAGGCATGTAAAACTCCGGCAAATAAAAACAAAAATATAGAAATAACACAATATAATATAATGAAATAAAATCTCGCAAAAATAACGCCGGAATACATGCGTAAGATCCGGCGCAAAACGCAATGAATATAAACTTAAAATACAATGTTAAAATACACTAAAAGCTCCGCCGCAATCGCCCTCCCCGACACTTAAAAAACTAACAAATATAGGATAAAGAACGGTATCAAAAAGAGTTGAGCGTCTGAAACCAATCAAAGAAACACAACTAAATAGGTAGAAATGAATCTGAAATATCCAAATCCTCTGGGACGGGAGGATAACATCAAGGATGGATAACACATGGGGGGGAGGGGGAGTCGGGAGACGAGGCGCAAACCCAGTCTCGAACGCCTGGTGGCCAACCAAAGTGAAGCGAGAAGAGAGTACTACCCGTACCGACATAGGGAGCGTATGGGTCAGCCCCCCACCTCGAGGAACTTCCAGCTTACTACCATAGAGCACGTGACCAAAGCCAACCTCTTCCGAAGAAGAGGGAGGCGAAGGCGTAAGGGGAAGGGACCCAAAAGGTGGAGGGGGAGACCAGAACAAAATCAGGTGACCATTGTGATCGAAGGGAGGAGGGGGTCACCCACCGAAACACAAAGGAAAAACCTGAAACGGCGGCAAACATGTAGCTCCCACGATCGTATGTATAAACACAATAAATAATGGCAGACATAAATGACATGATTAAAATAAAAGCGAACACGCAAAATGAGAACGTTAGGGGGAAAAGTCCACGGATATAAAATAAAACTAAACCTAAACTTTTCTAAATCGGGATAAAGCCAAAACGGAAAGGGGATAAGGCAAATAAAAAGCAAAAGGTCTTCCGAAATCGGGAAAATAACGATCCAGAACAACCAAAAGAGAACGTGTTCTTCTCCCTGAAAAGGACTCAAAACAAAAAGGCTGGCAAGAAAGCTACCCACCGAACCGCTTACGGATCGACTAAGTAGGATATCAAACACAGCACTAAAAAACCTGAAGGGTATAATCGTTAAAATAATAAAAATGAATAAAATATGATCATGCCAAAATATGAAATAGAAGTCCAAAACATATACAAGGGCTTACAAATAGTATGAGGAACTAAATGCAAACCCGAAAAACAAAGAGATCACGAGGAAGCGACACACACTGGCCGCGGAGCAGGGATCTCTAAAACGTCGGACATCTTCCAAAAAACACAAAACAACACAGAGCAAAACAAAACACGTCTAACCAACGCAAGTACTGAGGAAGGAAAGAGGATAGGGGGTGGAGAGATGTAGGGGTAGAGAGGGGGGATGTTGATGAAGGAGAGGTCTAATTGGTGAGGGATCTATGGTCGTGGTTCAATCACGCCCCAGTTTTCTATACCGACACTCAGAGTGAGCAAGCTAGGTTTATTCCTGGCATTCCATGCATCTCTTTTTTTTTTTCTCTGGTATATTCAGCAATATCTATGCCTTAGAAATGGTGCTAGAGGAGCATTTCACGGAGCGACACAGGTCGAGCCCAGAAATATATATATATATGTATATATATATATATATATATATATATATATATATATATATATATATATATATATATATATATTTTTTTTTTTTGGGGGGGGGGGGGGGGGCTCAAGCCATGTCGTCCTGATGGAAGGTTCCTTCAGTAGCTTCCTAGGGTATATTTAACTACAGTGGATATTCCCAGAGAATTAAACTAAAGGTTATCACAGAATTCTAACTTCTGGTGCGAGTACCCTAAAGGTTTCCCTCTAGGATATCGTATATCAGCAGGGGACGCATGTATTAACACGCCACATAGCTATCTGCACCCCATACACAGTTAACGCCTCTCCAACCTGTTAAGGAGGCGTCTGTGTGAATGACAAGTCCTGGGGGCGGATGTTGTAAGGGGACTGACTTTGCCAGACTTTTGACCTTTGTCCATGGCCGAAGTGTCTTTCTTAGAATTGGCGGAAGTCAAGCTCTTTTGTCTCGATGCTTCCCGGTTGCCCTGGAGCGCCATACTCGGTTTATGTCTTTTAGTTTGGCCTTCAGAACAATATCTGTCACGGAAGCGAACTGCAAGGAGCCCAGGATTCTCTCTTGATTTCTCCTGGACGTCAATTTGTCCCTGAGAAAATGTTTTGTATTCTTTGCTATTTCTGCCCTTTTGGCTTTCGGGAGACATAGCGTATGGGAACGTAGGTCCCATTGTAATCCCAGCCATTGAAACTTGGTCTTCGGGACCAGGCGGGATTTGTCGAGGTTGACCTGAAACCCCAACTGTCGAAGGAAGTTTAACACTTTGTTTGTCGCCGTGAGGCAGTTCTCGACATTGTCTGCCCAGACGAGCCAGTCGTCCAGGTAAACTACTATTTGAATTCCCTGGGTTCGTAGTTCTTGAATTACTGTCTCTGCCAGTTTGGTGAAGATCCTGGGCGCTATGTTGAGCCCGAATGGCATTACTTTGAATGCGTAGGCTTGACTGCCTAGTTTGAAGCCTAGGAAAGGACGAAAATGCTTTGCTATCGGAACGTGATAGTAGGGATCTGTAAGATCTATAGAGGTGGTGACGGCCCCACGGGGAAGTAAGGTCCGCATCTGAGAGACGGTTAACATGTGGAACTTGTCGCATCGAATATAAGAGTTCAGACGGGACAGGTCCAGGATTACTCTTCGCTTGTCTGAGTCTTTCTTTGGCACGCTGAACAAGCGACCTTGAAATTTTAAGTGATGAACCCTTTTGATTGTGTTCTTGTGCAATAGATCGTCTGCATATGAGACTAGCTCCTTCAGTGGAAGTTGATGGAAACTGGTTGGTGAAGGGGGCCCTTCTATCCAACTCCACCCCAGACCTTTGGAAATTATGCTGAAAGCCCAATTGCTGAACTTCCAACGATTCCGAAAGACGTAAAGTCTTCCCCCTACTCGAGGATCTTCAATGGGTCGTAGACGATTTGCCTCCTCGGCCTCCGCGTAATCCTTTTCCTCGGGTGAAAGGTTTTCCGCTACCCCTGTTACGAAAGGCACCTCTGGTACCGGAGCCTCTGGCGCGTTGGTAGCCTTGGAAGGCACCTTGGGTTTCGTAGGCAGGGTTAAAAGCAGGGGAGGTAGCATACGAGGTCGATGCTACCTGAGCCTGAGGGACCAACACGTATTGTTGTTGAGGATGCCCCTTCGAAGTAGAAGGCTGGCTGCCTTGCGCCACTGGTATGGTTTGCACCAACTGAAGGGGTTGCCGATTCTGAGAGGAATGGAAGGGCCTCAGCCTCTTCCTGCCTCGAGCAGGGGTGCTAGCTGGCTCAAACTTTCGTTTGGGGACTAGGCCCCACCTAACCATGAGACTTTGATTCACTCTGGTAGCCTCGCTGAGGACGGTGTTCACCAAGTCCTCTGGAAACAAATCAGGACCCCAGACCGGGGCTTTAATGAACCTGTTAGGCTCATGTCTGATGGTAGCCTCAGACAAGACATGTCTTCAGCAACGAAGTCTGTCTGCGAGGAAGTCGTACGCATCGGCCAATAGAGTCTGCAGTAGAGATTTAGTGAGAATCTTAGAGGGGTTCCTCCTTGTACATAATGGCGGTCATCTCAGCCATAGTGGCTAAATTGATAGACCTGCTGAGCCTGCACCGGGCTTCGAACTCAAGGCGGATCAGCGAGTCCGGAAGCCTGGGGAGACGCTCGCTGAACTGTGTGGAAGCACAGTCAGCGCTCAGTTTGCCTGTCGTGAAGGTGGCCGGGGCGTTATGCCAGCACTTGTGGTCACCCGGGAGAGGAGGGAGGTCAGGTCCGTTTCCCGAAGCTGCGGTAACGGTTTGTCCTCCTTGATGGCCTGGTAGGCTAGGTCCATCATCTTGGTGACGCATGGAGTGGGGGTTTGCTCATCAACCACGAACACTGTGTATGAGCTCTTGTGGGGTGTGAGCATAGTGTTCACACAATCCCACTCATTCAGTGTGCGAACCCAGGTAGACTGGGCTTGTTCCTTAGGGTAGATTACAGTCTCCTTAGGAACTTTATCCAACCTAATGAGAGCTTCCTCGGTCAAACGAGCAAAGCCGGGGAAGGGGAATTGGAGGCCCGGCGGGTAGAACTCAAAGTCCCCGATAGGCCAGGTGCCACAACCCTCGATGGTCAGCATGCCATCTTTGAAAGGAGAGTGCAGAGCCATTCTCCATGGGTTATTCTTTGTAAACTCCGGGAGCTTGGAGGCGTCCGGGATGGCGTATTGCTGCTGTTGCGGCAGTCCCGAACGCATGAGGCTTTCCACTAAACTCTCATTATTCTGCATCCTCTCCGTGAGGGACGTCATCATGGACCCGATCTGAGTCAAAAGCTTGTTAGAGAAAGCATCCGGGTCAAAGGGAGCCACCGGGGTGGATACAGAGGCTGGCTTCGCTCTCGAACCATGAGAAGACGAAGATGCAACAGCTGAGTCTTTGGGGACTCTAGAGGAAGAAGTCTTGACAGACTTCGGAGATTTGGAAGACTTACGCGTCTTCAGCAAAGGTCTACGTTGAGCCTTAACCTTCGGGGTAACTGGACGAGGCCTGATATCAGCCCCGTGTTTTCCCGAGAGGCCCTGAAAAGAAGAATGGGTAGAAGTAGAAGAGAAAGTCGGGCTAAGGAGAGGAATCTTAGCCCGGGACCCACCTGCCTCACTTACCTCCCTACCTAGATCCGGCTCGTTGAGGGCCATAGGCTCTATGTCGAGGTTAATAGCCGCGACGTCTTCCACTATGGCCTCGCCCACCGCCTCCTGGTCTCCAGCTAAGAGCAAGTTCTCTATTGAAGCGATGATGGGGTCCGCCACATCTTTAGGGACCGCAGCCGATGTCTTGGCGTTGGGGTAAATGAGGTTACACCATTCCTCAGACAGAACATAAGGCTTTTTAGCCTTCAAGTTGCGGGC
This sequence comes from Palaemon carinicauda, assembly GCF_036898095.1. NCBI lineage: Eukaryota > Metazoa > Arthropoda > Malacostraca > Decapoda > Palaemonidae > Palaemon > Palaemon carinicauda. Next base: position 3,103,813 of record NC_090738.1, on the reverse strand, counting down.
GAACCCGCCAACCCAGACCTTAAGGGTCGCCAGGGCTGAGGTCTTAGAAGACTGGGAGCTCTGAAAGAGAATAGACCGTTACTAGTGGCAAGTGACTTCAACGTAGGAAGTGAAACAAGAAGGTTTAAATATCTCCTATTGTGAAAAACGGGATCGTCCGACTAGATGATACAGTGGAAATAACAGAAATGTCAAAGATTAAACTATATAAATCTAAATAGTAACGGCGGTTCCACTTACCGAGTCCGGGGTGAGTGTTGAGACCAGCTTATAGCAGACCTTACAGTTGTCTGGGTGCCAGACAGTTAAATCATCAACAAGGACAGCACAGTGGGCGTGCGACCTACACACATCATGGCCGCACGCTTGTTGAAGCACCGCCGCACAGGCTGTCATCTTACAGCGGACCACCTGTTAAATAAAGATACATAAGTATCCCGTAGTAGGTAAGGATCCCAGAGGAGCCCGGGGGCTCCGGGTGCTAAAAATAAACCGGCAACAGCCGTGATAGGTATTACATTCTAAACCGTAAGAATAATCAGTAGAAAACATTTAGTAAAGTAAAATGCAAACAAATCAAATCCGTATAGCTATGATCATTCAAAAGAGCGTAGTCAAGTATAGAATACAATGAATAATAATATGGTTAATGATTATACCGTTGGCTCCGGGGAGACAACAGAGATAGACCCAGGGGTCATTGCTAGCCTACCGGGGTAGGCGGGACAAAATCGAGGGAGGGGGGAGGGGGGAGGGGGAGAGTCAGAGACTCACCACCGGTCACAAGGACCTTAACAAAGCAAAAACCAAAACCCGAGAAAGCTCGACAAAGCTCGAAAGCTACAAAAGGAATTCCATGCAATCAACAAAGGGGTGCTAACATCGTGTGGGGTCCGTGGGATGCGGAATATCACGGGGGGGGGGGGGGGGGGGGGGGGGGGGGGGAGAATCCTATTGACTGGGTCCCGTGGGGTGCGGAACGTCACGGGGAAAACACGCTAGAAAAACCCAAAGCATAGCTGAAATCACTCAAGCCGATCGATGGCCAATCAGAGCGGCGGAGAAAAAATGGCTACGAAAGGGAATGGAGTAAGCGTAAATAAGATAACAAGCCTCGCTAGTGTTCATGGCTCCAACTGGGGGAAGGAGTCAGTAGACACCCCGGGGGGGGGGGGACCTGGGGAACGAGAGGACTCGACCCGTAAGGCAAAACAGTTGACTCCAAGTCTCATAGAGACGAGAGGCATCCCTGGAGTGGGGATGGGGTAGGCGGGGGGGGGGACATACCCCTGAAGCGAGAACAAGCCAAGAGAGGCAGGAGGCGATCACGTGGGACAGGGAGACCAGGCGTACCAACCTGGCCCATGAGCCATGACAAAAACAACGGAATGATCATAAACGGATAATGACTAAAGTAAAATAATATGATATAACATGATATAATACGATAATGAATAGTAAGGCATGCGGCTAAAGTAAGATAGTAAGAGAGGGACGCAGGGGAAGAGGCAGGGAAATAACGAGTTGAACCCTCCAGCGCGGGTCAGTACCGAGCTGGACAGGGGCGCCAATATAACACTGAATCGGGTAGATGCCGATCGTAAATAAAACACAATAAATAAAAAAGAACTGCCTCGCGAGAGTCCCACTCAAACTAAAGCAAAATAACTAGGTGGTAAAGATAATAATACTGGGTAAAAAACGTAATAACGTGATGAAACCAACTAGGGAGCGCCCGAAGGCGAGCAGGCATGCCAACCTAATACCAACTATAATACATAGAATAATATCATAAAAGCGAAAAATATCATAATCATGTAATAAAAATAAAATAACACAGGGTGTGATTGGTGATAAAACCCAGCGAAAGGCTCAAAACGAAAAACAATTAGTATAGAGGACTAATTGTAAGACGTTAAGAACGAGTGAAAGGAGGTAGCCAGCCAGCATGGCGGCCGCGAACGGTAAATAATAAAAACTGTGGTAGAAATAAAACTAAGGGCAAGGCTACCTCCAAAGACTCAAAACTCATAGATCTGGTACTTAACTTAGATGGGGAGACAGTAGAGTCCGACATCGTGAGTAAAATCCTGGGTAAAGACCGTAAAAACACCACAGAGAAAACACAGTGTGCGCTTAGCAAGTGCTATAAAAGGAGTGACGTCACTGGCGTGGGTCGGACTGTTGGTAGTGGAGTTCGGAGTTGGGTGTTGAACGGCACCTCGCTGTAACAGGGATATTGAGAGGAGATATCTAAATGATGCGAGACCTCTGGTTGTGATTTATCACGCCCCAGTATTATAACGACACCTTATAAGGTGAGCGAGCTGGGTTCAACCTGGCATTCCTATACAACTTTTTTCTCTGGTAATTTCATAGCAGTTTTTACCTTAGAAATGATGTAAAAGGAGCATTTTACGGAGCGGCACAGGTAGAGCCCAGAAATAATAATTGCATTATATAAGAGAGATGTAAAAAAGAATACTTACAAAGATATAATAAATAAAAAAGGGGTTTTTATTGTCACTTCACCTTACAGACAGGCCAACGCAGGTGTACGCTTTGCTACTCAGGAGGAGACGGACGGTCGGCGAGGAGGTAGAGATGGTGACTGTGATACTGTACCGTAACTTACTCTAACTTACACTACGTGAACTGTAACCTAATTTAGCTTATTTATTTTTTTTTATTTTTATATTTTATATTTTTTTTACAGTTTTTTTCTTTTTGATTTTTTAATTTTCATCACTTTCACTCAATTCAATCTTAGTTTTCTTTGCTTCATTTTCTTTCTCTTCCTCACGATCACTGGACCGCTTCGTAGATTTTTTAAAGAAACTATCGAGAGAGAATTGCTTGGTACGGCTTTTCATCACTTTTCTGAAATGGGTTAAGTAGACATCATCGAATTGTGAAACTACCCGGCAAACCTTAGTTTTCTGTGGGTGATATTTATCAATGAGATCACACAATAGATAGCGCTGGCCTTCTCACAAATGATCATTTCAGTGATCGTATTGCCAACAATCTCTTTGTCCTTTATTCATATCAACAAAAGGCTTTCCATCTCTTCCAGGGTAGAGCTGCAACGTTTTGAAATAATGGTAGTCCCCTTCGATGGTTTGACTGCTTTAATGGATGCCTTCTACTTGATGATCGTCGAGATCGTAGACATATTCTAGCCATATTGTTTAGCCAGATCACTCACACGCACACCGCGCTCATGTTTTTCTATAATTTCTTGCTTCAATTCTAATGAAAGCATTGCCTTCTTCCTTTTCTCACCACTACTAATACCTGTACCGAAACTAAGCTTCTTAGGACCCATGATTATAAGTAAAATAAAAAATGAAACGTGAGGAAAAGATAATAAGCACTGTTAATAACGGACCGAACAGAGGACAACGACATGATATGCACGAGAAAAGAGAACTGACCGACGCGAAGCTCATTGGCGTCCCTCCGACGTGCTGCCGTCTACCGGCGTAAACAAGAAACTACAACCGACGCTTCGAGAAAATTCTGCTTGTATGGTTTACGTCGGATGTTGGAGCATGACTTCGGGTGTCGAGACGAAAATTTGATTGAATTTTACTTCGGATGTTGGAACAATCGTATGTAGAGGTTCCACTGTTTATATATATATATATATATATATATATAGAAATGAATTTCTATCTCATACTTGGGATCGAACGCTGGCCCCTTCTAATGAAAGGCCAGGTCGAAACCAACCATGCCACGAGAGGCCATATAAAGAAATCGGAACCTAACGGCTAATCAGCTGTTCTAGGATTTACCTGGCGAGACATCAGTCTCTTACCAGCGAGTTTTACCCGACTTCCAGGCCCACCACGTGACACAATTGATAGTAATTCATTCAAATTACCCCTAATGAGTTAATATGGATAAATATCAACACAACATCGTGTTCAAATAGAAATAAATTTCTACCTCATACTTGGGATCGAACGCTGGCCCCTTCTAATGAAAGGCCAGGTCGAAACCAACCATGCCACGAGAGGCCATATAAAGAAATCGGAACCTAACGGCTAATCAGCTGTTCTAGGATTTACCTGGCGAGACATCAGTCTCTTACCAGCGAGTTTTACCCGACTTCCCGGCCCACCACGTGACACAATTGATAGTAATTCATTCAAATTACCCCTAATGAGTTAATATGGATAAATATCAACACAACATCGTGTTCAAATAGAAATAAATTTCTACCTCATACTTGGGATCGAACGCTGGCCCCTTCTAATGAAAGGCCAGGTCGAAACCAACCATGCCACGAGAGGCCATATAAAGAAATCGGAACCTAACGGCTAATCAGCTGTTCTAGGATTTACCTGGCGAGACATCAGTCTCTTACCAGCGAGTTTTACCCGACTTCCAGGCCCACCACGTGACACAATTGATAGTAATTCATTCAAATTACCCCTAATGAGTTAATATGGATAAATATCAACACAACATCGTGTTCAAATAGAAATAAATTTCTACCTCATACTTGGGATCGAACGCTGGCCCCTTCTAATGAAAGGCCAGGTCGAAACCAACCATGCCACGAGAGGCCATATAAAGAAATCGGAACCTAACGGCTAATCAGCTGTTCTAGGATTTACCTGGCGAGACATCAGTCTCTTACCAGCGAGTTTTACCCGACTTCCCGGCCCACCACGTGACACAATTGATAGTAATTCATTCAAATTACCCCTAATGAGTTAATATGGATAAATATCAACACAACATCGTGTTCAAATAGAAATAAATTTCTACCTCATACTTGGGATCGAATGCTGGCCCCTTCTAATGAAAGGCCAGGTCGAAACCAACCATGCCACGAGAGGCCATATAAAGAAATCGGAACCTAACGGCTAATCAGCTGTTCTAGGATTTACCTGGCGAGACATCAGTCACTCACCAGCGAGTTTTACCCGACTTTCCGGGCCACCACGTGACACAATTGATAGTAATTCATTCAAATTACCCCTAATGAGTTAATATGGATAAATATCAACACAACATCGTGTTCAAATAGAAATAAATTTCTACCTCATACTTGGGATCGAACGCTGGCCCCTTCTAATGAAAGGCCAGGTCGAAACCAACCATGCCACGAGAGGCCATATAAAGAAATCGGAACCTAACGGCTAATCAGCTGTTCTAGGATTTACCTGGCGAGACATCAGTCACTCACCAGCGAGTTTTACCCGACTTCCCGGGCCACCACGTGACACAATTGATAGTAATTCATTCAAATTACCCCTAATGAGTTAATATGGATAAATATCAACACAAGTATGAGGTAGAAATTTATTTATTTCTATTTGAACACGATGTTGTGTTGATATTTATCCATATTAACTCATTAGTGGTAATTTGAATGAATTACTATCAATTGTGTCACGTGGTGGGCCGGGAAGTCGGGTAAAACTCGCTGGTAAGAGACTGATGTCTCACCAGGTAAATCCTAGAACAGCTGATTAACCATTAGGTTCCGATTTCTTTATATGGCCTCTCGTGGCATGGTTGGTTTCGGCCTGGCCTTTCATTAGAAGGGGCCAGCGTTCGATCCCAAGTATGAGATAGAAATTTATTTCTTTTTGAACACGATGTTGTGTTGATATTTATCCATATTAACTCACTAGGGGTAATTTGAATGAATTACTATCAATTGTGTCACGTGGTGGGCCTGGAAGTCGGGTAAAACTCGCTGGTAAGAGACTGATGTCTCGCCAGGTAAATCCTAGAACAGCTGATTAGCCGTTAGGTTCCGATTTCTTTATATGGCCTCTCGTGGCATGGTTGGTTTCGACCTGGCCTTTCATTAGAAGGGGCCAGCGTTCGATCCCAAGTATGAGGTAGAAATTTATTTCTATTTGAACACGATGTTGTGTTGATATTTATCCATATTAACTCACTAGGGGTAATTTGAATGAATTACTATCAATTGTGTCACGTGGTGGGCCTGGAAGTCGGGTAAAACTCGCTGGTAAGAGACTGATGTCTCGCCAGGTAAATCCTAGAACAGCTGATTAGCCGTTAGGTTCCGATTTCTTTATATGGCCTCTCGTGGCATGGCTGGTTTCGACCTGGCCTTTCATTAGAAGGGGCCAGCGTTCGATCCCAAGTATGAGGTAGAAATTTATTTCAATTTGAACACGATGTTGTGTTGATATTTATCCATATTAACTCATTCGGGGTAATTTGAATGAATTACTATCAATTGTGTCACGTGGTGGGCCGGGAAGTCGGGTAAAACTCGCTGGTAAGAGACTGATGTCTCGCCAGGTAAATCCTAGAACAGCTGATTAGCCATTAGGTTCTGATTTCTTTATATGGCCTCTCGTGGCATAGTTGGTTTTGACCTGGCCTTTTATTAGAAGGGGCCAGCATTCGATCCCAAGTATAAGGTAGAAATTTATTTCTATTTGAACACGATGTTGCGTTGATATATATATATAATATATATATATATATATATATATATATATATATATATATATATATATATATATATATATATACAGTATATATATATATATATATATGTATATATCAGTGGTTCTCAAACTGGGGTCCGCGGTCCCCTGGGGCGTCTCAGGGGGACCATGAAGGGGCTACCAAATCATCCTCACATGTAGGCTATAATTAGGATCACGCTCACCATACGGTTTGGCATTTAATATATGCTAACAAATGTTTTTTTGCTTCTGGTGGTATATAGTCAAAATACAAAAACAAAGCTTTATTTTTTAGGACAATATGTATCTCACTAGTTTTCTTATGAGAGAATAAAATAGTAAAAGAAAAAAAATTATGGAAGTTATATGAATGTAAAATGGACTTGGGAATGTTTTATAATTCCAGGATAGGCACAACTATCAAGTAGTACATATTATTGAGTGAGACACAAATGAAAAAACAAAGTTTAATGATAAGTACACACAAACGCAAGTCATTTTGCCTATGTTCGACTGTTTAAATGAGAGAGAGAGAGAGAGAGAGAGAGAGAGAGAGAGAGAGAGAGAGAGAGTAAATAAAAACAATCAAATACAATTACTTTACATTACATTTCTTGCAATCTTTTTGTAAGTAAAAGGGAATAATCTATAAATTTATAAAATCAATAATAATAACGGGGATGTAGTTAAATTACAGTACAAAACTGAACGATGGTATCATGTATGGTATGAAGGGACCAAATCATTGTAGGCCTACTTGTTTTATTTGTAATAATAGATTTTATATCGTACATTTGGTAGCACTGGACATTGTACACTACTGACTAGCTGTTGGCCAAGTGCGTTTTATACAACCTGACCCAGACAGGTACTGCACCGATCTTTCCGTATGCACGTCAAAGCAACCAAATTGCTTCCCTAATTCCCCTCCCTCTCTTTATTGAAAAATAATCACATAATATTATTGTACTTGTGTGTGCATGTGTGTGTGCGTGTCACGGACAATTACTAGCATATAATAGAAAATAATATATAAATAAAATATAATCAAAATTTAGAATGCATGCCTGTACAGTGTACAGTGACTTCTTAAGAGTCATTGTGTTGACGCATGTTGCGAAGTGAAGTGGTTTGTTCTGAACTGTGCCTACTATTATCACTACCAGTGGTGGTAGCCTACCAATATAGACTACCACCACTGGTAGGCCTATACACGGTTAAGAATTATTATTTACTATTCCATTGTTACAATTTTATTATTCCCCTTCAGATTTATAATGGCTCAAAAAAAGATGAGATATGATGATTCATATTTGAAATTAGGTTTTACTGTATTAACTTGTAAAGGGGAAGAGCAACCACAGTGTATTTTGTGCTCTGAGGTGTTGGCATCTACTTCTCTAAAGCCCAGCAAGTTAAAGAGACACTTGGAAACGAAGCATCCCAGTTCAATAAACACAGATGTCGACTTCTTCAGGTGAAAAGCCGAACAATTGCACAAATGCAGACTTGATAACACAGGTTTGTTTTCACAGAACAATAAGTCTGGTTTAATGGCCTCCTATGAGGTTTCAAGGAAAATATCTGTTGCTAAAAAACCCCACAACATCGGAGAACAACTAATATTACCTTGCTGCAAAGATATCATATCGAATGTTTTTGGAAGTTCTAAACTTGATAAGCTGAAGCATGTCTCCCTGTTAAATGATACTGTAAGGAGGCGTATAGCAGAGATGTCTCATAACATACTGTCGCAGGTGATCTTCAAGATTCAGAATTCTATTTTCAACCTTTTTGCAATCCAGCTTGATGAAACAACGGATATTTCCAACTTAGCCCTACTTTGCGTATACGTACCATACGTACATGACAAGCACCTGGAAGACGAATTTTTGTTTTGTGAAACTCCCAGCTCCAGAACAACTGCAAAGGATATATTTAACAAAGTGGACAGCTTTTTTGAGACACAAGGTATCAAATGGGAACATGTTGTTGGCGTGTGTACTGACGGAGCTCCAGTAATGCTTGGTTGTCGTTCTGGTTTTCAAACTTTGGTTAAGCAAAAATCGCCAGATATTATTGGTACACATTGCACTATTCACCGCCAAGCATTAGTAATGAAAACCATGCCTGATGAGTTGAGCAATGTTCTCGATGAGGTGGTTAAAGCAGTTAACTTCATTAAAGCTAATGCACTTAAATCTCGTTTGTTTTCTGCATTATGTAAAGAAAGTGATTCCGAATTTGAAACACTCTTATTGCATTCACCCATAAGGTGGCTTTCCAAATGGAAAGTATTGAAGAACTCTTATTGCATTCACACATAAGGGGGCTTTCCAAAGGGAAAGTATTGAAGAGAGTTTTTGTACTATGTGAAGAAATTCAACAATTTTTTGTAGACACTAAGCCAGACATCCACGCAAAATTCTCTGATATCCGTTTTCTTATGTCTCACATTTTTGGTAGACATTTGAATCCATGAATTCCCTCAATTTATCACTGCAAGGAAAAGAGATCACAGTGCTCCATTGCCATGAAAAAATTACTGCTTTCAAAATGAAGCTCGAACTATGGCTTTCGAAGATAGAGAAGAAGAATTTTGCCCCATTTCCACAATTAAATACATATAATGATGAGAATGAGCTTAATGTTGAAGATGATATCATAGAGTTGATGAAACAACATTTATCACTTCTTGGTATATTCCTAACCTACAAAACTTTGAAAAATACTATCAGTTTATCAACAACCCTTTTGTACTCTCTATTAATGATCTGCCTTCAGAGGATTATTCAATACAAGAACAATTTATTGAATTGATTAATGATGCAGGTGCAAAACATATTTTCTGTGAAATGTGCAGTAGTGATTTTTGGATTGAAATAGCAGATTCCTATCCCAGTGTTGCAAAGATGGCACTAAAAGTGTTGCAGTGTTGCAAAGATGGCACTAAAAGTGTTGATTTCATTTGCAACCACCTATGAGTGTGAGTCAGCATTTTCCACACTACTTGCCATCAAATCAAAATCCCGAAATAGATTAGAAGCCACATGATAAGAGAGTTGCACTGACTAAAACAAAGCCAAATATAGAAGAATTGGTTTAGGCAAAGCAAATGCACCCATACCATTGAACGTACAATTGGTAAATAAGGTTGCATTTTCTGATTATATATGTTTTGGCCAAAAAACATCTTTTTTCAATATGATTTGCCTTTTCTTATTAATTAAGTGGTTGTCAAATAAAAAAATAAGTTTTTTGTTTCAGTAGATAAAGTTTTCCAATTCTTTTATACGTAATGGTTTCCAAAAAAAACCCTTTGTTTCAGTACCTTAATGTTACCATTTTCAGAATATATAATTGTTTGATAAAAATGTGTTGTTTCAGTAACCGTATGGTATATTTTGTAATGTTAATTATAATTATTTTAATAAAGGTCCGCCGAGTAATCTAAAACTTATAAAGAGACCACCATGCAAAAAATCTCACAATAGTTTGAGAACCACTTATTTATATATATATATATATATATATATATATATATATATATATATATATATATATATGTATATATATATATGTATATATATATATATATATATATATATATATATATATATATATATACACATATATATATATATATATATATATGTATATATATACATATATATATATATATATATATATATATATATATATATATATATATATATATACATATATATATATATATATGTGTATATATATATATATATATATATATATATATATATATATATATTCATATATATATATATATATATATATATATTCATATATATATATATATATATATATATATATATATTCATATATATATATATATATATATATATATTTTTGGGCTCAAGCCATGGCGTCCTGATGGAAGGTTCCTGTTTGGTAGCTTCCTTGGGTATAAGACTACTAAGATATTCCCAGAGAATTTAACCACAGGTTATCACAGAATTCTAACTTCTGGAGCGAGTATCTCAAAGGTTTCCCTTTAAGACATCGTAATACAACAGGGGACACGCATGTCTGAACGTGCCACATAGCTATCTTCACCCCGAACAGAGTTAATGCTTCGGTGTGTAAGGACTGAGAATAGCTGGGAGCCGTTCCACAGCTAATCTCACTCGTGGCTACTACTGATACTCGAGACGTAAACAAACGGACGCCATTGCTCTGATGACGTCACGCCCGTCTTCATCCTTTGTTTAGTAGCTGCCCTACTTAGACGGATTTTCCCTGTGTTATCTTTATCGCTTTGCATCTTCGCTATGTCGTTACCTTCAGCCTCGCCTTCTTCTGGAAAGTTGAGTACAAGGTTCCAGTATTGTTTAATTAAGCTCTGGCCGTAAAGTAAATATTACTTTTCGAAATAATTGATGTTTTGTGGCAGAGCTGTGCCTCTACCGGACCCGCCATTTTATGGCGTCGTTGTTGTTATGCATGTCTTATTTAGTTAGCCACAACAACGTTTCCGGCATTATATACTAATCGAATACATTAGTTTATTTAGTCTTCATAGCTAGGAACTTTTATATCGTGTTTAGACGCTTTTTATCGGTCATCGATTGACCTCATACCAGTCGGCTACTATAGCCCCCAGGCCAGGAGCCTACATACAAGTGTTCATGCATGATTTATTAGTGATCCTAGACTAAGTTATGAAGATAGTGGCATTATTATTTTACAATACTTTTGACAGTGATGCAAATGTTTTCGCCTTCAGGGACCATATAGGGGATAGGCTAGTCAGTGATTCTTTCTAGCCTAACCTAATATTAGGACCCCTATATGCTTCCTTCATCCCCTGCCTTGGCATTCCCTCTATTTAGCCTTGATCCCTTTTCTGAGTAAAGGGATTAATTGTCTAATAGAGTATATATCGCCTCTCTGTCCTCCCTAAAGGAATGAACCCCCTTTAGGGCTGCGTCTGAGAGTGAGGTTAGGCTAGCCTACCTCTATGGCTAGGATAGTCTATGACTTTCCTGCGATAGCGATATGTCTTCTTCCTTGCCTAGTTCAGGACTTTTAGCCCTGTTCTAGGTCGGGTTAGGAAGGTTTCTCTGTTCCATGCTGAAACTGTACTCTTGCACCGTTTTAGCCGATCAGCCTGATCTTAGGTTAGGGAGTGTCCTCCCTTCCCTTAGTGGCCGCTCTGGTACAGAAACCCTTCCTGGGAAGACTTCTCTCTTCTCCCTCCCCACCTATCTCTTGTATAGCCTAGCCTATGCTTAGGTTAGTTTATACTCATCTGTCCCCTGTCCTACAACTCCTCCTTAGGGTGGAAGAGTAGGGCTACCCGAGCTTCCTTGTGCAGTCCACTCTGGTACATATACCTTCATAGTGTCCTATAAGGTTAGTTGCTAGTTTAGTTCTGCATATGGGAGTCTCCCCCCCCCCTCCTCTTGGGTGTTCCCTAGCCCTCCCTTGGGCTACCTAGCTCCCGGTCCCTAGTGACCCCTGCTCATGGATGTTAGAGCCTGCCTCTATCATGGGTACACCCCCTCAGGGAGGGGGAGGGATGTCTGGAACCCTGACGGTACTTCCTGCATCCCTTCCCCCCTCCCCCTGTCTCTCTATCTATCCGGGTGCCGGTCTCTTGCCGCCTCTACTGTCGGCAATACCTGCCTCCTACTTGGTGACTTCCCTACCCTTGCCGCCAGCCCCCCGTGTACCGAGGGACTGCCGGCTGCCGCCGGCTACTACCGGCGGCTCTCCTACTCCTATCTAATCATCCGCTTGCCGGTCGATCACCGGAGTGCCGGCATATACTGCCGGCAACCCGATACTGCCTTTACCATCCTTATCCCAGTCACCAACCTGGCATCCTCCGACTGCCGGAGCCGCCGCTTCCTGCCGGCGTGCCGCCGTTGTGCCGGCGGCCGCCATCTTGGTATTTAACTGACTTTTGCAAATTGTCTGTTCTAATGCCAGAATCTATGCTGGAGCGAGCTCCGGCATGCCGGCGGCTTGCCGGATGCCCCGGAGGCGTCAAGAATACTTGCACCCCCTTACTGTAGCTATCTTAAGACTAGGATAGCCCTATATCGCAAACAGATAAGCTGCTTCTGCTATTAAGATCAGTACCTAGTACTGCTCTATTAGTGATCATGCTGTCTCTTTGCATTCTTCTATTTCCAGCATGCTATGTGCATCTTAGCACGGCTGGTTGCCAGAAGCAGTTACCCTTTAATGAGGCCTTCTGGCTCTTAACTGGGAACCGAATGAATTCGATCCCAATCTTGTCCTTGGTTTTCCATGGAGTTCCAAAATACTGGGAATTCTAGGAAACTATATCCAATGATCTCGGTCATTTGGATTATCCAAGGACCAAGCTTATGGTAACCAGCCGGGCGAGATGCATGGAGCATGTTCTCCTTTACTGTTTTCATTCTCTATGCATCACACCTTCTTTAAGTTAAAATTAATGATTAATATTAACTTAGTTTAAGAGCCATTCTTATGACTCCCCCATACTCATTTTCTCTTTCTTCCACAGGAGGAGCAGATGAAGTGTGACTTCGCCTTCTGCGCTGTGAAACGCCCGCAGTTTTACGGGCATACGGCTTGCAGGACTCACGCCCCTTGTGCAGACAAGAAAGGGGATTTGAAGTTTTGGAATCCACTGGATTGTACGGTCTGCCAGGCCCACCTAGTTGAGGCCTTCCATAACCCTCCCTCAGCGGAGGTTAGAGACATTGCTCGTGAAAAGCTGCGCAAGTGGGTGCGTGGCTTTCAGAAAAATGCTACTGGACCGTACCTGGCCACCGAAGAACTGAGGTCCCTGTTGTTCCCTAAGGCCTCCCCTGACTCAGTGGTACCAAAAGATGCGATCCCCACTGTCCAAATTACGGTGGAACCTGATGTGGTCATGGCTCAGTCCATGCACGAGTGTCGTTTAGATTCCGAGGATGATGAACAGATCTCAGACGTCTCGGAAGACACGGAGAAGACGCTTATGGCTCAAGGAGCCGAAGAGGACGAAGACAAGGTGGAGTACACCGAGTCGGAGCTTGGAGCTGCTCCCTCGTCCATCCCTCCTCCTACTCCTACACCGACGGAAATGTCCATTCCGTCTACCTCCTCGACTCCGGATCCTTCTTCTTCTACCCAAGAACTGATCCGGCTGATTAGAGCCGTCATGGACGACAGGCTGAAGGAGAACCAGGAGTCCATCAGGTCGATGATTGGATCCAGAGAACCGAAGAAGATTTCGGTCAAGGATCTCCCCGCTTGCTCTCATGCCAACCCGTGGAGGTATGCAGAGCATATGGTTATTGCGACCGGCAGGATCTTTGTTAGTGACAAGATCGGCACGGTCCCGTTGGAAGATGTGGAGTTCTTCCCAAGCTTTGAGGCCTACCCGGACTGTTACGTCCGGCTTCGTTCCGAACCTGCCTCGAAGGAAGAGACCGAACCTAAAGAAGAGATAGTGTTCGATCTCACAAAGGCCCAGGCTATGCTAGCCTCCGCATTTAAGAGTAGGGGCTTTACCTGCTCTAAGCTTCCGGCTTTGAGCAAGAAGCATCCTACGTATGTTGCACCTGACACTGCGGTTCTTCCTTTCTTGGAAAAGGCCTTAGCTGCATGCCTTAAAGCGGCGGAAGAAGGGAAACCCTGCCCTGCACTGGAGGAGTGCAGACCCTTCTCCATCGTGACTCCCCCTGACGCTCGACACTGGAAAGATGTTCAGCATACTTTCGTCGTGGGAAGGCTCGATCCTGACGTCGCCGGACGTCAGTTTAATGAAGACCTCCCTAAGCTCAACGATCACCTCCTTCGCCGGGAACAAGACACGAAGGAGAGGCTTGCGGCATCTCTTTCTCATCAAGTCCAACTGGAAGTGATGGCCTGTGACACTAGAGTACCAGATCACTACATGGTACTCTCCAAATCCCACTTACTGACAGTAATGAAGGACTTGTACCACTTCATAAAGGCTCGAAGAGCCTGTCGTGAATTCGTGTTTGCCGGTGCCACCGTGAAACACGAACCCCGGAGGCTGATTTCCTCCAACATCTGGGGAAAGCACCTGTTTCCTTCTGACCTTGTCAAGGAAATAACTGACAGAGCCGCCACGGAGAATAGGAACCTTCTCCACAAGTGGGGCATGTCCAGAAAAAGGAAACCCTCTCAGGACGATGGACCTCAGCCTAAGAGGAAACCTCAAAAGCCAAAACCCCAGCAACGTCAGCAACGACGTCAGTTTCCGGGACCCGCTACCTCCCAAGTGGTTGCCCAACCACAACAGACCTTTCAATTGGTCCCCCAACCGGTGTTGTCACAGTCACCGGTCTTCACCCCTGCCTTTGAGCAACCATCCACTACCTTTCATGCCAAAGGTAGAGGCTCGTTCAGGGGTGCAAGCAGAGACGCATCTCGCCGTCCCTCCAGAGGTAGAGGAGGAAAGGGAGCTAGCGGCCGAGGCAACAAGTCCTCGGGACACCAGAAGCAATGAAGTGCTTCCGGTGGGAGGAAGACTCCGCCAATTCCAGGATCGTTGGACCTTCGATCCCTGGGCACACAGCATCATCAAGAACGGTCTAGGCTGGAGTTGGACGCAACCACCCCCAATCTTCCAGCAGTTCTTCCAGCAATCGACCCCCCTTCTGGAAGAATATGTTCTAGACCTCTTGAACAAGAAGGTGATAAGGAAGGTAAAGTCCACCAGGTTCCAAGGGAGACTGTTTTGCGTTCCCAAGAAGGACTCAGACAAACTCAGAGTCATTCTGGACTTATCCCCCCTCAAGTTCATAGAGAACGACAAATTCAAGATGCTGACGCTTCAACAAATAAGGACCCTTCTGCCTCAAGGTTCCTACACGGTCTCTATAGACCTGGCGGATGCCTATTGGCACATTCCAATGAACCATCACGCTTCCTCCTACCTAGGATTTCGACTCCAAAGGAAAAGCTACGCCTTTCGGGCCATGCCATTCGGCCTCAATGTGGCCCCTCGGATCTTCACAAAACTGGCGGATGCCATAGTACAACAGCTCCGCCTAAGAAACGTCCAGGTGATGGCCTACCTCGACGATTGGCTAGTCTGGGCTCCATCGCCCGAAGAGTGTGCAAAGTCTTGCAACGAAGTTACCCAGTACCTAGAACACCTGGGATTCAAGATCAACGAGAAGAAATCTCGCCTCTCTCCAGCTCAGAAGTTTCAGTGGTTGGGAATCCACTGGAATCTTCAGTCACACCGCCTTTCCATCCCCCAGAAGAAAAGGAAGGAAATAGCAGGGTCTGTCAAGCGACTACTGAAATCCAAACGCATTTCAAGACGACAGCAGGAACGAGTTCTAGGCTCTCTACAATTCGCCTCAGTGACAAACCCAGTGCTTCGTGCACAGCTAAAGGATGCCGCGGGAGTCTGGAGACGCTCGGCATCCATCGCTCGAAGAGACCTCAAGAGACGGCTTCCAAACAGACTTCGACGCCTCCTAAAGCCGTGGTCGGAAGCAAAGGCCCTGAAAAGGTCCATTCCTCTCCAACACCCTCCTCCATCACTCAACATCCACACGGATGCCTCACTGGAAGGCTGGGGAGGTCACTCCCACCTGAAACAGGCTCAAGGTACCTGGTCTCCACTATTCAAGACGTTCCACATAAACATCTTGGAGGCCATGGCGGTCCTTCTAACTCTGAAGAAGTTATCCCCGCCGCCCTCGATCCACATCCGTCTAACCCTAGACAACTCGGTGGTAGTTCGTTGTCTCAATCGCCAAGGCTCAAGATCGCCCCAGATAAATCAGGTGCTTCTCCCAATCTTCCGTCTGGCGGAGAAGAAGAAGTGGCACCTGTCTGCAGTTCACCTACAAGGATTCCGCAATGTGACAGCGGATGCTCTATCTCGGACAAACCCGATAGAGTCGGAATGGTCTCTAGACGCAAGATCGTTCTCCTTCATCTCTCACCAAGTCCCAGAACTTCAGATAGATCTCTTTGCAACGAGCGACAACAATCAACTTCCTCTGTACGTAGCCCCGTACGAGGACCCCAAAGCAGAAGCGGTGGACGCCATGTCACTGGACTGGAACAGGTGGTCCAAGATATACCTGTTCCCTCCCACCAACCTTCTGTTGAAAGTCCTCTCCAAACTGAGAACCTTCAAAGGGACAGCGGCCCTAGTGGCTCCCAAGTGGCCCCGGAGCAACTGGTACCCCCTGGTCCTGGAGCTGCAGCCCAAGCTGATCCCTCTCCCGGGCCCAGTTCTCTCTCAACAAGTACAGAAGTCGACTGTCTTCGCTTCATCATCGAAAATCAAGGACCTTCATCTCATGATTTTCTCTCCCTTGCCGCAAAGAAGAGGTTTGGGATCTCGAAGAAAAGTCTAGACTTCCTAGAGGAATACAAGACCGAATCCACGAGACGGCAATATGAATCATCCTGGAGGAAATGGGTCTCCTTTGTCAAGGCAAAAAATCCTAAAGAAATCACCATTGATTTCTGTATGTCCTTCTTCATTCACCTTCATGGACAAGGATTAGCAGCCAATACGATTTCAACCTGCAAATCGGCCTTGGCTAGACCAATTCTATATGCTTTCCAAATTGATCTGTCCAACGACATCTTTAACAAATTACCAAAAGCATGTGCTCGCCTACGTCCAGCACCCCCTCCGAAACCGATCTCCTGGTCACTAGACAAGGTACTCCATTTCGCCTCCAACTTGGACAACGATTCATGCCCCCTCAAGGATCTGACTCAGAAAGTTATATTCTTATTTGCTCTCGCTTCGGGAGCTCGAGTCAGCGAAATAGTGGCATTATCAAGAGAAGAGGGACACATCCTGTTTACCGATTCAGGAGAAGTGACCCTCTCCCCTAATCCGACGTTTCTCGCTAAAAACGAATTACCCACCAAAAGATGGGGCCCTTGGAGAATATGCCCCCTGAAGGAGGATGTCTCTCTATGTCCAGTAGAGAGTCTCAAGGTCTATCTTCGCAGAACTTCGAACTTTGGTGGAGGCCAACTCTTCAAAGGAGAAACATCGGGCAGCGACTTGTCACTGAAACAATTAAGAGCGAAAATCACCTACTTCATTCGCAGAGCGGATCCGAACAGTACACCCGCTGGTCATGATCCTAGAAAAGTGGCATCTTCTCTGAACTTCTTTCAGAGCATGGACTTTGAAAGCCTTAAGAACTTTACGGGCTGGAAGTCCTCGCGAGTTTTCTTTAAACATTATGCGAAACAAGTGCACGAAGTCAAACATTTTGTGGTAGCCGCAGGTAGTGTTATGAAACCTGCACCTAACTCTGCGTAGAACAGTGAGTTACTTGGGACTCTAACTCTTCGGGTGCCTATGTTGACCCTCGAGCGATTCATAGTGATGTCTAAAAACACTTAGTGCTTTTATAACTGTTCTTATCCCAGGTGAAATGTCATAGTGTCACACAAGTGCCGCATGCCTTGAGCATGATGTGTTGTTTAAAGACTTGCGTTCCTCGAGAACGAGTACCTACTAATCCTGAAATTCCTTTTCAGATTCAAGAGCAAGCCTTTATTTCTATGTACATTATTATTACTGTAAATGAACTTTACTTTTGCTGTAAATTATTTAATTTCTGCATTGTGAAATAAAATTTCTATTTTATTACTTATGCGTCTCTTTCAGCTCCTACCTACTATGAAATACATACTGTCATAGTTTTATTTATTCCTCCTTTCTTATGGTCATGAAGAATTTAAGATGTCTAATCCTAAATTATATTCACCCTGTCTCAGTAAGGTTCCTACACGAAAACTTACTTCTGATAACCAAGAGATGAACTCTATACACAGTGCCCAACCACCACTGGTCTAATTCAGAATGTTCCTATACAAATATCAAACATTCTGCTTCATCTCTAAGTTCTTCAAGTTCTTCTGTCAGGATGAATAGCCCTTCAATACCACTTTGACGTCGGCATAGCCCATGGGAACTTCCTACCAAAGGGGGGCAGGATACTCCGTTCCTATGGTTCTTTACCTAAGATTACTTTGCTGTTTTGTCAATGCCTAGGCACTTAACACTGGGGGAAAATCTACCACGATACATTGATTCTCTGGTACTCTTCCATCAGGACGCCATGGCTTGAGCCCAAAAAACGGATTTTGAGCGAAGCGAAAAATCTATTTTTGGGTGAGATAGCCATGGCGTCCTGATGGACCCTCCCTACTACTTCGTCCAGTTTTGTTCCCACCCTACACAATTGTATCATGGTGATGGGCTGCAACTGGCTTCAGGATGAAGACGGGCGTGACGTCATCAGAGCAATGGCGTCCGTTTGTTTACGTCTCGAGTATCAGTAGTAGCCACGAGTGAGATTAGCTGTGGAACGGCTCCCAGCTATTCTCAGTCCTTACACACCGAAGCATTAACTCTGTTCGGGGTGAAGATAGCTATGTGGCACGTTCAGACATGCGTGTCCCCTGTTGTATTACGATGTCTTAAAGGGAAACCTTTGAGATACTCGCTCCAGAAGTTAGAATTCTGTGATAACCTGTGGTTAAATTCTCTGGGAATATCTTAGTAGTCTTATACCCAAGGAAGCTACCAAACAGGAACCTTCCATCAGGACGCCATGGCTATCTCACCCAAAAATAGATTTTTCGCTTCGCTCAAAATCCGTTATATATATATATATATATATATATATATATATATATTCATATATATATACATATAAACAAAGAGAAATAAAAAAAATAAATGAGGGAAATATCACTCATAGAGTTAGGATAGCAAGCTGAAAGAAATTTTTTAAAATTAGGAAGTATGAGTAATGTTGAGAAGTAGAAATAGCACACAGAGAGAGAAATTTAGAGACAAGCGTGGGAAAGATTTTTTCCAAGTGTGAGAGCCCTCTTGCCCGTCACAAGGGTTCAACAGGGAAACTATACTCTGTGTTGAATCCGAGTGACTACATAACGGCATTCTCTCAAGAGGGAAATTGACACTGACCAAGAGCATATATTCATATACCAAACTATTTTGTGTAGATAAACCAAGAGGTCTAGCATAAGATCTATAAAGATCTTAACCATTCTTATGATGATTGTGTTGGAATGAGTTTTTGGTGCCTTGGATAACCTAGGACAGTAAATTCTTCTTTCCCACCATTATCCATTTTAGAAATATGGATGCAGCCAGGGCATCCCCTGTAAGCATCAGGCAATCGATCCCTTGATGTAGGGATAACTACTACCTGGTTAATTTGTCATATATAATCAATCTCCCTTAGCATACCACAATAATGTAAAAAAACAATTCACTCACCTGAGTGGAATTAAGCCTGTTCTTCAAATCTATTAAACTGTCATATACTATTATTTTATGGAAAGAGGGGGAAGGAGGGAAATAAAAAATATTGTATTTGATTGAGCATATAACACCCCACAACCATTATGCCGGTGTTTCATGATTATAAAAATATTCAAGTTCAAAATTCTGCTGCTTTACAAAAAAAAATAAAACTAAATAGAAGAAATAGATTCTAAGTGATACGTATAAAAACATTTATTTACATTGCAGTACATCCAGAATTTACATACCAAAGCCCCTGCTTCTAAAGCCCATTCTCCATCATCTCTCACGGCAGAAACTGTTAGACCAGCATTAGTGGTGCCTACTCCAGTAGTCAGTACACAGCGTGGTACCAATTTACAAACATATTTCAGAAATTGGCTCTTGCCGGTCCCTACAGAAATACATAATGAAATTAATTCATAAATACAATCAATTGGAAAATATACAGAATAAATTAATTTCATCAATTTAAACCCATTATATTACTAATAACTAAAATGCCTGATTGAAGATATTAATCCTTGAATCATTACATAATGTAATAATGAATGAAACTCAGGTATGTGACTGAGGAATCTATGCTCCAGACAAGGTTTTCTCCAACCTTTCAGATTTTGATGATGAATGCTATTTTCAATCTTTTGAGATTCCAATGTCATATATGTATACATTATCAACATAACTAAAACCATAAAATAATTTGCATAAAGTATATCAACATTTGTTTCACGTGCCTTAAAAGAAATTAATAACAGTTCATTGAAGACCGCCTAAAAATGAGTAAAACCAAATTTTCTTTACTAAAACTAATTATTTCATAACTTTCCCAGAATTCACATATGTTACATTAACCCAAGTGCAGTTTCACTGATCTGACCTAAAATAAATTACAATAAATCCTTCTCTAAAGGTCTCTATTCTAGTTTATGCCTAAAGTAATACAAGGATAGTGATGCTTACGGCATCGGGGACCAAAACAGTTGACAATGACATGGGTTGGCCAACTGGGTTGGTTCCCATGATAGCCATTCTAAGTTTGGTTGAATGAATGAATGGTTGTTGATTATCTGGCATTAAAATATCAATGTTCATTGATGCCGATGGGAGTATGAGTAATAACGAATAATTAATTCCAATATAAACTAAAACATAAATGAATAAATAACTTTATAATAAAACATTTAAACTTTCAAATCCCATTTATAAATGAATAAGAAGGCCAGATTCCAATATGAACTATAAAATGCCACTGGCATCATATAAAACATCTCCAAGGATTTTGTTGAGGATTGATTGATTAATTAATCTTAGAGTTCTCTGGCATCCTGAGAACGAAGGCCCTTGATACCGATATCATTTTTTCTAAATAAGGAATAAAAGAATATTCAATGTGAAATCATAAAAGTGAAGACTTCCTTATAAAATCTAAATAGCTTTCAGCAGACCTGTTTCATAAATAAATCTCATAATACCAATAGCATGGTACAAAACATCCTGCACAAGAATCTGGATATGGTTAAATCTGAAATCCTCACCTTGAGCCTCAGACTGATAAGCATTTGGTCAACAAATGCTTCACTGTTAAGGGTATCAAACAGTCATCGCAATATGGCAATATGGCTGGTGCCGGTGAGTCATCAAAAGCTCATGTGTCAACTGCGTGTGACCAATGCAGAGACGAATAAGAGTATTCTCCCCCTTTCAATGCATCATATTATACCTCCAAGGGGATAGCACATTCGCTAATTCTCTCATCTTATTTGCATCTAAACTATCCCAATGCTATTGCCAATTATTATAAATAAAATTCTTGATGAAAAGGTAAAAAATCATTACAGCAGATGGGATACCTTCTTAGAAGCAACTCAGCTGCAGCATTCTTTGCCAGTAAATCCGTCTTCTCATTTCCAGACACACGTACAGGTACCGTAACCAGTAGAGATATTCAGCTGGTTTGTATCTGTTTGTTAGAACCGTCTCACAGAATCTCATGAGTTTGGCGAATCGGCTAACCAGTGCTGCCAAGTTAAAGGAAAATCAGCTAGAATTAGCAGATTTGAATCTTTGTTATCGGATTTCAAAGTTCTGCAGCGGAATTTTAATGACTTTTGGTGGATTCGTAGGAGATTTCATATGAATGTAAACATTTAGTACACTTTATCCCGAAATCCCCTAGAAGTTAACAAGATGACTGCATTTAGCGCACTTCAACATTAAATTCTCAATTCCTCACATAAATGAGCTGTATCATTTATTTGTACCTAGGAGAGCTGCAGAAGAAAATCTGAGGGTATATAAAGAGTTAAAGGTTTAAAGGCCACTCATGAATGGCAGAGGCAAGAGACAGTGACATTGCCATATCAAGCAGGACAATGCCATAGAGACTGATCATATACAGTATACATATGATCAGCGCCCATGCCCCCTCTCCACCCAAGCTAGGACCAAGGAGGGCAGTTGATGAATCAGCAGATAGACCTATGGGCTTCCCCAAATGCCCCAGGATTAGCTCACAAAGACGGCGAGTTTGCAGCGACAAAAGAAACTAATGAGTTTGAGCGGGACTTGAACCCCAGTCTGGCGTATATCAGTCAGGGACGTTACCACATCAGCCACCACAACCCGTTAGTCCAGTTTTTCATCGCAAAATTCTGACGACCCTGCGAAGGCCGAGGTTCCTAAAAGTGTACAGAAGCTAAAATATTATCAAACCTATTGCTGTGAGTTCTGCAGAGGCTGAAAGAGGGTTTTCAAAAATGAATATCATATAATCAGATAAAAGGAGTCTCCTTACTGTTGAGAATGTAATTAATCTTATGATAATTAATCTGATTGGTCTCCCGCTTACCTCATGGAAGCCCACACCTTCTGTCAAGATGTGGCTTAGAAGAAACCACTCTGCTGATGACAACAGGGTGAAGAAAAAGACATTGATGACAATCAGGATGCCATTTGGAATTATTTAAAGAAAAATATTCCAAAATTTAAGTTAAAAGATTCCATAGATTTATTTTATTTTTTATTTGATACAGAGTTGATTTATTATTTTTTTTTCTTTTATAGAATAGCAGCATTTAATGCCAACAAATAAATATATGATTAATTGTTTTCATTATTATCTTCTGAAAATATGCATAGTCATGAAATCTATAAGCAATAATATGCATATATTCTATAAGAAAAGTGATGACAATTTAAAAAAGCATAACTTTCAAACATGCATGTTCAGTATGCAGGTACGTAGAGATATACCTTCAGGTTTTTAAGTTCATTATCTATATAGTATAGTAGTAGAGGCTGCAGATTTTCATGACATAGAGTGTAGAAAAATAATAAAACTAATAATATATTAATTCATAACGTTTTTTTTTATTATTATTATATTCACTGTTAATTTCAAACTTATTCTTTCATATGATATTTATTAAAATTAACAGTAAAGTAATAACTTATGAAAACATATGAATTTATTTCCGTGAATATTTTTTCATTAGAATAAATACTCTATATCTGATGGCTTTTTTACTAATTTAGCAAACAGTTACAATCTACTAGTCACCCATAGTCAGTAGCCTACTGCATCACATCCGATAACGTGTTGTTTGTTATTTAGTTGTGCACACGGGCCAGACAAACCTAGACAGGGTAGTGAATGAATAAATGAATGATTTGAAGTTTTCTGGCATCCTGGCATTAAAGGTCATTGACGCCGATATCGTTTATTATGAATAAGGAGTAAAAAAAATATTCAATTAAAAAAATAGAAGCAAATATATTATGAAAATAAATAGCTTTCAGGAGACCTACTTCTGAAACAAATCTAAAAATGCCGCTAGCATTGTATGACATCATGTCCGAGGATCTTGGCAAGGATGAACCTGCCTTCCTCACCTCGAGCGACAAACAGATATCTGTTCCTTTCTGTGCAATATGTGGGGCATTCAGTCGACAAATGCCTCACTATCAAGGGTATCAAACAGTCGGCGCAATATGGTTGGTGTTGGCGTCAGCAGAAACTCACGTGTCATCCAAGTATGACCAATGCAGAAACGACAAAGAGTAGTCTCCCATTTTCCAGGTATCGCATTATACCTCCAAGGGGATGTAACATTAATAATTTCCCTCATATTATTCTCAACTAAACTATCCCAATGCTGCTGCCGATTATTATACTGTAAATAAAATTATTAATTGTAGGTAAAAAATCATTGCAGAGAATGGGATACCTTCTTGGTAGCAACTCGGTTGCAGCCTTCTTTGCAAGCAAAACCGCCTCACTTCCAGACACACCTACATGTGCCGGAACCCTGGTAAATTGAACTGTTATACCTCTCAGTCCGCAAATAAAAGCCATTCTAAAATCTTTAAAACTAAAGGATTACAAGAATTAGAAACTTCTAAAGCTTGAAGGACACTCCTTGCATCACTATACCACCCTCCCCAAAAATCTTTTTAACTCAAAATATTTACAATGCCTTACAAAGTTTACAGCCTGAAAGGCTAAACAATTAGGAAGTCTTTGCAACCTAAACTAATACCGAACAGTAGAAAACTTTCGGTAAAGGTCAAAAGGTAATTCTCCAATGTCAACAAGGAGACTAGGGATAAGCAAAGTTCTAACCACTCCTGTGGACAATTTAATAACATTATGGTGTATAGAACCTAATATATTTAAACGGCTTGGGGTGGCTGACGATTATATTTCATCCCCATTACCTGATTTTTGAAAAAATTTAAACCCTGTATAGTTTTAAAAAAGTTTTGTGATCTGGCCCCCATGATGTATAGGATACAACTATTAAAAGCTTCAAAACATCAAGACATTTAGCTTTTAATGCATTTAAGAGGGCCAGGCTGGGGTCCCAATATATGGGAGTATAGGGCAAAAAATACCAAATTCTGAAAAAATTCACTGAGCTTTGTATGGCAAAGGAGAATGCGTATATGAAATGTTTTGTCAAAATTCCTCTTACTTTCATAGTTACAGGGTAATTTGTAAAAATAACTCAATACACCAAAAAACTTGTTCCCTCCAAGAAAATGCAGTATATCTTCTGTTATCGTAAATTTTGATAATTATTACATTTTAATATGAAACAAATTGTGAGCAATGGCATCTGTATAGATTCCATGAGTCACAAGACGATGTATTCAATGGTAATTACACCCTTTGGCCTTCAGTCCTACGACAAACCTCATAGAGAGTACACGTTTGAGTTTGACATCTGACATTCACATTTTTTACGTCTGTTTTTCTGTTTCGGCAAGAATTTCAACAAAAGCTAGTCTATACACTGATGGTTTTGTTAATTCACCAGATATGACTTAAATTCATTAAGGGGGCGGACCGCCTGATTTTTTTACGTATATTTTCACAATCAACTAAAATGAGTAAATTCACCCAAAGACATCTCTGGCATACAAGTATTAAGGGAAAATATTAAGAAACAATGGAGATATAACAAATCTAAAAGCCGTTCCCCCACATTCCTTGGGAGTCAGGGCAGTACTGTACGGCCTGTAGACCTGATCTTTGTCTGTCCTTTGAGTTAGTTATTTTCGTTATTATTCACTTTATCTCTAAATTATATTTATTTGATTTATCATACATCTGGCAGTGATGTAGCCTACCTTGGTTCCCTCACAAACTCTTTGTCACAGCAAGTTGAAGTTCAGTCTGCGTTCTCTCATTGATGTACTGTACAGTCAAACCTCTAACTACGAAAGAATCAGCTTACGAAATTTTCACTTTTAGAAAGGAGATGCAAAGAGTTTTACGACTCGGATCACGAAAAATTTTTCGGACAATGAAAGGTGGTATAGAGCTGGAGCCTGACCGTATCTGAGACGGATTTTAAAATTCGCGCCCCGCCAGCCCATATACTCGCTACCATCCTCCTGCGTTCCCATTGGTTATCTCCCTACCTGGATACTAGTTACCACCATGATATCCTGCTCTCCTACTGGTCGGCATCTACTGTACTGTGTCCCATCGTGCATCTACGCATCGGTGTTCCTATGTCTTCTCGTTCTGGCAACGGTATCATACGCATTGACTTAGTGTTTGTGATTTAGCTTTTATAACAATTTTACAGTACGTACATACTGTTATTGTGTGTGATCCTACGATACATCATTAGCCATGGGTCCCAAGAAAGTCACGGATGTGAAGGGAAAGAAGAGGATGATGTTTTCCATGGAGATGAAGATGGATATAATCAAGAAATACAAGGCTGGCATGCGGTTAGTGTGCTTAGGAAAATTTTAAGAAGCAGGCAGAAACTATCTTCTTTGGACGAATATTTTAGAAAGAGGCCTTTGGTAGATGCAGACCAAGCGCCAGCTAAGAAACGAAAGAAAGGTGACAGTGATGAAGAAAATATGTAGAGTAATTAAATTTAGAAAATAGAAAATGTAAAGTAAAAAGAAAAAAATTATTTCAAGTTTATCATAAAGTTAAGTGTTAATATGTCCTGCCATTTGTAGATGTGTTTCTTAAAATTAAGTGTTAATGTTTTCTGTCATTTATAAACCTGTTTTGTAAAGTTAAGTGTTTACATTTTTTGCCATTTGTACGTAAAGGTTTTCCTCCTCTACCGCCACGCACTTCGCCTCACTCCAAAGGTAAGGTTCCACATTTTTGTTACTGTATTTTAAATGTCTGCTCTCATTAAACACTTCTTTTTCAGATTATCAATGTTAATTTATTATGAAATGATCAAAATACAGTACTTTTCATATATTTAGTACTGTTTAGTGGTGCATATCCTTTTTATAATAAACTAATGTGGTGTTTTGCCACGGTCTGGAACGAATTAGGCTATTTACATGTAAAAGGTGACTCGGTACACGAAAAAATCACTTTACGAAAGCCTTTACGGAACCAATTAATTTCTTGTTGTGAGGCTTTACTGTATACGAATTGTCGTTTAGCCCTCCGTGTTTTATCCAAATATAATTATAAAATTCTAATAGATATCTTTTCCAAAGGGGTATATTTCTTATAAGAAAATTTAAGCTCTGTCCATAATATCATACTTAAACACTTAGAAAAAATACGTCAATTAACTGATGACAAACCTTTCATTTAGATGAAAAATGGATTCATCTTTATAAAACTGTGTTGAATTTAAATGCCTGAGACCATTACAATTGCTTGAGATTTTATATATAGAGTATGTTACTAGAGTATGACACATCAGAGAAAGATGGTTGTCTAAATTTTTAATAAATCAAAGCATGATTAGAATTACAAGGTGGTTTTAGAAGAGGTAGGGGTTGTATGAATCAGATTTTTACAGTTTGACAGATATGCGAGAAATATTTAGCAAAAGGTAAGGAGGTGTATGTTGCGTTTATGGATCTGGAGAAAGCGTATGATAGAGTTGATAGGAAAGCAATGTGGAATGTGATGAGGTTACATGGAGTTGGTGGAAGGTTGTTGCAAGCAGTGAAAAGTTTCTACAAAGGTAGTAAAGCATGTGTTAGGATAGGAAATGAAGTGAGCGATTGGTTTCCGGTGAGAGTGGGGCTGAGACAGGGATGTGTGATGTCGCCGTGGTTGTTTAACTTGTATGTTGATGGAGAGAGAGGTGAATGCTCGAGTGCTTGGATGAGGATTGAAACTGGTAGACGAGAATGACCATGAATGGGAGGTAAATCAGTTGTTTGCGGATGATACTGTACTGGTTGCAGACACAGAAGAGAAGCTTGGCCGATTAGTGACAGAATTTGGAAAGGTGTGTGAGAAAAGGAAGTTGAGAGTTAATGTGGGTAAGAGTAAGGTTATGAGATGTACGGGGAGGGAAGGTGGTGCGAGGTTGAATGTCATGTTGAATGGAGAGTTACTTTAGGAGGTGGATCAGTTTAAGTACTTGGGGTCTGTTGTTGCAGCAAATGGTGGAGTGAAAGCAGATGTTCGTCAGAGAGTGAATGAAGGATGCAAAGTGTTGGGGGCAGTTAAGGGAGTAGTAAAAAATAGAGGGTTGAGCATGAATGTAAAGAGGGTTCTGTATGAGAAAGTGATTGTACCAACTGTGATGTATGGATCGGAGTTGTGGGGAATGAAAGTGACGGAGAGACAGAAATTGAATGTGTTTGAGATGAAGTGTCTAAAGAGTAGTGAGGGTGAGAACGGGTGTAAGAAATGAGCTAGCAGCTACAGTGGATATGAATGTGTTGAGGTGGTTTGGTCATGATGAGAGAATGGAAAATGGCTGTCTGCTAAAGAAGGTGATGAATGCAAGAGTTGATGGGAGAAGTACAAGAGGAAGGCCAAGGTTTGGGTGGATGGATGGAGTGAAGAAAGCTCTGGGTGATACGAGGATAAATGTGAGAGAGGCAAGAGAGCGTGCTAGAAATAGGAATGAATGGCAGCGATTGTGACGCAGTTCCGGTAGGTCCTGCTGCTTCCTCCGGTGCCTTGGATGACCGCGGAGGTAGCAGCAGTAGGGGATTCAGCGTTATGAAGCTTCATCTGTGGTGGATAACGGGGGAGGATGGGCTGTGGCACCCTAGCAGTACCAGTCGAACTCGGTTGAGTCCCTTGTCAGGCTGGGAGGAACGTAGAGAGGAGAGGTCTCCTATTTTGTTTCATTTGTTTGATGTAGGCTACCCCCCAAAATTGGGGGAAGTGCCTTGGTATATGTAGGTATGTATGATTATATGTCTAATGAAAGAATGAATCTCACTTATAATATCAGTGAGTAGGTTCAAACAATTACCAAATGTGTGTGATCTCAAATATGATTTCTTTTTTTATAGCAAACGAATACTTTTGGAAAAAATAAATATTAGCTTGAATTATAAGTTTATTATTAAAGAAATGGCAGATTTTTTTTTACCTGGGTCTCCTACAATTAAGAGATGTGATTCGCCACGCACTCTAGTGCCGCTGTTATCAATCTTCTGAATTCCACCTGCTACAACAACAGCCACAGCTAGCTTTACAAGATACAATCCATACACCTGAAAAAGAAGCTAATATATCAAATATGAAAATAAAGGAAAATATGAAACTTATATATCTTGAAAAAAAGCTCTCAAAAGAACAGAAAATGTTATTGCTGCTTTTAGTAGAAAAAACAATTAACAACTACTGACTGTCAAACAAATTTCAAGGTAAAGGATCTGTACCAAGCCGATTAACTCCTAAACTACAAAGTTTTTCACTCTCATACTTAATAGATTGATTATGATTTATCTACCATCATAATTGCAATGGTCACTGATGTCAATATCAATAAAAAACCTATGTATGTACAGTAGTATTATTATTACTATTATTACTAGCCAAGCTACAAACCTAGTTGGAAAGCAAGATGCTACAAGCCCAAGGGCTCCAACAGGGAAAAATAGCCCAGTGAGGAAAGGAAATAAGGAAATAAATAAATGATGAGAATAAATTAACAAAATATAATTCTAAAAACAGTAACAGCGTCAAAACAGATACGTCCTATATAAACTATTAACGTCAAAAACAGATATGTCATATATAAACAATAAAAACACTCATATCAGCCTGGTCAACATAAAAACATTTGCTCCAACTTTGAACTTTTGAAGTTCTACTGATTCAACTACCCGATTAGGAAGATCATTCCACAACTTGGTAACAGCTGGAATAAAACTTCTAGAATACTGTGTAGTATTGAGCCTCATGATGGAGAAGGCCTGACTATTAGAATTAACTGCCTGCCTAGTATTACGAACTGGATAGAATTGTTCAGGGAGATCTGAATGTAAAGGATGGTCAGAGTTATGAAAAATCTTATGCAACATGCAAAATGAACTAATTGAACGACGGTGCCAAAGATTAATATCTAGATCAGGAATAAGAAATTTAATAGACCGTAAGTTTCTGTTCAACAAATTAAGATGAGAATCAGCAGCTGAACACCAGACAGGAGAACAATACTCAAAACAAGGTAGAATGAAAGAATTAAAACACTTCTTCAGAATAGATTGATCACCGAAAATCTTGTAAGACTTCCTCAATAAGCCAATTTTTTTGTGCAATTGAAGAAGACACAGACCTAATGTGCTTCTCAAAAGTAAATTTGCTGTCGAGAATCACACCTAAAATTTTAAAAGTCATACAAATTTAAAGAAACATTATCAATGCCGAGATCCGGATGTTGAGGAGCCACCGTCCTTGACCTACTTACAATCATACTTTGAGTTTTGTTAGGATTCAACTTCATACCCCATAATTTGCACTATGCACTAATTTTAGCTAAATCTCTATCAAGGGATTCACCAACCCCAGATCTATATTCAGGGCATGGAATTGATGCAAAGAGAGTACCATCATCTGCATATGCAACTAGCTTGTTTTCTAGGCCAAACCACATATCATGTGTATATAGTATGAAAAGTAATGGGCCAAGAACACTACCCTGTGGAACACCGGATATCACATTCCTATACTCACTATAGTGCCCATCAACAACAATTCTTTGAGATCTATTACATAAAAAATCAATAATAATGCTAAGAAACGACCCACCCACGCCCAACTCTTTCAGTTTGAAAACAAGGGCCTTATCATTAACACGGTCAAAGGCAGCACTAAAATCAAGGCCAATCATACGAACTTCCTGACCACAATCAAGGGATTTCTGTACAGCATTGGAGATTGTAAGAAGGGCATCACATGATCCAAGGCCTTTACGAAAACCAAATTGCAAACTAGGGAGTAGATAATTACCTTCAACAAACCTATTAAGACATTTTGAAAGAAGACGTTCAAAAACTTTAGATAATATGGGAGTTATGGAAATTGGGCGGTAATCAGTTGGACTTGAGCTACCACAAACACATTTACATAGAAGAGTAACATTACCAATTCCCCAACAAGTGCTAAAAGCTCCTCTTCTTGCTAACTTGCGCAAAATAACAGATAACTTTGGAGCTAAGAAATCTGTTGTCTTTATAAAAAAAACAAAGGAAAAATACCATTTGGGTCTACACCTCCATAAGCATCAAGGTCCATCAACAGAGCTTTAATCTCACCAGATCGAAAAGCTAAACTAGTTAGTTTAGCCTCAGGAAAACAGGAATGAGGAAGTTCAAGTTTTTCATTACTCTGTTTACTGTCAAAAACATCAGCCAAAAGGGTTGCCTTTTCCTTTGGACAGTGAGTGACTGAGCCATCTGGTTTAAGTAAAGAAGGAACTGTTGCATCTACAACAAAGAGTGCAGATTTAAGGGTAGACCACCATTTATGTTCCTGAGTTGTACCAGAAAGGGTTTCTTTTATGGTTAAACTGTACTCCTTTTCAGTTGAGGCATAAACTCTCTGAGCAAAAGCTCGAAGCTGAGTATAGTTGTTCCAGGTCAAATCTGATCTGTTACCCTTCCAAAGGGGATAGGCCTCCTGCTTCTCCAAATAAGCACGTCTACAATCATCATTGAACCACGGTTTGTCCTTCACTCGGTACCTTAGCACACGAGAAGGGATACGCCTATCAATTATGTTGACTAGATTCTCATTCAAAGGGACAACAGGTTCTACACTACTATATAATTGTGACCAATTCAAGCACAAAAGATCATGCAAAATCCCATTCCAGTCTGGTTGGGATTTCATATAAATTTTACAAGCGTATGATACATCAGGGACAGGCTGCTCAGTTTTCACAACTAATGAAATCAAGGCATGAGAACCAACCTTACTAACTATAACGCCAGGGTAGTCAGTGTATACGAGGTCCAAGCAATTACCAGACCTGTGAGTAGCTTCATTTATGATTTGCTCACAGCCTGAATCAGAGGCAAAGTCTAAAGCTCTTAAGCCAAGGTGATCGGTAGGAGAGATAGAACTTAACTACTCCCTATGGTGAGCATTAAAATCACCAACAAAGACAAAAGAAGCCTTTCTATCATCTTCTTGCATCTTAGCCATATTGGTAAGAAGACAACCGAAGATAGAATCACCCCTGTCTGGATTCCGGTAGATCGAACACAAATAAAAGTTGCTATGCCTGCCACAAACTTTTATTCCCTGAATCTCATGACATCCACATTGATAGCAGGACTTATGAGAAACAGGGTACTCGGTCCTAATATACACCACCATTCCCCTGGCCCTAACGATGGCATCACGTTTCAACATTATTGGCTTCTTAAAACCAGTTATAAGGAGCTCAGATGAGTGCCTCATATTAGAAACCAAAGTTTCTGTGCACAAAAGAATATCATACTGTCTGGACGCAACTGTAAGGTCTTGGATATTTGCATGAAGACCACGAATATTGCAATACAGAAGACGACATTGACAAAATCTAGGATGTACTGGTCCCGGATTTTGCTCAATGTCTCCAGACAGCATAAGAATTAATAGAAATAAAAAAAGACATCATACTTAAAAACTAGATTAACAAGAATTATAACAAAAACAACATGTACAGAATTATAAATAAAGTGATTGATGATACCCATAGACTATAGTAAAAAGTCGGAAAAACTGGTCAACATGGAGGAGTCGATACACCATGCAAGGCTAAATACCCTCCAGGATCGCCACTTCAACTGTTGTACCTCGGTTTACAAGATTAATTAATTCTGGGAGTGAGCAAGCAAACCTCAAAAGCTCGTGTTCAAAAACAACTTTTCCTATAAGAAATAAAGGAAATTCACTTAATGCATTCACGTATCTATTAACATACTTATACATTGTTTTAAAGGTTTGTAATGGTAATTATTGTTAAAATTATAACGAGTAACATTAAAAATTAATACAAAATAATTATTCACAACAAAATAACTATACAATCTTGAAGCTCTTTACACAGGAGTACTACTGTATTTCGGCGTAACTACCCTTCACTAGTAAGGGGGGGGGGGGGTAGACCCACCAACCCGCTCACACCAGAACTAGTGAACAACTGTCACTTTGCAATTGTGGCAGGACTTCTGGGGAAAGGAGATGGCGGGACCAGTATTTTGTATAGAGCTTCATGTTTATGTAGTTAAGAAAAATACATAATATTCAAAATTTCTCATTTGTTCCAGCACAATAGTAACCTTATGCTCTTTACATAGGAGACTCACCCCATGGTGGGTGGAAGTCCTAACACTGACTGGCTGAAGACTGTCACAGGGTGCCATTCTGTGCTACGCACGAGCTATTTAGAGGGCACGTTGACACCTCGTGATCCTTGTAGGATGACGGGCAGGTCAATCAGTGCTAGCTTAGAATTTAGCAATGTGACTTGATTAGGTAAGTGTGAAATTGGAGCTATGCTCCTCACTTAACCTAGACATTGCCGGACTCCACCTTGCTTGGGGAACAGGGAAATAAATATATATACATATATCAGGTTGCACAAAGGGCATGGTACCCACCCACAGTTAAAGGATATCAGCTTTCAGAGTTCCTTGAATGCTGAGCCCCAAGAGAGGGGACAATGAAATAGGAAGGGGTCAGTCCCTCACACATTCATTCTAGACTTACTCGGAGGTAACGTCTGCCCTTAACCAACTGCTACTTGTTCTACAAGGGAGCTAAGGCGTTAATTGAACACATTTTGCACAGCCACCACAAGACCTTAGGTAAACGTGTCTAGGTTCCTGTGGGTTATGTCTTGCAGGTAGTGGGTGGTGAATATTGATTGTCATTTCCACATCACTGCTTGTAACAAATGAGTCACAGAGAATTTATTTTGAATGACAGGAATGTGCTGACACACTTCGCTTCAAGAGCACGGGTACAACAACTGAAAGATGAGGAGCCTGGATGCATAGCTCTCGATTTCCTGTCAAATCATGGAAGATATAGAGTTCTTTGTAATCTTCATCTGGTTATCCCCATACTTACCACGAGACTGCTGATCTGATGGCGTATCCTTGAGGTTCTTTCTACGAATTTCCTCCTTGCCCTCACAGGGCAGAGTAACAGTTGGTCTTGGTCATCTGTTTAAGAACGGAGACACTCAATCTGGAGAGGCCTGATTCTAGGATCCACGCCAGCCAGAAATTGAGTCTTGGTTATGACTCCGGGACAAATCTGAGTGTCAATTGCCCCTATCCCCGTGAAGGGGCGATGTCATAGGAGAGACCATGTAGCTCCTTGACTCTCTTTGCAGAGAACAGATCTAGGAGAAAGGCTATCTGGGTCAAGCCTTGATCTGATGCTTGACGAAGAGGTTCGTAAGGGGCTCCTTTCAATGAACATAGGACCTTGACTACGTTCAAAGGAGGTAGTCTGATTTCTGCCTGAGGGTATGTGCCCTCAAACTTCCATATGAGGAGAGATAACTCCGAAAAAGAGGAAATAACTATATTCAGCTTGAAGATGAGGCTCAGGGCCAAGCGATAGCTTTTTACCACTGACACTGAAAAAGTTTTTCCTCCCTGAGGTACAATAAAAACTCCACTATTGTTGGTGTAGTGGCACTGAGAGGAGCAATACCCTGTCCATGATACCAAACACAAAGATGGACCACTGTGCCCGATATACTGAGGCAGACATTCTCTTTTCAACTGGTCTCGAAAATCCCTTCTTTGCGGGCAGTTTCTGGATAACCTCCATGCGTGAAGACAAAGTGATGGGCAAGTGTGGGGAACTCCCTCGGTACCTCTGTGAGCAGATGCAAAAGACCGGGAAACCATTCTACATGATGCCACAGCAGAGATATTAGGGTCATTGACAGATCTTGAGATGCCCTAACTTTACTTTAGAGCCTCCTTATTAGGCAAAAAGGGAGAAATGTGGAGACATCTCTTCTGTCCTACAGATGTTGGAAGGTGTCTTGCCAGAATGCCTGGGACTCCGGTACTGGCGAGCAGTACACCTGCAGCTTCAAGTTTATCGCAAACAGGTCGATTATCGGCGAACCTCACAAAGTAAAATCTTTGTTGGCTATCTGTTGTTTCAAGGACTATTTGGAGACTACTATCTGAGTCCTCCAGCTCAAATTCTCTGCCAGCAGGTTCTTCTTGCCTGGGATAAATCGGGCTGAAAGGACTACCGAATTGGTTTTCGTCCACCTGATGATTTCCAGACAGCTGACATAGGTGCTGTGGAAAGGTACCTCCATGCTTGTTTATATGTGACACCACCGTAGTGTTGTCGCTCATCAGCCCTACATAGTATCCTGAAATAGCTGCTGCCCTCATTTCCAGGAGGTTTATGTGGCATTGCTGCTCGGATTCGGACCACCGTCCGTATATCGTAGGGTGCAACAGATGACCCCTCACCCCTCTCTTGATGCATCCATGAAAAGCAATAAATCCTGGGAGAAGAGAGAAGGACTATTTTTGATCTACCAGCACCAAGTGCTTGGTAGGTTCACGTGCTGAGACCAAAAGATCTTCAGCTGCCACTGAAGAGGTCTGATGTGCAAACGACTGTTGGAAACTATCTTCTCTAGAAAACCTAGGTGCCCCAGCAGCCTTTGCCACTGATGTGCTGGCAATTTGTCTTGCAAGAGGAAGATCTAAGCTATCTCCCACAGTCTCTTTTTTGTTCCTCAGACAGAAAGCGCTTGCCTAGTTAGGTCCTGATTCTCATTCCTAGATATACCGTGTCTTGGGCAGGTTGCAGCTGAGACTGCTTGTAATTTACCAAGAAACCTAGACCTCAGCAAAATGTGATTCGTCGTTTGCATGGGGTCATCCTTTACACGGTAATATACGGTATATTTTCTTAAAGCTAAATTGACTATTTAAATAATCGTAATTTTAGAGAGAGAGAGAGAGAGAGAGAGAGAGAGAGAGAGAGAGAGAGAGAGAGAGAGAGAGAGAGAGAGAGAGAGAGAGAGATATCAGCTGATGAAAAGTGATCGAATGCCGTTTTTGTTTATTTATTATAAAGAAACTATTATCGAGATATTTAAGTTTTTATTGTACAAAATAAGTTATATTTCTTTTTAAGAAAGCATAGATAACATACTGCGCAAGAGACAACACACAAGATACGTCATGCTTCTAAAGTAGCGGTGCAGGCTACAGTCGTCTGAACAAAAACACTGAACATTTACAGTAAGTACAGTTAAGCTGTACTGTATTAATATTACTGTACCTATATTACAGTGATATACATTACAGTATCGGTGAGTTTTAGGTTACAGTACAGTATTACTAGATAGGAACAACTTTTGCTATACAGAACAGTAAGGGGATGATGATGACTTGGTGAACTTTACCTTAGCACAATAATGTACTGTAACCTTACTGTGTCCAGTAGATAATGTACATGTGCGCAAATGTTCGTACACTGTACATATGATTATAAACTATTGTAGAAACCAAATTAAAACTACAAGGCAGTATTTACTGTGTTAATCATCAGCTCAGGCACCCATTTGTGGCAAGAGGCAGTGACTTTTTAGGTTAGAAGCTAGCCCACCCTAGTGTAACATTTATTCCCGAATTTTCGCTTATCGCCACTGTAACTATCGCGATAAGCGATGTCTTACTGCACTTAATTTTCAAAAATCCTCTCCCATAGTAGCCTCAAACAAAAAATAAATACCAGTATTCCCATCTCATCACTTTCTTAAGGTGTTTATTAACTATTGTTATTATCACTGAGTTAGCTAAGACTCGTATTAGTAATATGGCGATAACCACTATCAGTCCACCCCATTTTCGATAATACTAGATCCTACCATGAATGACGTTGGCTACTTTCGCAGACACTGGGCTGTTCTACTGGTAACACCAAAGCCTTCAGAATCTTGTTTTTAAGACTAGTTAACATATGCCTGTGTTCACTTGACATTTTAAAGCTGTTTATATGCCTTGGTTGACAACATTTTGGCTGGTTTTGACTCACAGTACTAAAGTACTAAAGCATGCATTTTGTCATGAGCAAGTCAATTAGAATTTCATCAGCAACTACAGGCCTTTAATTCTTTGTGCCAGATATGTAGGGGTAATCAGTGTATTGTGCAGAACAAGTGTGATGACTTCTTGCCTTGTAGGAGATGGAATGTTAGACTCTTGAACTTTCAGAGTAAAAAAGAGGACAGGTAGCCTAATTATAAGAAGAGGCCATGGAGTTCTAGTAATTTGGACCAGATTCAGTTCCGCAGCTTGCTCTGTTATTTTCAAGTTTAATACCCATGTTATGAGGTAGGTCCAAGAATAATATTTGAGGATTTAGGTAACTTATTTTATTTAGATAAATTTGGATCAGAAATTAGGTCAGACTAGAAATTATAATTCAGCACTTTGAGATCTGAAGTGTTCAATCTTCTTAAGAAAATGGATTGTACTTATGTAAGTAGTCAAATTTGTGACTGTTAAACTAGAGAATATTAAGTGCTGACTTTATATAATGGAGTGAAAAGCATGCGATGGGAAAAAGGATTGAGAATGGCATAAGAAGGCATATAAACAAACTTGTCAGCATTACCATCAGAATATTTTACAGATGATACTAACACCAGCAAAGAATGAAGAAAAAGGATTGGGAATGGCATAAGAAGGCATATAAACAAACTTGTCAGCATTACCAACAGAATATTTTACAGATGATGCTAACACCAGCAAAGAATGAAGCAAAAGGATTGGGAATGGCATAAGAAGGCATATAAAAAAACTTGTCAGCATTACCAACAAAATATTTTACAGATGATGCTAACACCAGCAAAGAATGAAGAGATTTGACACCTAAGACCCGTTGAATGTCATTGTGCATGTACATCACTCCTCTAAACAGTAATGATGCAAATTTTCTTTAGCCTCAAGAAAAAGTTTGTCTAGAAATATTTTGTGAGAAACAAATTAAGCAGGGAGAGTTATAGGTTTGCACATAAGCAAGTACCTTGCATTAGTGTCCTTGCATACCATACTGTAGTCAATGCAAGGGTTAGAGAATAAGAATTTAGTTACGTAATAAATGTAAGAATATAAAATATCCAGTATATTTACCTGGGGACAAAACGATGCCAAAATAACATTTCTTCCAGCAAGCGGATCATATTGATATTTTTCCCAAAACCTCGAAAATTCATCTCGCATCTCATCAGTGACTATTGTTCCTGAACGTTGCTTGTTTCGAATCTGGGAACAAAAAAAAAAATATGCAAAACACATAAATCATATATCTAAGATCATACAAAAATATACTACTTAATAAAAAGGAGTAATGAAAATACCATAAAACCTTTCTTACTTAATATCTATATTCAAGTTGAAAATATTGATCATGGTTTTATTGGCAAAATTCCATAGCATCAAAAGTTTAATTAGCTTGCTCAAAGACTAATCAAACAGATAAAGATTTAGAAAGAGAAATAATTTCCAGAGGATAGTGATGTCATTAACAAGAAAAATGCCCTGCGTCAATTGTCAAAATAGATGAGTTATTGATAAAACTCATCCCTATAATAGAGGATAGGGAGGAAGAAAAGTGGAAGAATTATGGGATAAAATCATGGAGATCAACGTGTATTAGGAGTTTCTGTCTCATATAAATAGTGTAGTAATGTTAACAAATAAGTTACCAATCTCAATCAGTGGTAAATATTTGATTAACTGGAAAATTTATTTCATAAAAATGGGTTAAGATAACATATTTTCTTAATAGAGCTTGAGAAATATTAAGACAATAGGTCATTGTAGGTCAATCTTATGGTTCTTTTATAACTCAAACATTTCCCTTTATGTATTTAAGATTTATAACTTTTTATTGAGCATAACTTTAACTTATTTTTCCTCTATATATCAGGTAATACCACAAAAAGCATAACACCATAAAATGGGAATCTGAATATCAATATTTTTTCATAGTGAGTAATGTTTATTTTGTGTTCAAGCTGGGCAGGGGAGAGGTGAGTGATGATTAGTGTACAGCGAAAACTAATACAAGTAGTGAGAAATTGCCAAAAAGAGGAAGTTAAAATCATGAGTTTTTATAATCCCTTAGTAGAAAAGTTGAAAAATATTTTTAAGTTAGCTAAATACTATATGGTGGATATTGTGGGAGGAAACAGCAGAGCAGACATAATTGTGAAAATCAGTAAACTCTTTATTATGGAAAATTAATAACAACTGAGGAAGAGACAAAGATAGTGTATAAAGACAAGGAATGTTTCAGCGGTGATGAGGTGGGGGAAAAGCAAGAAAAAGTGATGGATATAAGTAGTAACTATGGGGAAGTTGCAAAAGCAATCATAAGTGGTAAGTGTAAACTTAAGAAAGACATATATTTGTCAGAAGAATAATTGAAACTTGGGATTGAACTCTGAGAATAAAGAACAGGAAATATAGGTAAAATTACAGGCGAGTTATCTTTGGCAGAAAAAATGGACAGCAAGAATTAGAAATCAAAAAGCTAAATCTTTTCATGCCATGTGTTGATATACTAGGGGAAAATATTAAAGATGAAATGAGCAAGTTTTATGTATATAATGACAAAAAGAGCTCCAATTATTGTCAATCTAAAGCAGGCCCCAATTTCCTTGATTGAAAATTCAACTATGCAAAGATAATATCCTGGAAAAAATTGGATTACTTCAAAATAAACTTCTTTTAAGGGGAAAGCCGGGGAAATGTACGCGGCAACATTTATAATGAATTAAATTGATTATAAGAAAGTGAAAGCAGAGGTATTGACAACACACATGCATACACACCACACATACACACACACACACACACATATATATATATATATATATATATATATATATATATATATATAATATATATATAATCTTAGTAGGTAGTAGCTTGGTCAGGGCACCAAATAACCATTGAGATACTACCCCTTTACATATTCTCCTCTGTCCTCATAGACATGACAACACAGACTACCAAACAATTCTTCTTCTTCTCTCAAGGGGTTAACTACTGCAATGTAATTGTTCATTGGCTAATTTCCTCTTGGTAAGGGTAGAAAAAAAAAAACATCTCTTAAGAAGCTCTTCTAGGAGGACACTCCAAAGTGAAACCATTGTTCTCTAGTCTTGGGTAGTGCCATAACCTTTATACCATAGCATTCCACTGTCTTGGGTTAGAGTTCTCTTGCTTGGGAGAAGAATCAGAGTCAGAAGATGAAGACGAAGAGGAAGGAGGAGGAACTAGAAGAGGAATACCGCCCACGCTTCCTCTTCTTGTGCCCCTTCCGAGGTACTGGAACGGTGGTCGCGGCAACAGCAGACGACACTGGACGAGGACGAACAACCTGAGCCATATCCGTAGGAAAAGCCGTGGTCGGTGAACTTGGTAAACCTGAAAAACATATTGTATCTGCAGGAGTTTTGGCAGATTTTAACTTTAACTGACTTGCGGACGAAGCTGTAAAGGGTTTGCCAGCAGTGGTTAAAGAAATCACTGTGTTTAAAACCTTACTCTCCCTTGTTTTAACAGGGAGTCCAGCAGTTATTTTACCTTTGGAAAAAGTTTGCATTTTGCCAGGAACAAATGCTTTAACAGGAACATGGTCAACAACAACTGGGGCATCAGGGAACATGGGAGTTGATAAAGTTACATTCATGTGTTCATCAACAATCGGATCATTCAAATAACGTTGCTCAATCTCGTTCGCTACAGTTAAAAGGAGTTTTAACAAATCCAAGTCAGTCTTACCTGATAATACAAGAGACGCCCAAAATTCCCCCATCTGACCAGGTAACGTGTCATCATCAGTATCAGACGGTCCAACAATCTGTCGGGTGTCCCTCGAGATCGCCGAAGTAGCGGGAGCGCTAAGGTCACCCACTTTCCCGGCGAAACCCGAAAAATCCCCGACAGGCTGTGGATCTGAGCTTTCCAAAGTCATACTCACACCCTCCTCCAACTCGGAGAGGGCGTGAGCAGACTTCACTGTGGTAGTTTCTTGAGACGATGGAATAAAAGAAAATGGTTTGTATCTAAGAAAGCTCAGTGGATTGTATGTTATGAAACATACTTTTATTTTTTTTGTTTTATATATCCCTCTGTGCCTCCATAAAAAGGCATTGATCCGTCATTATCGTTTTTACAGATATTGACAGCAGCCACCTACACTCAGTAGGGAGTGTAAGGGAAGTTTATTCTTCAGAGTACTGCATGTACAGTATATAAATAGTGAGTACATCCGTCCCTGGAATACAATGTATCGCAAAACATGATTATCTCGTTTTGATAGTAATAAATGATGCATTGCTCAAAATGGGTGAAATGGGATAAAGAAGCTATAAACTCAAGTTTCAAGGCTCAACTAGATGTTGTCATTAGAGAAGTTTTGACATCAGGCACGGATCTTTGTCAGTATTCTCAGTCAGTTGAAAAGGAGCTTTGACAGTTGGAAAACTTGAGTATCCAAAAATACATCAACAAGGCTCAAGATATTGCTACTCTACATCACCAGATCACAGAATGTGATTCCATACTGGAACTTAGTGATGGACATTTTTTAAATGTTTGCCCAAGAACCAAGTGAATATAAAGTGGCATTGAACAGTTTTTTTTGCAGAGATAGCCAAACTTTTAAGTGTGTTCAATTCCTAAACCCATTCTTAAATTGTTCATACAGATTATGAACCATAGTGTTGCGGGGTTCTCCGTTAAGCTTGAAGTTTGTTTCTGTCATAGTCAGGAATAAATCTGCATGATCCACCAGAGTATGTTGCTAGTCTGCCAAGGGGAAGACAGTTATAAGCAAGATTGTTGGGATCTTCTAGTTTTGCCACATGAATTGCAATCCTTGTTCTATGAACCCTTTGATCATGAGGCAAGCTACTGGTATTAGCCCAAACAGATACACGGTTAGGTGTACCTTAGTTTATACTTAGTTTTTTTTTTTTGCTTCATTTACAAATAAATACTTTTTTGTTTTTATGAAGATAAATTTATTCCAGTTCCTTACATCTCTGTGGCCCCTTCACAGCCACTGTTTGTTTTACAATTGTTTTTTCATTGTTTATTTTTTTTCCTTTCACCTAATGTTCTGACCCTTACTTGAACTTGAAGCTATCTAACCTTAAATTCAAGCTATTTACATATGCTGTTCATTTTTTCCCAGAAATGAATCAACGTTCATCTTACATGTTAATCCAGCAAGCCCAAGGAAAGGGAATTTAAGAAGAAAGCAAGATTCAAGTTGGGTCCCCTTGCCCAGTATAAACCAAGGGGTGGTGCCCAGAACTCCATTCTCTTGACCTGTTACTTAGGTTTTTGGGTATTCCACCGTTGTATATTTGTTGTGTAGTGAATGTCGGGTTGTGGTCGGCATTCGGACACTAGGCAGTTCGGGTACTACCTCTGGCCACAGTCCGCAAACCATTACATAATTTTTGGTGCCCAGACCAGGGAAACACCAACCTTTAGGGATGGCATCGTCATCGAGCAAACACCAAAAGGCTAAGAAGAGCCTGAGCCGGGATGTGGAGAGTCTGGTCAGGATTGTCAGTGACCTGGCAACTCAGGTCAAGTCCCTGACACTTGAAGTGGCGGCCCTGAAGAATGTCGAGCCGTCACCAACGTTCCACGTTGCCACTGGGGGGTCACAACCACAGTGACCACTAGTGCTCCATCTACGTCCCTTGCTTGGCCAAATTACAATGGTCTGGCAATCCCACTGACTGGAGCAGAGCCACTGGTTGGAGGTCTTCAGCCCCCTCCAGGGTTCACACCGTTACTCCCCTCTGTACCAGGCTTCTTGGAGGCTCCTACTGCGAGTGGACTGCTCGCTTCATCGCCTGTTCCGGCAACTAACCCCGTTAGTCCACCAGAGCCTGCAGCCAGTAGACTAGGAGAGCAGTTCCTGGACAATCCGGCTGAAGCCAGTAGGCCAGAAAAGGCTCCAGCAGCTACTGCTGAGGCAGTTCTTGCCTAGACAGGGGCTATCCCAAAGCGGAAACGCCAGGCCAAGGACACCACCAGACCGGCCATACCCGAAATGACTATGTCCCAGGAGTCCACCAGTGAAGATTCTAGTAGCGAGACTTCTGGTGACTCTTCCGGCTCCTGTCTCAGTGTCACCTCAGATAACACTGTCTCCACCGACCATGTCCAGTCCCTCCAGACCG
Organism: Palaemon carinicauda; assembly: GCF_036898095.1. NCBI lineage: Eukaryota > Metazoa > Arthropoda > Malacostraca > Decapoda > Palaemonidae > Palaemon > Palaemon carinicauda. The sequence continues at coordinate 3,061,055 of NC_090738.1, read as the reverse complement.
AACGCAGTCTGTCTAACCTGCTTAAGGTCCTTGACTCCAGGAGGAACCCCAAGTCTAGAATCTTCCAGCTAGAAACTGGCCAGAGTTTTGCCTGATTCCTGAGGGATTTTGAGGCCTACAGTGCTAGCAAGTATACTGCAGGAAGCTCTGGCCGGTGGACTGTTGACCTAGGAAAATTTCTAAAAGGAGAAATCCATGAGGCGTTCTCGGCCATGGGGGGTCCCGAGATCTCATACCCCGCCATGAAGGAACGCCTCCTCGACTGGTGCCGAGAAGCCCGAGAGAGGCGTGATGCTGACAGGAAGGCCCGGTTCAGCAGTGCCACCTGTGGCGAGGGCAAACTGCTGAAAATTTACGTCGTCCGGTTGGCCTCCCTGTACAGGTCGGCCTATCTTCGCCGTAGTTTGGACCGGAGGGAGCTTAGGAGGAAGCTCCTCAGAACTGTTCCGAGCAGAGCTGCGAGTTGGCTGGAACAGTCTCTGGCCACCATTAATGTTTCCGCTGGCCGTCAGGCCACTTGGCAGGATGTTTTACACCTGTTGAGTGTTCTCGACGAGGCATCCCGTCAGCGAAGCCAGAAGGCAGAGGATTTGGCCATCAGTCGTGTGGGACAGTCATGGCACGGCTCGTAAGCCGACAGGGTTGCCATGGCAGCCCCTAGCCGTTTGCCTGGACCTGATAGAGCGTATCTACGCACTCCTCCTCGACCTGTCCCCAAACCTGCACCTGTGGAAGTGCGCCTGCCACCATCGCGCACCCCAGATAGGTCTCCTACATTCCAGAGAAGGTACTGTGCATGGTGCTGAAAACCAGGGCACCTTATGGACAAGTGTTGCAGACGCCTCAACCTGTGCCTACGCTGTGGCTCGGCAAACCATTATGTCGCACAGTGTGGACGACAGGTGCCGCCTATAAGTAGATCACCCGTTCAAAAGACAGGTAATGTCCGCAGCCTTGAGAGGGAGACTACCTCTGTACCAACTCCTTCAAGGTGGAGAGCAGTACCGATGAGTGCTACTCCGACCCCGTCGTCCTATTCTGGATCAACCAGTAGCCGGGAGATCCGAAGTGGGAGCGAGTCCAGTGCTCTTTCTCCGACTGTGCAAAAGAAGAAGAAAAGGAGCAAGAAGGCAAAGCCCAGGAAGTCCAGAACTGAGGAGTATCATAGGGCTTTAAACACCAGGCCTTCGATATGGAAGATGGGGCTACAACAAAGGAGGGTGTGAGTGCTAGTGGTGCGTGCTCCTAGTATTCCGGCGGCAGCCTCGGAAATCTCGATTTCCAAGGTTACTCCTTAACCTGAAAAGGTCATTGCACCTCCAATGGCTCTTTCAGGATTGCCCAGTGATAACTTGTCCTCGACACAGTCCAGAGCTTCTCCAACTGACTTCTCCAGGGAGGAAGCAGGAACTGAGGCTGTATTGAAAACCCTTCATAAGGTTAACCTGGCTCAGTTGGCTCCTGTACCACTCATGGTTGTCCCAGTGACCATGTCTGATTTTCCATTGGAAGCGTTGGATGCTCTCATTGACTCTGGAGCTGAGGTCAACCTATTGTCATTGAGAGTTGTACAGGATTACCAGCTGCAGATGGTACCCAACACTATTGGTCTGACGGGTTTAGGGCAAACAGGACCTAAGACCTTAGGTACTGTACTATTGACCCCTATACCGCATGGAATGACATTCGCCCCGAGTGTGTTCCATGTAGTGCCTTCAGGGACTACGGCTGAGCACGTAGTGCTTGGCTACCAGTTCTGGAGAGCAAATGGGGTGATAGTTGACGGAGCCCGAAATCGGCTGAGCGTTGGCAGTACTCCCCAAGAGCCTCTTTGGGAGTATTACGTCCTGATACATGGAGCCTGTTGTCAGCAAGTGCTTTACACACTTGAGGTCCACGCAGCCGATTTAATGAGGATTGCCAGTATTGAGCCAGTACTTGTTCTGGTTACTGTAAATTCTCCTAAGGGACTTGACACCTTTTTCAGGTGCCCTGCTTGTCCGACCAACTGTTGGCCGGAAATGTATTATGATGGCGACATCATAATCCCTGCTCTGTCAAGAAGTTACAGAAATCCCTGGCATCCTCAAACTGAAAGATGGAAAAGCCTCAGTTTTAATCAAGGGGTCATCTGAAGAAACTGCCAAGATCAAGAAGGGTGATCTCTTGAGGAAGGTGTTCACCATGGGAATGGTGGATGCTCCTCTATCCTGCCTGATAGCACAGGAGTGTGACCTGACTCCTGAACCGAGCGTATTGGAAGAGATAGACAATCTGTCTATCTCCGACGAACTGGACTCTTCTCAGAAGGACCAGTTTTGTCAAATGCTTCGGCGTCATCTTCCAGTCATCAGTACTGGTGATGATGATGTGGGAGAGTGCTCAAGCACACCAATACGCATCCACCTGTATGACGAGACGCCCATTTATCAGAGAGTTCGACGGTTTGCCAAACCTGTCGCTGACGCCATCGAGGAACAGTACAAGGAGTTGCATGAACTGGGTATTATTGAACCCAGCATCTCTCCTTGGTCTTCACCCATTGTTCCAGTGCGAAAAAAGGACAATAGTATTAGGCTGTGTGTGGAATACCGTAGACCGAATAAGGTGACTGTCTCTGATAAGTTCCCGATCCCTAACATGGCCGATTCCTTATTTGGACTTCGAGGAGTCAAATACTTTACAACCCTTGACCTGGTTCGTGGATACTACCAGTTACCGTTGGCAGAGGACAGTAAAGAATACACAGCTTTCTCTACCGCCTTTGGACACTGGCAGTTCAGACGATTATCGTTTGGACTGAAAAATGTACCTGCAGTGTTCCAGAGAGAAATGCAGAGTATTCTCCAAGTGTTACCGAAAGCTAAGGTGGTTGTCTACATTGATGACATCTTGATACTTGGGTCTTCTTTCAAGGAACACCTGAAACTGGTAGAACGAGTTTTGGATACTCTCCAAAAGCACGGACTCAAGATAAAACTCAGGAAGTGTTCTTGGGTTCAAGTCGAGGTCCAGTATCTTGGTCATCTGATATGCATAAGCTACCGGAATACGTCCAGAAAGTGGAAGACTTCCCAAAACCGACCACTGTGCGTGAGCTACAGGGATTCCTGGGACTGTTTATCCCCATGTGCTCACAGATAGCCAAACCGTTATCTGCAAAGACTGGAGGACGAAAATCCCAAGGGACTAGGAAACTGAAGTGGACTGCAGAAATGGACAGTGCCTTTGTGTGCTTGAAGGAACTGATCAAGGAGGACATTATGTTGTCATACCTTGTTATGACTACTCCGCTGATGCTAAACCCTTGGAGTTGTTTGTTGACACTTCGGGTGAGGGGGTTGGTGCTTGTCTGTGCCAGGAGTCCTTGGAGGATCCAGGGGAGCGTAGGGTGATAGCGTACGACTCCATGACTTTCCTTGACTGCGAGATCCGTTACTCTACCATTGAGTGTGAGTTGGCTGCTCTGCGATGGGGGGGTGAAAACCTTCAGGGCCTTCCTCTATGGTCAGTTCTTCGTGATTCATTCTGATCACTGTCCCCTGATGTACCTTCATGACATGAAGATGGTGGACAGTCGTCTAGCTTGGACATTGGAGGACCTGTCCGAATTTAACTTTATTGTTAATTACTGTCCAGGTGATCAGAATGCCGCAGCTGACTGGTTATCCCGCTGGCCCCGCATTAACTGACTGTCTGTTTGCTACTGAACCCAGCACTCCCAAGTTGCCTACTGGACTGGCCTTGTATAAGGAGGTTCATGGTGGTCCAGATTCTCTCATAGAATCCTTGGAGGTAGTCGTGAACTGCTGGACGGAAGGGTCAGGTGTCGCACCTGACTCTCAACTGAAGGGAGACAAGCTCCAGGATGCCTTAGTTCAGCAGTTTCTGAAAGACGCCAGTCGACTAGGCTTCAGACTAGACAAGACCAGCAGGAACGGGATCAAGGCAATGCGTTTTCCAGGTACAGTCCCAGCTCTGGAGTTGCTCTTGGCAGCATCTAAGCTATTGAACCTGGAAATCTGGGTCCATTGGGGTCACACTTGTCCCGTAGTCTGTCGTGATCCATCCGTGACCGAGCCTCAGTGTGTGCATCTTCAGTGTCTGTCTGGAGTGCATTTAAACCCTCTGATCGAGCTCTGCAATTACGTCCCTCCAACTGACGTGATTCTGGGCCATAAGGCGGAGGTAAAATCTCGTGTGCCTGACGCTGAGAGTCTGGTCACTGATGATCAGGATGCGCCGGAGGATTGTCCTGTAATCCAGTACGTGACAGAAAAGGCCCCTCGTCAGTCTAGTTGTACCCATGTGTCTCAACACTCGGCAGTAGGTATAGTAATGATGCAGGAAACCTTATTTTGTGCTCTTGTTGATACAGGAGCACAGGTTTGTCTAGTAAGTGAGTCTGTACTGAGCCAACTTGGCATAGAGTACCAGGTACTGTCAGGAGGACAGCTAGAGGGCTTGACTGGTTCCTGCACCAGCATTCTAGCATTCTAGGCTACGTCCAGTTAGAGGTGAAGTGTCCTTCCGGGTGGAGGCTACTGCTGTTTAACTATGTGGTGGTAGCTGCCAAACACATTAACTTTTGTTTTATTCTTGGTAGAAACCTACTGGACGCAGCCTACCTGACACTGGATTCACCCCGAGAACAGTTGGTGTATGACCACACTACTGTTCTTCAGTTGTCTCCCAGGGTACTCTGTCTCCTCACTGCATACCGAGACCACTGTTATGAAGGTAACTGACCCTGAACCTGATCGGGGAGTGTTCTCCGGGAATGCTCTTCTGTCTTTTAGTCAGGTGTCCAAGATCCAAGGAGATCATTGACAGATTCAATCTGTCATTAGGATGATCTACTCTAGGGTTCCTGCATCTTGAGTTCCACGCTCCTATCTACCCTATAGGAGATGTTGGTCGGACCTGGAAATACACCAGCGTTTGCTAGTGAAGCAGAATCCAGATAGCTCAGTAGTCACCTTCAATGTCCTGGTTGATCTAGTTGCCAAGACACACGTCCAGAATGCTCACTGGGGGATCGGAAAAATTATTGCAATGCTCCGTCGACTCGTCTGGCACAGATCTTTGATTAATGTAATCAGAGGTATATGCCGGACGTGTTGGGAATGTCAGATTTGTAAGGTCTCAAATGAGGTGGTTGCCCCGCCGACATTGAAAATAGTGACCTCTTCTCCTTTTGAATTGGTTGCTATGGACCTTGTGAGTCTCCCAACAACCAGTACTGGTTTTATTGGGTGTCTGATGGTAGTCGACCACTATTCCAAGTGGGTGACGGCAGTACCCATAAGGAATAAGAAGAGCAGTACGATATGCCAGGCGCTTGAAGTCCAAGTTTTTCCTGTTATTCCTCGTGTTCCAGTCCGGATATTGACTGATAACGGCCCTGAATTTATTTCCCAGGAATTTACCGAGTTGTTGGAGCGGTACAATGTTGTACATGTGAAAACAACTCTGTGTAAACCCTCTAGTAACGGTGCTGTGGAACGGGTAAATTGTACCATTGGTGAGTTACTGAGGGTGATTTCTGGGGAATCTCGGAAATGGGACCAGTACTTATCCCGAGCAGTTCTCAGCTACAACCATTCTCACCACACTGAGATTGGCTGTACTCCAGCTGAGAACATACTGAAGGGTGCTCACGATGTTAATAGTACCCCATTGCTGTCAGCAGAAACGAGAGACCCATGGGATAAAGGACATCCTTGGTACAAACCGTTTAAAGAGGGTTCTCTGGTGCTTAAGAAGGTGCACCTGTTGGGGCACCTTCTGACGAACAAGCTCATCCCTAGGTTTGAGGGGGTATTCCGAGTTACTAAGGTACACGAGAATAAGGTCACCTATGAGCTGCAGAGACTGCCTGATGGTGAACTCGTCAGAGCTCACCATACCCAGTCAAAGGCCTGGTTTGAACCTCCAGTTTATCTTAGGAGGCACTTTCTCTGATATGCGAAGGGTCCTGATCCTGTAACAGAGACTCGGAATAGTCCTGGACTCGTGGAGGATAGTCCAACTTCCTCTGAAGTATCTGAGAGTTCTGGTTTTAGTAGTGATGGTGACTCCTATGGGGTGGCTGCAGTAGTGGCGTCCTACCTTTTGTCCCGAGATTGTAACAAGTCCCGACGACAGAGGAAAAGTCACCATCCTACTAGACAGCCTAAGCCCATCCTTAAACCAGCTAGGACTTACGAGAGAAAAAAAGCACTAGATGCTTGGCTATATCCTCCAGAAAATTGTGATGAGACTCCTATATTAAAGCCTGAATCGTTTCGAGATCGTTCAGTCCTCTAACTGTGGGAGAACAGCCCAACTGAAGTATGTGAAACCCCAATTTTGTCTCCTGAGTCGGTGGTTCACTGTCCTGTTCCTGAATTTCCAAAGCCCCAGTTCTTAGCTTCTTCTTTCCGAGTGGAAGGTGTTGTTCATCCTCCAGCGAGTTGGAAATTCTGGGAAGTGTCTAGTATTCTGTTATTGGAACTGCTTTCTCTTGGTTCCAAGAGTTCCAGTCCAGATTGGTCAAGACCTGCTACTTTAGAAAGCCCTGTTTCTGAATCGGCAGTGTCTATTCATCCTGATTATGACTTTCTCGGCTTTGTACCACCCGATTCTGACGACCGACTGTCACCTGAAGATCCCACCTCCAGTGGATTTAGTCCCCCATGGACTAAATCTAAAGGTCCTGTTCTTGACCTACCTATAGTTCAGCCTCAAGTCCTGGAGTGGAGACCACGTCTCACTGACCAGATGAATACTATAGAGAGGGAACCATCCTCCATTCCTGAGTCACCTCAGAATTCAAACCCTTTCCGACATTCTGATGGTAGATTAAAACACCGGTCAGAGCTCGAGGCTGAAGTGGCACAGTCAGGTGTATCTAGCCTGAATGCCATAACACTGGGTCGCCCGAAACACAACTTTGCCCTGAGTCATCGTTTGATTTTTCGGGATTTTTATTGTACTCTTCTGGGTCTACGGATTCTGTCTCTGGTTTACCTCAAAGAATGTCGATCACCAGCAAATACCAATTGTTATGCGAGGTTATCGATCGATTAAAGACACCCAGCCTGTACCTGGAGAGTCGCCGGCTTAGCCTGTCTCCGGTGGCGCAAAAAATTAATATGGCTTGCCAGCATATTGCTGAATCCCAGCGCATGTCCCAAGACAGAATTTTGAGAATCAGAAGAACAACTATAAAACTTCCACTGAATTAATCTTTGTACAGTTTTTAAAGAAAGTTTTGATAATAATTACCCTTTTTTATGTCATGTTTTGATTCCCACATTGGGATATTTGAAAGGCTGAGAATGGGACACGTTGTGTGAGGAAATCTTTATTTAGTCATGGTTTCTGTAAGTGTCATAATAATTGTTGTACTGTAAATTGACTTTGACTGTGACAGTTATAATAGATTCAATAAATTTTTCATATCCTGTAATACCTACAGTCCAAAATCAATGAGTTTTGTATTCGTTAAAATTGATTTTGGACTGCAATGAATGTAATTTTTTTCTTGATAGATCCTGAATGTATACCTGTAATACTGAAATGTTTCTTGAAAAAAAAAAAATGAAATTTATTATATTGTATATTATTGGAGCATTGTTGGGAGGAATAGACGATAATCTAATTTTGTGTTTTTAAGTACTATGTTTCCATATTGTCTGATAGTTTATTGTCTATTCCTATTGCTTTTTGTTATGAAATAATGTATTGTACCTAATGTAAATTCATAATTGAATATGTATCTGAAAGAAGGGATGATGAATTAAATCTTTAGTTGATCATCCTACCTTTTTAGTGAATTTATTTTTGCAAGGTAAAATTTTTTCACTTGAATGTACAGAGTTTGTGTGGGGTGTTGCTGTCAGTTACGAGGCATTTTTCTGGATGGGCTTGAGGGCTAATGGGGGGTAATGGAATAAAAGAGTGAGTACATACGTCCCTGGAATCCAATGTATCGCAAAACATGATTATCTCGTTTTGATAGAAAAAAATTATGCATTGCTCAAAATTGGTGAAACGGGAGAAAGTGAAGATATAAACTCAAGTTTCAAGGCTCAACTAGATGTTGTCATTAGAGAAGTTTTGACATCAGGCACGGATCTTTGTCAGTATTCTCAGTCAGTTGAAAAGGAGCTTCGACAGTTGGAAAACTTGAGTATCCAAAAATACATCAACAAGGCTCAAGATATTGCTACTCTACATCACCAGATGACAGAATGTGATTCCATACTGGAACTTAGTGATGGACATTTTTTAAATGTTTGCCCAAGATAGCCAAACTTTTAAGTGTGTTCAATTCCTAAACCCATTCTTAAATTGTTCATACAGATTATGAACCATAGTGTTGCGGGGTTCTCCGTTAAGCTTGAAGTTTGTTTCTGTCATAGTCAGGAATAAATCTGCATGATCCACCAGAGTATGTTGCTAGTCTGCCTAGGGGAAGACAGTTATAAGCAAGATTGTTGGGATCTTCTAGTTTTGCCACATGAATTGCAATCCTTGTTCTATGAACCCTTTGATCATGAGGCAAGCTACTGGTATTAGCCCAAACAGATACACGGTTAGGTGTACCTTAGTTTATACTTAGTTTTTTTTTTTTGCTTCATTTACAAATAAATACTTTTTTGTTTTTATGAAGATAAATTTATTCCAGTTCCTTACATCTCTGTGTCCCCTTCACAGCCACTGTTTGTTTTACAATTGTGTTTTCATTGTTTATTTTTTTTCCTTTCACCTAATGTTCTGACCCTTACTTGAACTTGAAACTATCTAACCTTAAATTCAAGCTATTCACATATGCTGCTCATTTTTCCCCAGAAATGAATCAACGATCATCTTACATGTTAATCCAGCTAGCCCAAGGAAAGGGAATTTAAGAAGAAAGCAAGATTCAGGTTGGGTCCCCTTACCCAGTATAAATCAAGGGGTGGTGCCCAGAGCTCCGTTCTCTTGACCTGTTACTTAGGTTTTTGGGTATTCCACCGTTGTATATTTGTTGTGTAGTGAACGTCGGGATGTCGGCATTCGGACACTAGGCAATTCGGGTGCTACCTCCGGCAACAGTCCGCAAACCACAACAACGACACACTTTGTCCCGGCACCCCACCCCTCTTCTTCTTCTTCGAAAGAGGCGAGCTCTCTGAAGCAGAAGCTTCAGGGTTCCGGCGATATTTGCATCGATTCTCGAAAGCTTGCCACTGCAAGGGCGGCCAGGATTCACACTCACGGCATGGAGAACCTTGAGAGCAAGGTTTTCCCCTGCATGTTGGGGAGAGCGTGTGTGGGTCTACAGAAGGGGACGAAAGCCACCTACTGCAGCGCCCGCCACGTCCTACACATCGCATCTTATGAGTAATTTTCTCCTCCATTACAATCACACAATCACTAGTACACAAGTATAAGAGAAGGCAAAAGGCTGCAGCGTAGAGAGCGGAGAGTAGCACAACAATCCACGTTAAGCCGAAGGAAGTGAATGGGGAAAGCAGGCTGGCGGGGTGGGGGGGGGGGATGGAGCTAAGCACTACCCCATACCGCCAGCAAACCAATCAGCACAACTACCTGGTTTTCTTTCTTTTCGGCTGTTTCAGCTGAGCTGAAGCAAATTCCTAAATAAATGATTACGAGGTTTGTATATCGCGTCGGAACAACTAGATTTTTCCTATGTCAAAATCTGTTTTTCGAAACCTCAAAGACAGAGACCTGATGGTATTTCCATACTCACATGATGGTCACATACATGCCCACCCTCCTCCCCACTAACTTGTAACATCAAGAGGATAGGCTAAGAACACCACAGTCACCCAAAGGCACATTCATTAGCCTTCTCAAACTGCATGAACATAGGAAACTGTTATGGTTGTGGTGGCCGATGTGGTAACGTCCCTGACTGGGGTTCGAGTCCCGCTCAAACTCGTTGGTTTCTTAGGTCGCTGCAACCTCACCATCCTTGTGAGCTAAGGATGTGGAGGTTGGGGAGAGCCTATAGGTCTATCTGGAGAGTCATAAGCAGCCATTGCCTGGTCCTCCTTGGTCCTAGCTTGGGTGGAGAGGGGCATGGGTGCTGATCACATGTATATATAGTCAGTCTCTAGGGCATTGTCCTGCTCGATAGGGCAATGTCACTGTCCCTTGCCTCTACCATTTATGAGCGGCCTTTAAACCTTTAAAGAAACTTCAGTGAGTCCGTAATTCACCAAGTAGTAACATCCCCATCACAACCTAAGCTAAACCCATTAACCCAATCTTCTCTGGATGCTCCCCTGACTTTAAATCCACTTTTCTATTACATTTAAGGGTCCTTCTTACAAATTTAGCAACAAAAAAACCTAATATATTCCTCAATAAGAGAGTCTGGTAGGCGCTCATATTTTAAACAGCATGCATACAACAAGCAAACTGAATGGCATACCCACACCAATATTATTGCCCTCCATTTACTCATAATGACCAATAGTATACTAGGGGAGTTGAGGCAATTGATTTCAAGGAAAACAGGAAATCTAGAATTTTATGAAAGTTGTCTAAACTTAACAAGCTTTGAGGAGGAATCCATAAGGACCCCTGGTGAGATTCATAGAAACTAAATAATTAAAGGTCTAAAGGTCATTCATGAGCAGCAGAGGCAATGGTCAGTACAATGTCTTAGAAATAATCAGTGACCAGGCTCTCTTTACACCCAAACTAGGATCAAGCAATGGCTCCTGATGACTCAGCTGGTAGACTTATAGTCTCCTTTAATACTGCCATTCATAACTCTCATGAATGGTGAGTTGCGGACACTTTTGGATATAGTGGGGCATGTGCGTGCTCAAACTAAACTTCCAAGGGACATAATACTTACTGTGACATTATTTGCTTTAAACACAAGCTCAATATCTGGTCTAAGTTCTTTGTTGACTGGTCTCCACCGTCTATGGACTACTCCACTGGAAAAAATACACATACATATGTTAAATAAAAGAATCATGTCAAAATATAAGGCTATCATTCTTTACAATACGCTGTTATTTAATTCAAAAAAGCCTAAAAAAACTAGCAAAATCTTCCCCCTAAACAATAAATTCTTATATGAAAAGAAAAAGAACACTAATAAAAATATAAAGAAAAAATAATTAAAGACTTCTAATGACATAAAAGTAGTTTCTACACACAACTCCATCAATTATAAATAGTCTAAAATTGCCAACTTTAATATTTTCACCCTCAACTATTTTCTACCAGACATAAGAATGAGTGTCAACACAAGAATTACCTTGAACAACCAGTAAGAAACAACCATTTTATGCTGTGTTTGTGCAATCTAGTTGCAAGACAGAGATGCAAGGAATGAGGGGATGGCATATAATTTATGGATTTGTACATAAATAATTTGTTTTCTGTTGTAAAAGTACCATAATAAGTGGAAAAAAATCAATTTAATGAGGAAGAGGAATTGATGAATGTGAAAAGATCTAAAGGAGTGGAGCTAACATAACATAACCTAGAGCACTAGGAAACTATGAAAATCAGAGGGATGGCCTAACAAACTGAGTGATATGGAAAATAAAAAATGCAAAAGCAAGATACCTACATGGAAAATAGATTGAGAAGTAAAAATGGATGAAGCAATATAGAAGCTAATGTAACATACATTACACGTTAAAATAAAATAAAAAGTAGTTATTTTTATTTTTCATAATATATAAAACTGAGTTCTCTAAATGGTTTATGACTTCAGGGATGCTGAAATAAGCCATTTAAACTTTTAATGAGGTAAACATAGATATGGGTGGGTGGAGGATAGACTCCGTCCACTTGCCAGGTAGAACAACCTTCACTATGACCTATATATAAGATTATTGGGGTGGTTGAAGCACGTTGTGTAACTTGAAAGACTTAGGTTATAAAGTTAGGAAAAATACAAATTATGCCACAGAGCTGCTTTATTTCTATCAGTGTTTTCCCTCATTGTTATTCGCACATGCACCAATGTCAGGACACGTGTTGTTTTCCTCTGAATCTCAGGTGTTCAAGAATGTTCACAATTAGTGTTCAAGGTAATTCCACTCGTCGTTTACCTTATGGTGACAGCAGCATTAATTACCCAACTGTGCTTCATGGAATAGATAGACGAACTGACACATCATCAGAAGAGTGAATTAGTTGACATTTATCTGGCAGTCTGCACAACAGAGAGTGATAAGCATCAAGGCTAACAGGAAAACTTCAAAACAGTGGTCCTTGACAAACAAGACCATTACCAGCTTTGAGGCATGGAAGAATATTCTTTTTTGAGCTCTACCTTAATGATGATGCGAGATGGGGAAATGAATGAATGATTTGAAGTTTTCTGGTCTCCTGACATCGAAGGTCATTCACGCCGATATCGTTTATTATGAATAAAGACTAAAAGAATATTCAATTAAAACCAGAAGAGATAATATATGCTATAAATGTTAAATAGCATTCAGAAGACATGCCTCTGAAATAAATTTAAAAATGCCTTTAACATTGTATCCCACATCATTTATAAGGATCTTGGCAAGGATGAAGCTGACATCCTCACCTCGAGCCTTAAACAGATATCTATTTCTTTCTGTGCTATAAGTGGGGCCTTCAGAAAACAAATGCATCACTGTCAAAGGTATCAAACAGTCGTCGCAACATGGTTGATGTTGGCCAGCCAGCAGAAATTCATGTGTCATCCAAGTGTGACCAATGCGGAGACGACAAAGAGTTGTCTCCCACTTTCGGGGCATCATTTTATATCTCCTAGGGGATATAACATTAGTAATTTCTCTCATCTTATTTTCAGTTAAACTATCCCAGTGCTGTTGCCAGTTATTATAAATAAAAATGTTATTTTCATTAGTAAAATAAATTTTTGAATATACTTACCCGATGATCATGTAGCTGTCAACTCCGTTGCCCGACAGAAATCTACGGTCGGGATACGCCAGCGATCGCTATCCAGGTGGGGGTGTACTCAACAGCGCCATCTGTGGTCAGGTACTCAAGTACTTCTTGTCAACAAGAACTCAATTTTCTCCTCGGTCCACTGGTTCTCTATGGGGAGGAAGGGCGGGTTCTTTAATTCATGATCATCGGGTAAGTATATTCAAAAATTTATTTTACTAATGAAAATAACATTTTTCAATATTAATCTTACCCGATGATCATGTAGCTGATTCACACCCAGGGTGGTGGGTGGAGACCAGTATACATGTTAACAAAGAAGCTAAGTATCCCGTATTTCATTTTATTAGTTATTCAAAATAACAAACATAAAATAAATAAGTACCTGGTAAGGAAGTCGACTTGAACCATTACTCTGCCTTTATTAAGTACGTCTTCCTTACTGAGCGTAGCGGTCCTCTTAGGATGCTGAACGACTCTTAGGTGCTGAAGTATAAAGGGCTGCAACCCATACTAAAGGACCTCATCACAACCTCTAACCTAGGCGCTTCTCAAGAAAGAATTGACCACCCGCCAAATCAACCAGGATGCGGAAGGCTTCTTAGCCGACCGTACAACCCAAAAACAACAATAAAAAGTATTCAAGAGAAAGGTTAAAAAGGTTATGGGATTATGGGAATGTAGTGGCTGAGCCCTCACCTACTACTGCACTCGCTGCTACGAATGGTCCCAGGGTGTAGCAGTTCTCGTAAAGAGACTGGACATCTTTGAGATAGAATGATGCGAACACTGACTTGCTTCTCCAATAGGTTGCATCCATAACACTCTGCAGAGAACGGTTCTGTTTGAAGGCCACTGAAGTAGCCACAGCTCTCACTTCATGTGTCCTTACCTTCAGCAAAGCAAGGTCTTCTTCCTTCAGATGAGAATGTGCTTCTCTAATCAGAAGCCTGATGTAGTAAGAAACTGCGTTCTTAGACATTGGTAGAGAAGGCTTCTTGATAGCACACCATAAGGCTTCTGATTGTCCTCGTAAAGGTTTTGACCTTCTTAGATAGTACCTAAGAGCTCTAACTGGGCAAAGTACTCTCTCCAGTTCGTTCCCCACCAAGTTGGACAGGCTTGGGATCTCGAACGACTTAGGCCAAGGACGTGAAGGAAGCTCGTTTTTAGCCAAAAAACCGAGCTGCAAGGAACATGTAGCCGTTTCAGATGTGAAACCTATGTTCCTGCTGAAGGCGTGGATCTCACTTACTCTTTTAGCTGTTGCTAAGCACACGAGGAAAAGAGTTTTTAATGTGAGGTCCTTAAAAGAGGCTGATTGGAGAGGTTCAAATCTTGATGACATAAGGAACCTTAGGACCACGTCTAGATTCCAGCCTGGAGTGGACAACCGACGTACCTTTGAGGTCTCAAAAGACCTAAGGAGGTCCTGTAGATCTTTGTTGGTGGAAAGATCCAAGCCTCTGTGGCGGAAAACCGCTGCCAACATACTTCTGTAACCCTTGATCGTAGGAGCTGATAGGGATCTTACGTTCCTTAGATGTAACAGGAAGTCAGCAATCTGGGTTACAGTGGTACTGGTTGAGGAAACTGCATTGGCCTTGCACCAGCTTCGGAAGACTTCCCATTTAGACTGATAGACTCTGAGAGTGGATGTCCTCCTTGCTCTGGCAATCGCTCTGGCTGCCTCCTTCGAAAAGCCTCTAGCTCTTGAGAGTCTTTCGATAGTCTGAAGGCAGTCAGACGAAGAGCGTGGAGGTTTGGGTGTACCTTCTTTACGTGAGGTTGACGCAGAAGGTCCACTCTTAGAGGAAGAGTCCTGGGAACGTCGACCGGCCATTGCAGTACCTCTGTGAACCATTCTCTCGCGGGCCAGAGGGGAGCAACCAACGTCAGCCGTGTCCCTTTGTGAGAGGCGAACTTCTGAAGTACCCTGTTGACAATCTTGAACGGCGGGAATGCATACAGGTCGAGATGGGACCAATCCAGCAGAAAGGCATCCACGTGAACTGCTGCTGGGTCTGGAATCGGAGAACAATACAACGGGAGCCTCTTGGTCATCGAGGTAGCGAACAGATCTATGGTTGGCTGACCCCACAGGGCCCAAAGTCTGCTGCAAACATTCTTGTGAAGGGTCCACTCTGTGGGGATGACCTGACCCTTCCGGCTGAGGCGATCTGCCATGACATTCATATCGCCCTGAATGAACCTCGTTACCAGCGTGAGCTTTCGATCTTTTGACCAAATGAGGAGGTCCCTTGCGATCTCGAACAACTTCCTCGAATGAGTCCCTCCCTGCTTGGAGATGTAAGCCAAGGCTGTGGTGTTGTCGGAGTTCACCTCCACCACCTTGTTTAGCTGGAGGGACTTGAAGTTTAACAAGGCCAGATGAACCGCCAACAACTCCTTGCAATTGATGTGAAGTGTCCTTTGCTCCTGATTCCATGTTCCCAAGTATGCGTCTTTCAGGTCTAACGAGACCATCCAGTCCTCCTGCCTGACCGCTGCTAGGACCGACTTCGTCGTCTCCATCGTGAACGTCTGCTTGGAGACAAAAGCATTGAGAGCACTGACGTCCAGCACCGGTCTCCAACCTCCTGTCTTCTTGGCTACCAGGAAGAGACGGTTGTAAAAGCCCGGGGATTGATGATCCCGGACTATGACCACTGCTTCCTTTTGTAGCAAGAGCGACACCTCTTGTTGCAACGCTAGCCTCTTGTCCTTCTCCTTGTAGTTGGGAGAGAGGTTGATGGGAGATGTAGCTAGAGGGGGATTGCGGCAGAACGGAATTCTGTATCCCTCCCTTAGCCACTTCACAGACTGAGCGTCTGCACCTCTGCTCTCCCAAGCTTGCCAGAAGGTCTTGAGTCTGGCTCCTACTGCTGTCTGGAGAGGAAGGCAGTCAAAACTTGCCTTTTGCGGACTTGGAACCCTTCTTGGACTTGCCACGGTGACTGTCTGCACGGGTACCTCCTCTGCTGGAGGTTCTGCCACGAAAGGGCGGGATGAACCTAGAAGCAGGTGTATCAACTGCTGCAGGGCGGAAGGGTCTAGGCACGGAAGGTAAGGTTTTAGCCTTACGTGCAGAAGAAGCCATCAGATCATGAGTATCCTTCTGGATAAGTGAGGCAGCCATCCCCTTAATCAACTCCTCCGGAAACAGACACTTGGAGAGAGGAGCAAACAACAACTCTGACTTCTGGCAAGGAGTGATACCAGCAGATAAGAAGGAGCAAAGATGTTCTCTCTTCTTGAGGACTCCTGATACATATGAAGCCGCAAGTTCACCAGACCCATCCCGAATTGCCTTGTCCATGCTAGACATGATCAGCATGGCCGAGTCCTTATCTGAAGGGGAAGTCTTCCTGCTTAAGGCTCCCAAACACCAATCGAGGAAGTTGAATATCTCGAAGGCACGAAAGACTCCCTTCAACAGATGATCTAGATCGGAAAAGGACCAGCAGATCTTCGAACGTCTCATAGCCAACCTGCGGGGAGAGTCAACCAGACTTGAGAAGTCGGCCTGGGCAGAGGCAGGAACCCCCAAGCCAGGTTCCTCTCCCGTGGCATACCAGACGCTCGACTTAGAAGCAAGCTTGGGAGGAGGAAACACAAAAGAGGTCCTTCCCAGTTGCTTCTTGGAATGCAACCAGTCCCCCATAACCCTCAAAGCTCTCCTAGATGATCTGGCGAGAACAAGCTTGGTGAAGGCAGGCGCAGCAGACTGCATACCCAGAGCAAACTCGGAGGGAGGAGAACGAGGGGTTGCAGACACAAAATGTTCAGGATACAAGTCCCTGAACAAAGCAAGGACTTTGCGAAAGTCTAAGGAGGGTGGCGAAGACTTGTGTCCTTCAACATCAGAGTGAGGTTCATCCAGATGAGCAGCTTCATCATCCGATACATCATCATCCGAAAGTTGAGTTGTGAGTGGCAAAGGCAGAGCAGCAAGCTGACCGGCTGAATCCTGCAGAACGGGTGCATGCGTACCTGCGGATCCAACATCATGCCTCTGCTGGACAGTCTGCGAGCTGGCAACAACAAAAGCAGAGGGCTGGTGTGAGGGAGGGTCTGCGGTGGGCTGAGGAGCATGCGGTAAGGTATGCAGAGCATGCTGTAAGGTATGCGGCTCATGCTGCATGGTATGCGGAGCATGCTGTAAGGTCTGCAGAGCATGCTGCATGGGCTGAGGAGAATGCCGCATAGTGCTGGAACCCGGCAACTCCTGATGCGGCAGCTCACGCATGTTAGCAGAAGGTGCAGCAAGAACATGCGTCTGGCAGGGAGGACTGCGCATCGGTGGAGGAGCTCTCACAGGTGGGGTGTGGGAGCAGGCAGCCGCAGTATCTGCTGAGCGCACAACCTCTGCGGGTTGTAGGTTAACAGGAGAGGTGTTAACCTTCTCGGCATGATACTCCTGCATGAATGCCGCAAGCTGAGACTGCATAGTCTGCAGCATGGACCACTTAGGGTCTACTGTGGTTGGAGCAACAACAGACGGAGCAGTAGCCTGTTGAGGGACCACTCTACCTCTCTTGGGAGGTGTGCAGTCATCAGATGACTGTGGCGAGTCCGAACTGACCCAGTGGCTACACCTGGGCCGTTGGACAAGCTCGGAAGGGACCTTACGTTTGAGCGGTCGTGAGACCTTGGTCCACCGTTTCCTCCTGGAAACTTCTTCCACAGACGAGGAATGTAAGGGCTCATTCGTCTGTATGTGGATGGGACGATCCTTAACAGATACGTCCGCAACCACTGAGGATACATCCGTGCGCCGATCAAGGCCTGCCGAACCCTTTGGTCCTTCGACATTGCTTCTCCCCTGGGCTTGGGAGCTTGCAAGAGGTCCCGGACTGGGAGGACGACTGGCACGCACAGATGTACCCTCATGCGCAACACTGACACTGACACTATGCACATCACTAGCACTAACACTTCCCACTGCACTCTTCGCTTTCAGCTCTCTGACATCTGCCAAGAGCTGATTGCGGTCACTAACCAACGACTCCACCTTCTCACCGAGAGCCTGAATGGCACGCAACATATCAGCCATTGCAGGCTGAGCACTCGTAGCAGGTTCGGGAGTCACCACCACAGGGGAAGGAAAAGGTTGAGGGGCATGGGGAGAGGAAAAATCCACAGAGCGAGAAGAACTCCTCCTATCTCTCTCCTTCTCTAACCTACGTGCATATCTAAGGAATTCGTTAAAATCGAATTCCGAAAGCCCAGCACATTCCCCACATCGATCTTCCAATTGACAGGATTTACCCCTACAATTGGAACATACGGTGTGAGGATCTATAGAGGCCTTCGGAAGACGCCTAGTACAAGTCCTAACACTACACTGCCTGTATTTAGGAACTTGGGAATGGTCAGACATCTTGAATTTAGAAGTAGTCAAGGGGGAATTCCAAAATTAAGCAAAGTTCGTTAACCAATAAGTCAAATTAATTCCAAAAGCTTGCTAAGCTAAGGATAAAGCTTCCTGAACAGCGAAGGCTAAACTTTAGAGCAAATACATCACCAAATCGTGAACAAAAGACTCCAAAATCAACAGCGTATCCAAGTAGGTCTTGCCGGCGGCACGACAGAGGAAAAATTGAGTTCTTGTTGACAAGAAGTACTTGAGTACCTGACCACAGATGGCGCTGTTGAGTACACCCCCACCTGGATAGCGATCGCTGGCGTATCCCGACCGTAGATTTCTGTCGGGCAACGGAGTTGACAGCTACATGATCATCGGGTAAGATTAATATTGAAAATTCTTAATTTCCGGTAAAAAATCATTACTGTACAGAGTATGGGATACCTTCTTGGTAGCAACTCTGCTCAACATTCTTTGCCAGTGAATCTACCTCTTTAATTTCCAGACACACCTATGTGTGCCAGAACACAGCAAAACCAAACTGTTATGCCTTTCAGGACAATAATTAAAAGCCACTCTAAAATCTTTATAACTGAAGGGTTACTGAAATTAAAACCTTCTAAAGCTTGAAGGACACTACTTGCATCATTAAAAATGGTAAAATTACAAGATGGGGAAAGAAGACAAAATGAAATCTTAATAGGGGATTTGTTAATTTCAAATCTGGTTTATCTTTAACACAACAGGTGAAGAGACTTGAACTTATGTTAGGCCAGATAGCTAATTATGCTACAGTGATCTCTAAAATTACAATTGTGAGGAACAGCACTTCACACAATGACATTTGCAAAACAATCCGTTTGCGTTATAACATACAACTCATAGAGTCATGGTTTGAGGACTTAATAGACATAAAACTGGGTGATGGCGAGACATACGAGACATTGTTTCAACGCCTTATTTCCTTTGTTGAAGACAACCTGCTATGGGCTAATGGTGCATTAAGACATCATAGAGGAAAACCAAAAGATGCGGAAATGAGACCAGTGGTGGGTTCTAGACTATACGGATTTCTTTTTTTACTTGATAGAAATAATTATTACTGGAAGTAAAATTTTAAAGTAGCATATAAAGGTACATAAACATTTATTAAAGTAAAAAGACATTCAGAAATCTATTAATAAATGGAAATCCACCGAAGGTAAAAGTATAAAGGGATTTTGACGAAGGAAAAATCTATTTCTGGGGAGAGACCTGTGACGCCCGGTGAAAAAGTCCTTCTTTACACTTTTTCTGATATAAATCTTCCAAATATACCAGAGAAAAATAAAAGCATGGAATGCAGAGGTTACTACCCTCGAGCGAGCACCTCGTGAGTGTCGTGTATACATCAGGGGCGTGTGAAAACCACTATTCACAGGCTGTCTTCCATTTAGATAACTCCTTCATCAAAGGCAAGGGCCGTAACAAAGACCCCAGAAACCACACTTGGACCACGCCACGTCCCCCACACGAACGCCTTCTAGGTCATCCTTCTGCAAGAACATATGGCTTGGCAAGGAAAGGGTGGATCCGTACAAAAATAACCGGGAAGCGTTTCACCGGGCGTCACAGGTCTCTCCCCAGAAATAGATTTTTCCTTCGTCAAAATCCCTTTTCTGGGTCGACCTGTGACGGCCGGTGAAAATGTACCAGAAAATGCCTTCCAAGCCCAATAAAGTAATAACATAATGAGGAGAAAACAATCACCATGTACGACAATACTGTAATATAATATAATAATGTAAGTAATCGTCCAATTACCAACTAGCCAAATGACATAGGGAACGTAAGGCTAAATAACTATGACGACAAGGAATCAACCGAGTGTCGAATCGCAAAAGGCATCAAACCTTACATGTCTAAGCATATCTAAACATTAAAGGAACGGTAACTACAATAACAGTTAAACCATAGGAATTAAACATGGCAAATATCATTGGGCTAACGAACTACCCAGGAGAGTGGCGACGTGGTGTGAGTGACGGGTAGGAGGGAGAAGAGAAGAGATGGAAGAAAGGAAGAAGAGATTAATGGGGAGGGATAAGGCTCCCCGCTGCCATCGTCGGGTATTTAAGGGCCAGTAAGATCTTTAGATAGTGGCGTTTGACAACCATAGGGGATTTCCAACCCGTATATTTTTTAAAATCATCAAAGTCCCTGTTCTGGAAGTAATTGTTGGAGGTATCTATTGTCCGTATATCATGAGCCTGGGGAAATGATTCCGGATTAGTATGTTTAATGAAGTAGAGGATTTGTTGCCTGATACCGTGAATGGAAATAGTACCTTCTTGTTCCCTGATAACCAAGGGGCCAGACGAGCGGGTGGCAGTTCTAGCTAAAAAGGGCTTGAGAGTAGTGACTGTACACAGAGAAAAGATCCTGGGGAAGAAGAATAATCTTCCGAGGGGAGCACCTATTTTGCGGATCCTCATTTTTTAGCTAGGAAAGCTTTGTCTGGAGAAAGGAGTACTTCGGCTGAAGGGAGGAAATCTATGTTTTCCGGGTTTCGTGAGAGAGCTGCTAGTTCTGATATTCCATCACCTGAGGCCAAAGCCGTTAGAAATAAAGTCTTCCTAAGAAGAGTGATATAAGAGCAGGATTCATTGTCTATGTCCGTCGCAAGTTTGAGGACAACGTTCAGAGACCAAGAGTCCTTTTGTGGCCGAACCGAAGGTCAAAGCCTAGCACATGTTTTTGGAATAGATGAGAAATAGGAATCAGCTAGGTTAATGTTAAACCCAACAAGGAAGATCTTCTTCAAAGCTGACTTGATGGTGGTTAAAGTGCTAACTGTTAGGCCTTTGTCAAATAGGAACCTCAAGAAAGTGGCTAAATTCGGAGAAA
The DNA here is from genome assembly GCF_036898095.1 of Palaemon carinicauda. NCBI lineage: Eukaryota > Metazoa > Arthropoda > Malacostraca > Decapoda > Palaemonidae > Palaemon > Palaemon carinicauda. The sequence goes on along the minus strand of NC_090738.1, from coordinate 3,039,886 downwards.
TAAGAGTATGGTCTGAACTCTTAGGGAACCTGCTAGTTGTTAACGGCCGAATCATATTGGCGAATTGACGAGTCCCTTTTGTCTGATTCGATGAAGAGATCGTTTTCCAGTTCAATGTTCGCGTCTCTACGAGCTGCAAACTTCCTGTAGTCCACAAAGTTAGAGTTTTGGCTATCCTTGAGGAATCTGACACAGTGAGTTTGGATTACTTGGGTCAGTTTGGGGAACAGGATCCCGAAGGGATGGAGTTTCAACCCGAGGAGGAGAGGAAACCAACTGTTCTTGGCCAGTGAGGTGGTACTAAAGCCACTGCCCCCCGGAAGGAGCTTAGTTTGTGTAAAAGTTTCTTTAGAAGATTCACTGGGGGAAATAGGGAAATCTTCTTCTAATGGTTCCAATCCCGGGGTAATGCGTCCATGGCATAAGCCTGAGGGTCCAGGGTTGGGGTCACATAACAAGGAAGTTTGTGATTCATCTGAGTTGCGAATAGATCTACCTGGAGGCCCGGAACCAGCCTGAGTATCCACCGGAATGAAATTATGTCTAGAGACCATTCTGACTCCAGTGGTTTCGTCCTGGATAGTGAGTCCGCTCTCACATGCTGGACTCCCGCTAGGTGAGTTGCTGACAGGAACCAGTTCTTTTCTGTTGCCCAGGCGAAGATAGTGACCAGGATCTGATTCAGGTTGGGTGACTTGGATCCTCCCCTGTTGACGCAGTGTACTACGTCTGTGCTGTCTGACACTACTCTGATGTGGGTCGACCTCGGAGGAGAGAGTCTCTTCAGGGTCAAGAACACTGCCATGGCTTCGAGAACATTGATATGGGACTGTTTCATGGCGGGTGACCAAGATCCCTGAAACATCTGATGTTCGGAGTAATCCCCCCATCCACTTAGAGACACGGCTGTATGGAATGTCACTTGTGGAGGTGGGAATTGTAGAGGAACCGATTTGGAGAGGTTCTTCGGTTCGGACCATGGGCGTAGTCTCATTTTCAAGACAGAGGGGATCTTCGAGACCTTGTCTCTTATAGGTACTGTAGCTCTCTTTCTCCAAACTCGATTGATGTCTTTGAGTTTGGCTTTTAATAGGAGATCTGTTACTGAAGTGAATTGGAGGAGGCCGAGGATACTTTCTAAGGCTCTTCTGGACACCTGTTTGTTTGAGAAAATTCTTGATCTTGGAAGCTATTTCTCTTACCTTTTTGGAAGGGAGAGACAACGTGTGCTTCGAAAGGTTCCGCTGAATGGCTAACCATTCTAAGTGGCCTGATGGTTGCAGGCGAGACTTTTGGAGATAGACCCGAAATCACAGGTTGTCGAGAAATCGAAGTACTTCCTTCGTAGCTCTGTTGCCTTCTATGGCCGACCGGGCCCAAATGAGTCAACCGTCCAGATAAGCAATGATCTGTATCTCTTGGTTCCTGAGTTGTTCTAACACTGTCTCTCCCAGTTTTGTGAATATCCTGGGATCAATGTTGAGGCCGAAGGGCATGTCTTGAACGCAAAGGCTTTCCTGCCTAGGCAGAAACCCAGATAAGAAGAGAAGTTTCGAACTATAGGCACATGATAATAGTCGTCGGTAAGATCGACAGAGGTGGTGACGGCCCCACGGGGAAGTAAGGTCCGTACCTGAGAGATAGTCAACATCCGGAACTTGTCGCAGAGAATGTAAGAGTTTAGCTTTGACAAGTCCAGGTCCACTCTCAATGCCGACAAGCCTTTCTTCGGAATTGTGAACAGGCGGCCTTGGAACTTCAGTGATCGATCCCGTTTGATTGCTTTCTTCTTGAGTAACTCTGTGGTGTACTCTTTCAGGATGGGAGTGGATTTCTGGGAGAAGGTCACTGGTGGAGGAGGAGGACCTTGTGGCCATTTCCACCTCAAACCTTTAGAGATTATGCTATGAGCCCACGGACCGAAGGTCCAATGGTCTCGAAAGTGGTAAAGTCTCCCCCCTACTGGGACCACCTCGTTGAGAGGGAGTGAATCTAGGTCCTTTCCTTCCCCGAGCCCCCTTTTCCTAGGTCCGCCTCGATGGCGGAACTGTCTTCTACTCCTATAGCTTCCTCTCTGGTGTCCACGAAAGGAACCTGAGGGTTCGGAGCTAGGGCTATATGCAGGCGAGGTCATCCAAACGGGGTTGGGCTGTGTACCTGGGGAATCAGTGAGGTAGACCACCTGATGAGGGGGATTCGGATGCATAGACATCGAATCAGAGGAAGACTGTGATGACGAGTGGGTAACTGACTATTGATACCAGTGACCCCGGTTCGTTTTGTAGGGGGTAACTCTCTGCTTCTTCTTGAAGAAAGCTTGCTTTTGGTCTTCGAATTTCGTTTTGGCAGTGAGGCCCCGCCTCACCTGCAATTTTGGGTTGCTCCTGTATCATCTTGTAGAACCTTGTTCACCTCCTCCTGAGGGAAGAGGGTTTTACCCCAACAGGAGGAAGCTATCAGCCTGCTCGGTTCATGTCTGATAGAGGCCTCAGACAAAACGTATTTCCTACAACTAACCCGAGCAGACCACAAGCGTGTAGGTCGAATTGGCAGGACAGAGATAGGTTCTTCGTGATTATCCGAAACAAGGTCTCAGTGGGATAAATCGAGGCTAGGGACTCCCCGAGGTGGGGTCCGTCTCTTTAAGAGCCGGCATGGCCGAACCTTCTTTAACAGCTTGAATAGTAAGACCTGTCAATTTATCTGTAATAGGCAAGGTAATAATGAGAGCAGGTGTAGATATGGCGTAGGCCCCATTGTGTGGCGTGAGCTCGGAATTAGCGTACCCCCAGACCGACAACATCCTGGCCCAGACAGATTGGGCCTGCTCTTTAGGAAATATTACCGTTACCTTCGGTACCTTGTCTAACCTAACCAAGGCATGCTCTTTCAATCGAATTAATCCGTTGAATGGGAATTCTAGTCCCTGAGAGTAAATTCTAGGACCTCCAGAGGGCGGACGTCTATGCCATCCAGAGTTATGGTACCATCTATATATGGGACACGTAAGGCAAATTTCTATGTGTTGTTTTTATCGAAGGAAGTTACTTCGATGCGTCTGAGGCTGTAGGGGGAGACATCCGAGTTCCTGAACGGATCAGATTCGCCACCATACCTTTGAGCTCCGTTATAGCTCCTTGGCTTGCCCTAGAATGTGTTATATCTGCTCTTTAACCCTATCCCTGATCAGGTCGGCGAGGAAGGAGGGATCCTGAGCACGACTCGCTGCCGAAGCCCTGGACTTATCGGACTTCGTCTTTTAGCAGTCACGGTTTTATGCAAGGTAATATGAACATCAGGATCCTTTGAGGGTCCTAGGCCGGTGTCGCAGATACTGTAATGGCAAAGCTGAAGGCTCAAAACTCATCACCACCTACCTGCCCGTCCATGGGGTCGACGTCCAACCCTAGAGAGGACACGCCGAGGAGATAGGGTCCGCCAGATGGAGCATTCCTTCCAAATCTTGATACCCAAGGGCGGAGAGCCGCTCTTGCAGCCCGGAGAGATTCATCATCATCCTGAAAGAAGTGAGGGGATTAGTGATGAAGGAGAAGACCGTTCTCCTCAATAAGCAATCTATACATAAATCCAGAACAAATTAAATCATCGCCAAAGGATACCAAAAAGAAACAAATTAGAACCAACTTACATCATCGTTCAGGAGTAGGGAGGACAGCTCGTAGCAGAGCGTGCATGACTCCGGGAACCATACCATGTAGGCGGACTTTCTGTAAAAGAAAGGAGACATAAGTCTGGATGTTCCTTGAAACTCTGGTTAGTGATCCCATTCTTCAACCAAATTATCTATAAATAATAATATATATGGTTATGTATATATTTGTACATGTATATAATACATATGTCTATATTTATGCATATATTTAATTATAAATATGTATATATATGGATAAATATCCATACAACATCGTGTTCAAATAGAAATAAATTTCTACTCAGTACTTGGGATCGAACGCTAGCACCTTCTAATGAAAAGCCAGGTCGAAACCAACCATGCCATGAGAGGCCATTTACTGTTCTTTGAGGCTCTGGTCAGTGAACAGATGAATCAATAGAAATAAATAACATTAATTATGTGTGACTAATATGATTTTCAAAATTGTTAGCTAGAGCTACAAATTAATATACTAAAATCCAGTAACCACGTAACATGTAACTAAAAACCTCATCGGTAAAATAATGTTAACCCTGGTTCTGAACGTCTGAGTGATCTCTGTTGCCACCGGAGATCCGGTGACAAAGGTCCGTCATAGTGAAAACGTGAACATCAGCGGTAAGATAATATTAACCTCAATGCTGATCGTCTGTGTGATATCCGGTTAAGCCGGAGATTCGATGAAAAAGGACCGTAATAATGAAATTGTGATTATTCATGAAAAAGGGTTCGTGTGCATAAGGCCGAAGCCGGAGTCTGAGTGCCGGATTTCACCGTTGCACTCCAAATATCTGACTAGTTCCCAACCCAATGAGTATCCATTATAGCGGAGTATAACTTAAGGCGGTGATTAATCATGAAGAAAAAAAAAAGGTTCGCGTGCATAAGGCCAAAGACGGAGTCTGAGTGCCGGGTTTCACCGTTGCACTCCAAATATTTGACTAGTTCCCAACCCAATGAGTATCCATTATAGCGGAGTATAACTCAAGGCGGTGAACGTTCCGAAGAGAACGGAGCTACGGGTGTCGGCATAAAGCGATCCCAAAATAATGACTCGTACACTAACGGAACCTATTAATAATGCTAGCTATATTAACAGTAACCACATCAATAAAACGTAAATACCATCAAACGTAATATCATAAACCCGGAGAAGAAGCGAAGGCAGGAATAGCTCGTGATCGTATAAAACGGAAAACGGGAAAACAACCACTCCTTACTCGAGCTTAAGAAAGAAAACGAGAGAAAGGGTAACTCGTAACTGTAGTAACAGAAAACGAGCACTCTATGCTCACGCTCTCATGGTTACATTATAAAGAACCAAATCACACAATATGATAAGAATAATGATAAAATTGTAATAACCCAGAACGAAGAATAACGACAACATAACAAATAAATATAAAGATATAGTCTAAATCGAGCACCTTCCTGAGGCGTGTACATAACCCATAACAAAGGCCAGATTGTTATTCTTCGTTTGTCCAAATTGGACTTGCTAGCAAAAAAATACCATAGTAAAAACAATAATAAAATAATGATGTTAAAAATGGTCATAAATCGTAAGTGATATAACCTAGATGACAGAGTACCAGATGGGCAATATTAACTTGAAAAACTACCGAAGCGAACAAAATTAAAATGGCTGCCGTCACCGACGACGGTCAAGCCGCTTCCAAAATTAAAATCCACATTACTGGAAAGAGAACAAATGCCCGGTACTGAAAAAAACTGTCAAAACAATCTATGGTACTTAACATTGGTAAAGGTGAATTAATGACAATCACTTGCGAAAACACTGAGCACAAAAAAATTATGACTTTGCGGGCAAGTCCAAAACAGAAGGATGACCTAGAAGGTGTTCGTGTGGGTGACGTGGCGTGGTCCAAGTGTGGTTTCTGGAGTCTTTGTTACGGCCCTTCCCTTTGATGAAGGAGTTATCTAAATGGAAGACTGCCTGTGAATAGTGGTTTTCACACGCCCCTGATGTATACACGACACTCACGAGGTGCTCGCGCGAGGGTAGTAACCTCTGCATTCCATGCTTTTATCTTTCTCTGGTATATTTGGAAGATTTATATCAGAAAAAGTAGAAAGAAGGACTTTTTCACCGGCCGTCACAGGTCGACCCAGAAATGACATAAATTTACTAAACGAAAATCCATCGAAGTCACTCTCCGTGTACGTATCATTTAATAAGGCTTTGAATTCTTCTTCATTTAGGTAGTCGTCGCACTGATCATCTTCTAAATCTTTGATTATTTCATCTTCTATATCTTCGTGAATGTCGTCATCTTCAATTCCGTCAATAGCATTCAATATGCCACATTTTTTAAATGCTGTAATAATCACATTCGTATCTAACTCGTACAAGCTTCTTTCAGCCACAAACGCAAGAGAGGCAAATCCGGAGTGCTCATCCTCCCCCCACTTTGAAAATGCATTCTCCCCTTCCATCATCCATTCATTCCATTTTTTTCGGATATTGTTTGTAAATGGTTTGATGATGGATACACCAAGAGGTTGAACAACACTAGTCAAACCACCGGGAATTACCGCTAAATCGATGTTTGTCTCTCAAACAGCTTTTGAAACGGATTCTACTTGACATGATCTAGACATATCCCACATAAGAAAACTTTTTTTCTCCCATTAAACCACCTGACTTTGATGCCAAAATTCTCTTTAGTCAAATCTTACATCCTTCATCATTCATCAATCCTTTTGTATGTACAAGGACAACAATACCATTAGGGAAATTCTGTTTAGGCATCAATTTTTGCTTGAAGATAACTATTCATGAAAGTCTTATTCTATCTGCCATACATGTTAAAACAACTCTAAAATGGGAATTTTCATGGCCTGTAATCTTGACTAAAATAGTTTTATCTTCCATTTTACTTATGGTAGAGTTTGATGGCATATCAAAGTTAATTTATATTTATTAGTTTTGCGCTTCCTGATAACAAAGTTAGGAAATTATTGATTTTTTTCTGTTAGTTCTGTTGGAAGTTCTTGTGCAACTTTTCTTTTTCTTAGAACGAAGTTATGCCTTCTCATAAAGCGAGTACACCATCTTGCACCTGCAGTGAATTCATGAAGACCCCATTTTCTTGCTTCTTTAATTGCGTAACGTCTTATACTCGTTCATGTTATAACTAGACCATTTTCTCGGTTTTCTGACACTCACTTTACCATTGCATCTATGGAGAACTGTGCTTTTATCTAATTGTTGAGTGGGAACTTGTTCCTTTTTATAGTATCTAAAGTATCATTTGATATCCATGGTTTTCTCTTTGTAACTGTTTGTCCCAAGACTTCACTACTATGTGACTGATATATGCTCTTAATATCACACCATTCTTCATTAATTGTCTGTTCTTCATCTCTTAAAGTCTCTAAGACTGCAAATCAATTCCTACATTCAATTGCAAATGTTCTCTCTGCTCCTCCTCTCGAAGCTTAGTTGTATCAAACCTAGGTATTCTATCTATCTTCCTGTTGGGTGCTTTCAGTTTTAATTTCAGTGTGGCAATGAGGAGCTGGTGATCACTACCAATATCTGCACCTCTATAGCTTCTTACATTTCTGAGTCCTCCTTCTCTATTATTGGCAATGTGATCTATCTGGTTTTTGTAATTGCCACATGGTGAAGTCCATGTATACTTGTGGATGTTCTTATGTTGGAACAGAGTACCTCCAATGACAAGATTGTTTGCTGAACAGAAACTTATGAAATGTGCTCCATTTTCATTTGCAACTTCGCCAAGACCCTCGACACCCATCACATTCTCTATCCCTTGATTAATTCTTCCAACTTTAGCATTGAAGTTGCCAATCACAATTTTCATATCTCTCTCAGGGATCTCATCTATTATCCTCAGCAGTTCTTCATAGTATTCATCTTTCTTTTCTTCAGGGGAATCATTTGTTGGGGCATAGCAAACTATAATACCCATACTGCACTGCTTTTATTTGAACTTTGCTAGTAACAATCTACTATTTACAGCTCTCCACTCAGTTGATGCCTTTTCTGCTCCTGGTGTCATCATTACTCCTACCCCTTCTCTTCCAGCTCCATCTGATCTTCCTGAGTAAATACTGTACATAAATTCCCTTGATCTTAAGTATCCTTACCAATCCCCTTACAATGTGTTTCACTTAGGGCCAAGATTTCCAAACTATATTTCATAAATTCACTCTCCACTTGCTGTAACTTCCCAATCTGATTCATGGCTCTAACAACGGATTTTGAGCGAAGTGAAAAATCTATTTTTGGGTGAGATAGCCATGACGTCCTGATGGAAGGTTCTTTTAAGTAGCTTCCTAGGGTATATTTGACTACAGTGATATTCCCAGAGAATTTACCTTTAGGTCTCCAGAATTCTAACTCATGGCATAAATATCCTTAAAATTTCTCTTAAGGATATCGCATAATATCAGGGGACGTATATCTTGATACGAAACATAGCAGTCTTCACCCTGAAAATCGTTTACGCTTCGAGGGGGAAAGTGGCAAAAATAGAAGGGGAGCCGTTATCAAGGTACCCTTCCTCCGTTACTACCTTGAGTACTGTATCTAGATGGTGCCATCATCGCTATCATGTTTATTCCGTTTCGGGAGGGATCCTGCCAAGGCCTTCTCTATAAAAAGGAGGGCGGGTCCATCAGGACAACATGGCTATCTCATCCAAAAATAGATTTTTCGCTTCACTCAAAATCCGTTTTTTTTGGGCTCAGGCCATGTCGTCCTGATGGAAGGTTACCCGAGCATTATTTAGAAAGTACTGTATCTGTGGATTTTCAAAAGGTGCCTTAACCTCAAGACAATATTTCCTTGGTCACTCAGACCATAGAGACATATAGTGTTACCATTATACGTCATTACTTCTTATCATGAACTATGTTAGTGCTTCTTGCCCCCTACAGGGAAGAGTCATACCAGACTCAGTTAAAGTCTCGAGGTTTGCATATCCCATATGAACAAACCTAGCAACAAGAGCATACAGGTCTCACTGTATACAAAGCTAGTTGAAGTTTGTATTTTCAATACGAACAAAGGTTTATATCAGCCACCATAGCATCCAGAGCACACAGGCTTAGCTGTGTGCAAAATCAGACAAGTTTGTACCTGTGTAGGAACAAAGTATGCACAGGCAGAGAAAGGTTGTATTCATGTTAGACCAAAGTTATTTATTTTGTTCACATGTTAATATGCATATTATTAAGGATAAAATAATACTTATCTTTATTTATTCAAATTTGGGGCGAAACAAGACGCAAATACCAATCAAATATTTATTGGTAATCTATAAATAGTAATTCAACATACATTATATAGTAATAATAAAATGCTAGTGAATACAAAGAAACATAAAATACAGACGAGACCAGAAATGCTTGCTTCACCTGAAAGGGAATGATAGTTAATGCTACAAAACTGAAGATTTAATAAATTTTCTAATATGCATTTCTATGAATGACTGTCTTTTCACACTGTGTATAGAACACACGGCACAAGTATTATCTCTATGTTTCTTCACCTTTAATAACTGGAACAGTCCATAGTGTCACCTTGGTGACACTTCACTTTACGTGTTCACTGTGAGGTGTCAACACGTACACCCGATACTTAACAGTCATAATTAATTCACTGTTCCTCGCAGCGCTAAGCGAGAGGTTTTAGCACACTACCTGCCGCCACCATATACCTTTTCAACTCTTACACTTGCTTCGCGTAATATTTAAGGAACACTGGATGACTTCCATCCAGTATACGAGCGAAGACGCTCAAAAAGGGATTTTGACGAAGGAAAAATCTATTTCTGGGGAGAGACCTGTGACGCCCGGTGAAAAAGTCCTTCTTTACACTTTTTCTGATATAAATCTCCCAAATATACCAGAGAAAGATAAAAGCATGGAATGCAGAGGTTACTACCCTCGCGCGAGCACCTCGTGAGTGTCGTGTATACATCAGGGGCGTGTGAAAACCACTATTCACAGGCTGTCTTCCATTTAGATAACTCCTTCATCAAAGGGAAGGGCCGTAACAAAGACCCCAGAAACCACACTTGGACCACGCCACCGTCACCCACACTAGGAAGAACTTCAATGACGAAGCAATTTTTCTAGGATCATGACCTACGGGTGTACTGTCAGGATCTGCTCTGCGATTGAAGTAGGTGATCTTCGCCCTTAGTTGTTTTAGAGATAAGTTTGAGCCCGAGGTTTCTCCTTTAAAGAGCTGTCCTCCCCTGAAGTTTGAAGTTCTTTGAAGATAGACCTTTAGGCACTCTACTGGACACAGCAAGACATCTTCCTTCAGAGGGCAGATTCTCCAGGGACCCCACCTTTTGGTAGGTAGTTCGTTCTTGGCGAGAAACGTTGGGTCAGGAAAGAGATTCAGTTCTCCCGCTTCTGTGAACTAAATATGGCCCTCATCCCGAGAAAGGGCAACTATTTCACTAACTCTGGCCCCTGAGGCTAGAGCAAACAAGAATGTAACTCTCTGAGTCAGGTCTTTCAGAGAGCAATCCTTATTGTTCACTGTTGAGGCAAAGTGTAGGACCTCATCCAAGGACCATGAAATGGGATTCGGAGGTGCTGCAGGCCTAAGTCTAGCACAGGCCTTAGGGATCTTGTTGAAGATTTCATTGGATAAGTCTACTTGGAAGGCATAAAGCAGAGGTCTGGTCAAGGCTGATTTACACATTGTTATCGTGTTGGCTGCTAAACCTTGTCCATGAAGGTAAATAAAGAAGGACAAACAGAAATCTGTTGAGATCTCTTTTGGTCTTCTTGCCTTGACAAAAGCAACCCACTTCTTCCAAGACGACTCATATTGCCTTCTGGTAGATTTAGACTTATATTCTTCTAAGAAGTCTAAACTGTCTCTCGTGATCTCAAACCTTTTCTTAACTGCTAAGGAGAGAAAATTATGAGATGAAGGTTTTGGGTTTTCTGTGATGAAGCGAAAACATCGACTTCTGTACATGTTGAACCAGAACTGGGTCCGGCAGAGGGACCAGCCTCAGCTTCAATTCCAATACTAGAGGGAACCAATTACTCTTCAGCCACTTGGGAGCCACTAGGGCTGCTGTTCCCTGAAAGGATCTCAGCTTGTTGAGGACCTTCAACAGAAGGTTGGTTGGAGGAACAGGTAAGCCCCGGTCCATCTGTTCCAGTCGAGGGACATGGCGTCCACCGCTTCCGCTAGAGAGTCCTCATATGGGGCCACATAACGAGGTAGCTTCTTAAGGTCAATCTGCAGTTCTGGGACTTGACGTAAGATGAAGGACCATTCTGACTCTATTGGCGTGAGCCTGGATCGAGCGTCCGCCGTCACATTGTGGAACCCTTGAAGGTGAACTGCTGATACATGCCATCTCTTTTTTTCCGCCAATCGGAAGATGGCCAACATCACTTGGTTGATTTGGGGTGATCTCGAACCTTGACGATTCAAACATCTCACTATCACCTCGCTGTCCAAAATCAGTCTTATGTGGACTGAATGGCGAGGGGACAACTTCTTCAGCGTGAGAAAGACTGCCATGGCTTCCAAAATGTTGATGTGGAAGGTCTTGAACAGAGAGGACCAAGTCCCTTGGACTTTCCGTTGGTGAGAGTGACCTCCCCATCCTTCCTTTGATACGTCCGTATGGATGATGACTGAAGGTAGAGGTGGTTGCAAGGGCACGGACCTCTTCAGGTTCTTTGACTTCGACCATGGCTTGAGAGGTGATCGTAGTCGAGTCGGTATCGGTCTTCTTAGATCTCTTCAAGCGTTTGATGCGTATCTTCTACAGAATCCTGATGCATCCTATAGCTGTGCTCTTAGCACCGGGTCTGTCCTTGATGAAAACTGACAGATCCCGCTATCACTCTCCTCTTCTTTGGTGGAATGGAGAGACGGTGTGACTGTAAGTTCCAATGTATTCCCAGCCATTGAAACTCCTGAGCTGGAGATAGTCGAGACTTTTTGACGTTGATCTTGAATCCCAGATGTTTCAGGAACTGGATCCCTTTCTTGGATGCTTGCATGTATTCCGTCTCGGATGCTGCCCACACCAGCCAATCGTCCAGGTAGGCTACCACCTGGACACCTTCTAGGCGTAGTTGTTGAACGACTGCATCTGCAACCTTTGTAAAGACCCTTGGGGCTATGTTTAGTCCGAAGGGCATGGCTCTGAAGACGTATTTCTTCTTCCGTAGCCTGAATCCTAGGTAGGAGGAGAGTGGGCGATTGATTGGAATATGCCAATAGGCATCTGCCATGTCAATGGAGACTGTGTACGCTCGTTTTGGCAGCAAGGTCCTTATGTGTTGAAGGGTTAACATCCTCAACTTGTAGTTTTCTATGAACTTGTTGAGTGGCGACAAGTCCAGAATGACTCTGAGTTTGTCGAGTCCTTCTTGGGAACACAAAACAGCTTTCCTTGGAATTTGATGGACTTTGCCCAACCTATCACCCGTTTGCTAAAGAGTTCTCGGGTATATTCTTCCAGGACGGGGGTGGAGTGTTGGAAGAATTGAGGAAATGATGGTGGAGCTGTCCTCCAGCTCCAACCTAGTCCGTTCTTGGTTAGGCTGTGGGCCCAGGGATCGAAGGTCCAGCAATCCCGAAATATATGGAGTCTTCCTCCTACCGGAAGCATCTCATTGCTTCGGTTGTCCGGAGAACTTGCCTCCTTGACCGCGCCCTCCCCTACCCCCTCTTCCTCTTGAGGGGCATCTAGAGGAGCCTCTATTTGACCCTCTACCTTTAGGGCAAAAGGTAGTGGTCTGCCTCTCATAGGCGGGAGTAAAGGCTGGTTACTGGGTCACCATCTGCCGGGGTAGCATCTGGTAGGTGGGTTGGGGTTGTGCCACCATCTAGGGCACTGCGGTCATCGGAAGTTGCTGTTGTTGTCTGGCAGGGCGAGAGGGGAACCTTGGTCTCTTCGTCTTCCTCTTCGGTTGGGGACCCTCATCCGGGGAAGACTTCCTCTTAGCTGACATGCCCCATTTTTGAAGATTCCTGTTCTCCGTGGCAGCCTTGTCGACTATTTCCTTGACCGCTTCACTCGGGAAGAGGTCCTTTCCCCAGATATTGGAAGATATTAGCTTCCTGGGTTCAAGCTTCACCGCAGCCGAAGCAAACACGAACTCCCTACATGCTCTTATGGCCCTAACAAAACCATATAGGTCCTTGACCAGCATTGCCAAATGTGATTTGGCTACGACCATAAACATGTCTGGGGATCTATGATCACTTGCCATTGCCTCCAAGGTAATTTGGAGGGACAGAGATGCGGCAAGCCTTTTCTTTGTCTCTTGTTCCCTACGCAAGAGAAAGTCAGAAAACTTACGGAGGTTTTCACTGAACTGGCGTCCAGCAATATCCGCCTCCAACTTCCCAACTGAGAAGGTAAGATGTAACTCCTTTCAGTCTTTATCATCCGTAGGCAGAGCTAGGGATAAAGGTCTACACTCCTCAAGTGTAGGACAAGGTTTCCCAGCTTCTACTGCCTTCATCACTGCCTTGAACCTTTTTTCTGCAAAGGGAAAGGCCAGTTTAGCTGGAGCAAGAAAAGAAGTGTGTCTCTTACTCAGGGCTGGCACTTTGGAATTAGTGAAGCCCCTGTCTTTCAGAATGCTAGCCATTAAAACTTGAGCCTTTCCATGGTCAAGAACTATGACCTCTTTCGGCTCTGTCTCCTCCTTAGACACAGGTTCCGCCTTCAGATGGACGAAGCAGTCTGGGTAAAAAAGCTGGGCCAAAAGTCGACATCCTCAATGAGGACGGCTCCCAGCTTCTCTGAAATAAAGAACTTCCCGTTCATGATTGGCATGTACTCTGCATGCCTCCAAGGGTTTACTTCAGAACATGAAGGAAGATCCTTCACATTAAGTCTCTTTTGAGACCCACGGGACGCTGCGAGATGGTGTATCTCCTTCCTCAGTGCAGCTTCCCTATCTTCGTTTTGCTTACGAAGACTCTCCATCATCGTCATGAGACTAGCCAGGGCTTTTCTCATTTCGTCAGATGGAGGAGCAGAAGACGTAGAGGGCACTGGTTCTGGGGCTGGAACCAACGAAACGGACACCGATTCTACTTCATCCTCTTCAGTCTCAGGAGCCAAGGTAGACTCCTCTTCTTGACCTTCCGCAAGAAGGTCCTTCTTGGTGTCTTCCGACACCTCTGACCTCCTCTCATCTAGATGGATGTCCTTCATCGCGTCCGAGACATCCGTATCCACGGAAATCTGGACGCAAGGGATCTCAGGTTGAGGCTGTGGTATGACGGTATCCGCAGTTTCCTTAGGGAACAGATAGGCCCGCATCCGTTCATTCGGAAGGTAAGGCCCCGTGGCATTCTTCTGGAAGCCACGGACCCATCTGCGCAGCGTAATCCATGCTGCATCCCTTGACTCCGTTGTCTTGGGGTCATCAAAGGCCTCAGTATCCAAGGCTTTGCATATATTACATACCTGGTGGTCTTAATACTTGAGAGTTCCCTTAGTGATGGAACAGAGGGAGTGCGCCCTGCACTCCTCGTGGCCACAGAAGTCCCTGCTCCTAACGTTGCAGAAGACTCGCGCACACTTAGGGTGGTCCTCCTGTAAAGAGGAAAACCAAAGGAGTATATAGTAATTCATCTCACCTGATAAACTATATACATACATACATATACCAAAGGCACTTCCCCCAATTTTGGGGGGTAGCCGACATCAACAAATGAAACAAAAACAAAAAGGGGACCTCTACTCTCTACGTTCCTCCCAGCCTAACAAGGGACTCAACCGAGTTCAGCTGGTACTGCTAGGGTGCCACAGCCCACCCTCCCACATTATCCACCACAGATGAAGCTTCATAATGCTGAATCCCCTACTGCTGCTACCTCCGCGGTCATCTAAGGCATCGGAGGCAGCAGTAGGGCCTACCGGAACTGCGTAACAATCGCTCGCCATTCATTCCTATTTCTAGCACGCTCTCTTGCCTCTCTCACATCTATTCTCCTATCACCCAGAGCTTTCTTCACTCCATCCATCCACCCAAACCTTGGCCTTCCTCTTGTACTTCTCCCATCAACTCTTGCATTCATCACCTTCTTTAGCAGCCAGCCATTTTCCGTTCTCTCAACATGGTCAAACCACCTCAACACATTCATATCCACTCTAGCTGCTAACTCATTTCTTACACCCATTCTCACTCTCACCACTTCGTTCCTAACTCTATCTACTCGAGATACACCAGCCATACTCCTTAGACACTTCATCTCAAACACATTCAATTTCTGTCTCTCCGTCACTTTCATTCCACACATCTCCGATCCATACATCACAGTTGGTACAATCACTTTCTCATATAGAACTCTCTTTATATTCATGCCCAACCCTCTATTTTTTACTACTCCTTTAACTGCCCCCAACACTTTGCAACCTTCATTCACTCTCTGACGTACATCTGCTTCCACTCCACCATTTGCTGCATCAACAGACCCCAAGTACTTAAACTGATCCACCTCCTCAAGTAACTCTCCATTCAACATGACATCCAACCTTGCACCACCTTCCCTTCTCGTACATCTCATAACCTTACTCTTACCCACATTAACTCTCAACTTCCTTCTCTCACACACTCTTCCAAATTCTGTCAATAATCGGCCAAGCTTCTCTTCTGTGTCTGCAACCAGTATAGTATCATCCGCAAACAACTGATTTACCTCCCATTCATGGTCATTTTCGTCTACCAGTTTTAATCCTCATCCAAGCACTCGAGCATTCACCTCTCTCACTACTCCATCAACATACAAGTTAAACAACCACGGTGACATCACACATCCCTGTCTCAGCCCCACTCTCACCGGAAACCAATCACTCACTTCATTTCCTATCCTAACACATGCTTTACTACCTTTGTAGAAACTTTTCACTGCTTGCAACAACCTTCCACCAACTCCATATAACCTCATCACATTCCACATTGCTTCCCTATCAACTCTATCATACGCTTTCTCCAGATCCATAAACGCAACATACACCTCCTTACCTTTTGCTAAATATTTCTCGCATATCTGCATTACTGTAAAAATCTGATTCATACAACCCATACCTCTTCTAAAACCACCTTGTATTTCAAAGATTGCATTCTCTGTTTTATCCTTAATCCTATTAATCATTACTCTACCATACACTTTTCCAACTACACTTAACAAACTAATACCTCTTGAATTACAACACTCATGCACATCTCCCTTACCCTTATATAGTGGTACAATACATGCACAAACCCAATCTACTGGTACCATTGACAACACAAAACACATATTAAACAATCTCACCAACCATTCAAGTACAGTCACACCCCCTTCCTTCAACATCTCAGCTCTCACACCATCCATACCAGACGCTTTTCCTACTCTCGTTTCATCTAGTGCTCTCCTCACTTCATCTATTGTAATCTCTCTCTCATTCTCATCTCACATCACCGGCACCTCAACACCTGCAACAGCAATTATATCTGCCTCCCTACTATCCTCAACATTCAGTAAACTTTCAAAATATTCCACCCATCTTTTCCTTGCCTCCTCTCCTTTTAACAACCTTCCATTTCCATCTTTCACTGTCTCTTCAATTCTTGAGCCAGCCTTCCTTACTCTCTTCACTTCTTTCCAAAACTTCTTCTTATTCTCTTCATATGAATGACCTAATCCCTGACCCCACCTCAGGTCAGCTGCCCTCTTTGCCTCACGTACCTTGCGCTTTACTTCCACATTTTTCTCTCTATATTTTTCATATTTCTCTATACTATTACTCTGCAGCCATTCTTCAAAAGCCCTCTTTTTCTTTTCCACTTTTACCTTCACTCCTTCATTCCACCATTCACTGCCCTTCCTCATGCTGCCTCCAACAACCTTCTTGCCACACACATCACTTGCAATCCCAAAAAAATTTTCTTTTACTAACTTCCACTCCTCTAAATTGCCAGTTTCTCTTACTTTCACTTCGTCATATGTCATTTTCAACCTTTCCTGATATTTACTTTTTACCCCCGGTTTTATTAGCTCTTCAACCCTTACTAGCTCCCTTTTACATCCACCTACTCTATTCCCCCACTCTTTTGCTACAACTAATTTTCCTTCCACCAAAAAATGATCAGACATACCGTTAGCCATACCCCAAAACACGTGCACGTCTTTCAATCTTCCAAACATTCTTTTAGTTATCAACACATAATCCATTAATGCCCTTTCTACTACTCTTCCATTTGCCACTCTTACCCATGTATACTTATTTTTATCTTTCTTTTTGAAAAAGCTATTACTTATTACCATCTCTTGCTCACCACTCTCATTTTCACCTGGTACGCCATACTTCCCAATAACACCTTCTACCTCTCCAGCGCCCACTCTAGCATTCAAGTTACCCATGACAACTACATACTTCCTTCAACCCAGTCCTTCTACACACCTAGTTAATTCATTCCAGAACTCATTCCGCTCTTCTTCACTTTTCTCACTACCTGGCCCATATGCACTGACAAACGCCCAACATTCCCTACCCAACCTAACCCTTACCCACATTAACCTAGATGATATCTCCTTCCATTCCACTACTTTACCTGTCATCCATTCACTCAGCAATAAAGCCACACCCTCTCTCGCTCTTCCCCTTTCAATCCCAGACACTCTACCAGACATTTCACCGAACATCACTTCCCCCTTTCCTTTTATTTTCGTCTCACACAATGCCAATACATCCACCCTTCTATTCCTAAACATACTTCCAATTTCACATCCACGCACATTCAAACACCCCAAAACTAGAGTGCGGGGAGCAGACACTCTCCCCCCAGCTCCATCTCTTTATCTATGTCTCACAGGATGTAGATACAGGAGAGGGGGTTCCCAGCCCCCTCGTCCCGTCCCTTTTAGTCGCCTCTTACGACACGCAGGGATAACGTTGGCGCTATTCTAATTTTTTTATATGCCCCGCGGCCACAGGGGGCTACTATATAAATATTATTATTAATATTTTGCAATTTTCATTGCATATAGCTTAGTATAGACAAGCTAGAAACAAATTAGGAAAGACACATACATGTGTTTCCTGTCCAGCCAATTGCTGTGACCTCCCTCAAAATTAAAGCCTAGGGTTATCCTATTCAGGAGTCCCAATGGAAGAGTTCTACCCTGTAAGGATAGATAAGAGTAACTTAACACTGACTTCACAACGGTTTTAATAATGAGGGTCTTTTGTAACTGATCATCTATCAGTATATGGAAAGAATTTTCCTTTCCTTATATAGTATGGTCTCAACAAGAGAATGTGCATGGACACAGAGTATATTGGAAAATTAACTACTGTATACTCTATACTATAGTTTTCTGTTTGCAGTATTATCTATACTGCAAATATACTGGTCACTGTATAGTCATATACTGTAGTTCTAGCCGGCATGTTGACGGCAAGGGTAGCACCTGGAACAATGCACCGGCTGAGGTGGTGGCCGGCAGCTCGCCGGCTGCCGGCGCACTAGTCCAGCCGGTGTCTTGCCGGTCAGGGTAGTGGCCGGCAGCATGAACGCGGCCGACAGACAAAGTCAGATGTGCTGGCAGCTCGCTGGCTGCCGGCGCACTAGTCCAGCCGGCGCCTTGCCGGCTAGGGTAGAGGCCAGCAGCTGCCGGTTAGGTTAGTACCCGGCAGCACTAGCCAATAGAGACAGAGAAAGCAAGGAGTGAAGGATGATGTAAGGGCTCTGTCTTACTGCCTTCCTACAGAATGAGGGTTCAAATGGAAGGGGAGAATATATCGTTCAGGCTTCCACCCACCCACAAACCATTGACGGTCTCTGCCGGCCACAGATCTGTGAATGGCAGTCCAAGAGAGGACTGAAGAACACTCTACAGTAAAGGGATCTCCTGCCGGCAGCCGGCAGCCGGCCCAGCGGGCACAGCTTTCCTTGAGCCTTGTGTCCATAAGGGAAAGCTGAACGACTAGGCCACTGCAAGCAGAAGCCCTGGCCGGCCCCACAACCTGCCGGCAAGCGGTGAGATTGTAGGACAACGGCCACAGGGTTGCAATGGCTGGGACATCACTAAAGGACAGAGGGGGGGGGGGGGGGCGAAGGGTCCTGTAAGAGGTGTGGAAGGAGCCGAGAGGGTTGCCAGTCCATCCACGCCTTTAAAAAACTCTGTTTCGGTATCGGCGCCATCCTAGGCGGCAGGAGAATATCTATTCTCCAGCCTAGGGTCTGCCCATACAGTTAAGGGGCTGGCAGCAAGCATGCTGCCTCCTCTTAACAAAAGAGAAACAGAGTTGCAGTGCCCGCGCCATCCTAGAAGGCAGAAGAATGTCTATTCTTCAGCCTAGGGTCTGCGAGCACAGGACTAGTCTACTAGACCACAGGGAGAAGGTGGCAATATCATATAACCCATTCAGGTGTGGTCTAGGGAGGTCTAGCCTCCTATGCCGGCAGCGTAGTCCGACAAGGGAATGACTATTCACCCTGCCAGCCAGCTGCCGGAACAAGACTAAATACTCTGAGGTTCTGACTGAAACCCAAAACCTGCTATCTGCGGCTAAGGGAAGGGACAGAAAACCCTAGCCTAGTTCTGCCTGAATGACAACTCGAGGCACGACGAACTAGGGTTGTAGCCTATGGCTACACTCAGAGGGAAGGAGGGATTACCCTTAAATCTCCACTGAAGATGGGTATTGCTTTATATAATAATTCTAGGAGATATCTATCTCTGCCTGAATTGATAAAACGATACATGAGTGTAACCGGGGAACATGTATGAAAGTATACTAAAGCCCCTAGGCTAGTAGCCTAGTGGCAGGTGAGAATCGACAACCTTAATCACCGAAACTCTCTCGTATACTATCTCAGAAGAGAAAATTTTATATGCAATGTATCTCACATGTATAAATTGCCAAAATAGCTTTATTTAATTTTAACAACACTAGGAATGTCTATTATATCATGCATGAAAGTAATCTAAAACGCCTAGGATAGGAAGCCTAGCGTTAGCCAGGTCCAGTTACCTAAATCGCCGAAACTATCACGAATACAATCAGCATAATATAATTAACTCCTAGCAATGAAGACTAAATAGCTATAATTAATCATGCTATTTATACCTGGAAAGTCGTTCTGGCCAACTAAATAATTCATGCATTATGAACGACAGCGCCCATGACGCCTCCGGTTCAGGCAACAGCTCTTCCACTAAATTAAACTTAATTTAACTTGATTTTACTGAGGCAAGAGCTAAAATTTATACAATGTAAAGATCAAATACTCAACTTTCCATAGGCTGAAGAGGCTGGAAATTGCATGATAAATCCAAAAGTAATGAGAGAGCAACCGGGAAAATCCCCGAGCGAAACTGCTACAGATAAAGGAATAAACATGGCGGCGACAATGGTGCCATCTAGATACTCAAGGTAGTAACCGAGGAAGGGTACTTTGATAACGGCTCCCCTTCTATTTTTGCCACAATCCCCCTTAGAGCAAAAATGCTATTCAGGGTGAAGATTGGTATGTGTCGTATCAAGATATACGTCCCTTGATATTATGCGATATCCTTAAGAGAAATTCTAAGGATATTCGCACCAGGAGTTAGAATTCTGGAGACCTAAAGGTTAATTCTCTGGGAATATCACTGTAGTCAAATATACCCTAGGAAGCTACTTAAAGGAACCTTCCATTAGGACAACATGGCCTGAGCCCAAAAATTCCAATTACCTATTCTCAATTTTTCTTTAGTATGTAACTTTAGATGTAACTTAGAGCAGTTATAATCTCCTCTCTTCTCTCTCTGTAGGGGATAGTGTCATCAGTGCCACTTGAGAGGTTCAATTACAGCATAAAAAATGGGTCTTCAGTTCTTCAGTCCTTAGCTGCATTGCTTTTAAGCTTTGTTCTTTACCTCTATTCTTGTTTATTTTCTTCCATCCTATTGTGCAAATGTAAAAAATCGACATCAGCATCCACATTTGCATTGGTAAATTTCTAAAAAAATATGTACTAGCATACTCAGATCCCATTTTAGAAATCTGATACTTCTCACATGAGAACATTTTAACGTCTCATATTTCTTCACACATGAAGACCAGCTAGAGACACTTAGAAATGCAATGTAAACTTCCACATAACGCGTAAAAAAAAAAAAATGATGTCTGGAGAAGTAGCTCCTAATGAAACACTGAATGATGCAGATAAGTCTTATGAAGTTTAGCTGTATGATAAAATACTGGGCAAAGTTTCACAAAGCCTTCATAGCTGATTTCTCACAAAAGGCATTATGTACAGTGACTTAACCTTCCTTAATCCAAAAATTTTGACCAGATGAAAAGTTTTAATACACTGCAGTACAAGTCCTCATTTGAAGAGTTAAGTAAGTATGTAATTGGATTTGACAGTAGGGCTACTGTTGGAAACTTACAATCTGAGTTATATAGAGTCTCGCTTCCCAATGGGAAAACTAAAACAAGTGCCATTGGAAGATCATACGGTTATAAGAACAAGATAGGATAGATAGGGATTTCCTGTCTGAGCTAGACCTGCATGAGGAAAATGATCTGTCAGGAGAGATCCATCAAGAATGTCTATTTCGGGAAGTAAACTGATGGTAGAGCACTCCGAGTGGGGGGGGGGGGGGAGAATTCCACAAGAGGAAAAGGGCAAAGGTTCCAACGCCCTTTTCCTCTTGTGTCTCTGAAAAGATGAAATATCTGAAACAGATACTGCTACTCTCTAAGAAGCTTGTGATATGCTGGCTACTCTCTCAGTAGCTTTAGAATACGTTAGCTAAGTTAATAATATTTTTGGGCTCAGCCATGTGGTCCTGATGAAAGGTTCCTTTAGGCAGCTTTCTAAGGGATATTTGGCTACAGTGATACTCCCAGAGAATTAACCACAGGTCTTCAAAATTCTAACTCCTGGCATGAGTATCCTTAACCTCTTCAGCACGACCTGTCACCGGAGCGTCAATATAAGCATTCCGACTTTTTTTCGTCACGCGTAAACGCACCAAAAATCAGCCAATTATCAAATATAACTATTTATCTACTAGTATAGGTGTGTGTGTGTGTGAGTGCGTGCGCGTACGTGTGTCCGTCCGTATGCATGTATATATAAGTGCACATACATGTGAATGTATATACTTATGCGCAACTGTGTATGCATATATAGGTTTGGTATGTAAATGTATGTGTATATCTACTGTATAAATATATATATATATATATATATATATATATATATATATATATATATATATATAAATATATATATATATATGTATATATATATATATATATATATATATATATATATATATATATATATATACATATATATATATATATATATATATATATATATATATATATATATATATATATATATATATATATATATATATATATATATATATATATATATATATATATATGTATGTGTGTATATATGTATATTTGTATATGCGTATGCATTTTCTGTGCGAAAAAGTTGATTAACCAAAGTATTTTCCAAGTGACCACAGAGGTATACTTCTACACTCGTTTTTGTTGATGGAGTATCGCCTAGATCCCTAATATCTGAGAAAAAAAGATACATGTATGTATTTATGTATGTGCACATAAACGTATGTGTATATATACATACTGTACATATATGCATACATACATACATACATACGTATATATATATATATATATATATATATATATATATATATATATATATATATATATATATATATATAGTATATAAAATATATATAGCAATGATAACCATTATAATAACAACAACCATTTTCCCTCACTGAAGCAAAGCTTTTTTGAGAAAAATAGAAAATATATATATATATATATATATATATATATATATATATATTTCTGGGCTCGAACCTGTGCCGCCCAGTGAATAAGCTCCATTTAGCACTTATTCTTAGGTAATTTACTGCTAAATATACCAGAGAAAAAATGTAAAGGAGTGCTAGGTTAACTAGCTCGCTCACCTATTGGTGTCGGTATAAAATTGGGCGTATAATCCAGAGGTCCCGCACTATTTAGATTCATCCACGACAGAAACCCCAATAGAGGAGAGCCGTTCAACCTCACTCGGTACTACTAACAATGCATCCGCTCAGAACTCAACTCCTTTTAGCACGTCTTGTGTGTAACCCGCTTTTTTGTTGTGCTCTCGTTTTTTCGCTTATTTTCTTTGGATTATGGCTTCTTCGTCGGTTTCCCTGGAGACACCGTCTAAGTTAAGTACCAAGCTGTGTTTTGCTGTGTTTTGAGCAACCTAGATCGTCTAATATTTGAATTATAGGAGTGTATTCTCTTCGTTCATACCGATCTTGCTTGATTCCATTTACAGTTGGTACTCCTGTTTTGAGAGCTTTTAGTTTCACTCGCGGTGTTACTATATGTATTATTAAATTTTATTTGTTATTATGGATATTCATTATTTAACGTTTAGAACCCTCGTGGTTCAAATTTTGGGCCGATATCATTTACGTATCGTTATGGCTGCCGACCTTCGTGCTAGGCGGCAATGTTATTTTTTAAGCCATCAGGTGTGTCTTTTGTGATTTAATTATCATGTTGCATGCCTTGCCCAAAAATTTTTTATGTGTTTATTTTATATTATCAACGCTATTACTATTATAATGAATATTGTGCTATTACTCCGTTTGATCTGTCTGGTTAGGGATCGTCAGTGGGTAGCCCTGCTGCTCCGTATCACGTGATTCTCCCCCATGCTCCCCCTCTCGCTAGGTGGGTGGCTAGGCTTCTCTCCCCCTCTTCCCTAGGGGACCGTTGCCTTCCCTCCTTGTAGAGGGGGTAGTTCAGTGTTTATGGACTTTGTCCTCCGGGTGTCCCGGCGGGTTCGGCTCTGTCTAATCTGGTTGGCCACCGGTCAACAGAGTTGGATCCCGGTGCACCCTATTTTATATTCACTTATCACACTGGTTTATGTTATATGAAACCCTCTGGGTTCCGTTGGCGGTTCTTATCTACAGTTCCGCCCCCCTATTTAATTTATAACAGTTCCTATGATGATTATATGACAGATCACTACCCCGGAGTTCCTATACGAATTGGTTTTGGATACTTATATTTCCCGGCCCGGGGCTTAGCCTCGCCCCGGGAAATCAGACACCCTGTGTCTTAAATTTTTGTTGTTGCATCCTTTTTTATACTCCCGGCTCGACCGGAATGGATGGCTATACTTTAGTCTTAAGCTAGACTTTTGTTTAGGCCGGGTCCTCCGGACCCGCCCCTACTTAAGAATATTACAGTTAAGCCCTAATCTTGTGTTAGGCTTATGTTAGGCCCGGGTCCTCCGGACCCGCCCCTACTTAAGAGAATTACAGTTTCTCATATACTATTTACTTTAGTCTTAAGCTAGACTTATGTTTAGGCCGGGTCCTCCGGACCCGCCCCTACTTAAGAATATTACAGTTAAGCCCTAATCTTGTGTTAGGCTTATGTTAGGCCCGGGTCCTCTGGACCCGCCCCTACTTAAGAGAATTACAGTTTCTCATATACTATTTACTTTAGTCTTAAGCTAGACTTATGTTTAGGCCGGGTCCTCAAGACCCTCCCCTACTTAAGAGAATTACAGTTTCTCATATACTATTCTTTTTATAGATGGTGCATTGTCAGACGACAGCCTGTGCAGCTGTTCTACATCAGCCCTGCGGCCATACCGTCTGTCGGTCTCACGCCCTCTGCGGTGTGCAGCTGGAGGATGTCGTGGTATGGCACCCGGATAACTGTGTGGTCTGTTTTGACCTCGTTACCACCCTTGGATCTGACTCGGTGAGTCCCGTTGGCTATGTTGCCTTCTTATTTATCTTACCTTTTTTGGCATACATACACTATTTAGTAAGATATCTATGGTCTTGAAGGACCACTGGGAGTCTGCCCTTTTATAATTCCCACTATTATTTCAGGCATCCCCGGAGCAAAAGTCTGCGGCTCGGGCCACACTGAAAGTGTGGGTTGGTGGTTTTGCCCGGAACGTGAAGTCCAAGCGGCCGTACGTCCTCTCCGAGGACTACTGTTCCCTGATTTACCCCAACGCCAAGTCTTCAGCCGCTGTGGCTAGGCATGTTGCAGCTCCCATCATTGCCCACATTGATGCCACCATAGCGGGGTTTATTGATCCAGAGCAGGATCCGTCGGACGCCCCCGGAGATCTAGAAGACAATGTTGCCTCCATGAACCTTGACGTGGAACCCATGTTATTGGATGATCCAGATACAGGTAGGGTGGTAAGTGAGGCAGGTGTTTCTGGCGCTGAGATTCCTATCCTCAGCCCCTCTCTTTCTTCTTCTTCTGATCGCTCTTCCTTCCATGGTTTTTCTGGGGACCGTGATTCGTCCCAACGATCACACCCGGTTCCCCCCAAGAATAAGTCTAGAACCTTACCTAAAGTTCATAAGCCTCATAAGGCTTCTCATGGTTCTAAACAGAATACAAACCTGTCATCTAAGGCTTCTGGCTCCTCCTCTAAGTCTCGCGACCCGGGAGTTCATTCCGCCACACCTGCTGCTAGCCCGGGCCTTTCCGAATCAGCCATGCTTCGCATCGTGTCGGAGATGCAGGCTAAGTTTGTATCAGAGATACAGTCTAAGATGGACACGATGTTCTCTAACATCGGTCAGAGACTTGGGGCATTAGAGCAAGGTGCTCCGGAGCGGGTCCAAAGCTCTCTCATCCCGGATGCCTCTAAGCTCCCGCAGTTTGCCAAAAACAACCCTTGGCGTATGGCTCTTCATTCCCCGTTCTCAGACGGAATGTTAACTTTGGAGGGTCTTGGCACTCGTCCCCTAGAGGACTTGGAATTCTTTCCTCCTGGTCTGGTATTTCCATTTCATGGTTATGCCAGGCTTACCGAGGAAGCTTTGGTTCGGTTAGACAAGGTCCCCAAGGAGACAGTCATCTTCCCAAAAGAGCAGGCCCAATCTGTGTGGGCCAGATTCCTGAATGACATCGGCTGCACCAACACCATGTTGACGCCTTATACGAGCTCTTTTACAATGTTCCTAATGGACAAAAACACCGTGACTCCATGTGTCAATAAGGTAGCAGAGCTTGCTTTCCAATATGCTCTGGAGGAGAAGCCCTTGCCTCCCATCCGAGAGGTGGATCCAATCTCCCTCCTTCTTCCTTCAGGCATTGAGTGTTGGGACAACGTCCATACCACATTTACCTCTGGAAAGCTAGCAGCAGACTGTGCTTCGGTAATGTTTAGTGAGCGGCTTCCCCGTCTCCCGGAATCCCTCATTAAACAGGAGTATGATTCTCGCCTACGCGTTGGCCGTACTCTGAACCTGGCCACTTCCACGGAGTCGATAGCCTTGACTTACGATACTGAGAGTATTTTTAAATCTCTCAACAAGGCTACGTTGCAGTCATTATACTACGACCTGTATGACTTCACTACTGCTAAACGCAAGTGTCGCAAACATGTCCTGGCAGAGGCGACTATTAGGCATGAACCTAATAAGCTGATCCGGTCCTCCTGTTGGGGTTCAAACCTCTTCCCTGAGGACCTTGTAGAGGAAGTCTTGGCGGAGGCCACTAGAGTCAACCAGAGCCTTAAAACCCGTTGGGGTTTGACTCCTAAACGTAAATCTGACCCTGCAAATTACCAAGCCCGGGGTAGGAAGAAGCTCCGTCCATATACTTCCACCCAGTTCAGGCAACAGCAGACTGGTTCGCCCATTTTCCGGCTGCCTCTTTCCCCATCTCCTGTTGCCCCGGCACAGCCTTCCACCTCCCAGGCTCCTTCGGACGACTATGTCACCGTTCTGCTTCCTAAGAGCCAGCTTTCTGGTGCCTCCGCCACTTCTCCTGCCTTTAACCAGTCGTATGAGGCTCATAGCTCTTCCCAGAGTTATGGTAGAGGTAGAGGCTACCACAGTGGTTCTAACCAGAACAATTTATTCCTTCCGCAACAAATGGAGGTTCAGTCCCTGGGGGTTCAGTTTCATCTCCAAGGGACTGGGGTGGAGTTGGATTCAAGGACCTCCTCCTCCGAACAAATTTCGTCAACATTCCACTCCGGACCTGGTCGAATTTGTCCAGGATCCTTTACAAAAGAACGCCGTACAAGAAACGAAACACCTGAAGTTTCAAGGTCGGCTGTTCAGTGTCCCGAAGAAGGATTCAGGCAAGAGAAGAGTGATTCTAGACCTATCCCTTCTCAACTTGTCCATTCAATGCGACAAGTTTCGAATGCTTACCGTCTCGCAGGTGCGGACCTTACTTCCCCGTGGGGCCGTCACCACCTCTTTCGATCTTACAGACGCCTATTATCACGTCCCGATAGCGAGACACTTCCGTCCGTACCTAGGCTTTCGCTTAGGGGACAAAAGTTACTCCTTCAAGGTGATGCCTTTCGGGCTCAACATCGCCCCAAGGATCTTCACAAAGTTAGCAGAAGTCGCTGTTCAGGAACTCAGGAATCAAGGGATTCAAGTAGTAGCCTATCTGGACGACTGGCTCATTTGGTCAGACACCTCCCAAAATTGCCTAAAAGCCACTCACAAAGTCATCCATTATCTTCAATCTCTAGGCTTCCAGATCAACTTCAAGAAGTCCCGTCTTCTTCCAAAATCGAAGTTTCAATGGCTCGGCCTGCAATGGGATCTTATATCTCATACTCTGTGTCTTCCCAGACCCAAGAGGTTAGAGATTGCAAGGAACACCAAACGCTTTCTCAAAGACAAAGTAAGTTCCAGACGACTCCAAGAGAGGATTCTGGAGTCCCTTCAGTTTGCCTCAGTGACGGATCTTCTTCTGAAGGCAAAATTGAAAGATTTCAATCGTGTCTGGCGTTCGAGGGCGAACCGGAAGCTCCGGGACAGGAAAGTCCGCCTTCCTCCCATTCTACGGGAAAGACTTCTTCCTTGGACAAGAGCAAACAGTCTGTCAAAGTCAGTTCCCCTTCGATTTCCGCCTCCGAAATTAATCATTCACACGGACGCATCCTTGTCAGGTTGGGGCGGTTATTCTCAGCTCAAGAAAGTTCAAGGTCTTTGGACTCCCTTGTTCCACCAATTTCACATCAATGTGCTAGAGGCCATGGCAGTTCTTCTATCCCTGAAACGTCTTGCTCTTCCCAAGAAACAACACCTTCGTCTGGTCCTCGACAGCGAAGTGGTGGTCCGCTGCCTCAACAGAGGCGGGTCAAAGTCAGGGCCTCTGAACCATGTTCTAGTAGCCATATTCTCCCTAGCAGCCTTGAACCGTTGGCATCTTTCAGCTGTCCACCTGGCGGGAGTCCGGAATGTAGTGGCAGACGCCCTGTCCCGGACCTCCCCTCTAGAATCGGAATGGTCACTCGATCTAAAGTCATTTCGGTGGATTCTCTCTCAGGTTAACGGTCTCCAAGTGGACCTCTTCGCCACGGAATCCAACCACAAATAGAGAGTATATGTGGCTCCCAATCTAGACCCTCAGGCTTACGCCACAGACGCCATGTCACAGAATTGGGACACCTGGGAAAAGATTTATCTCTTTCCCCCGGTGAATCTTTTGCTGAAAGTTCTAGACAAACTGAGATCCTTCAAGGGACAAGTAGCCTTGGTCCCACCCAACTGGCCCAAGAGCAACTGGTATCCTCTCCTGCGAGAGTTGAGACTATACCCTCACCCGATACCCAATCCGGTTCTGTCTCAGATAGTACAAACACGCGTTGTGTACGCTTTCTCAAACATTCAGAGCGCCCTAACTTTATGGACTTTATGAAGTTTGCAGCTATGCATGGTGCCAATATTGATCCTCAAAACACCTTGTTCCTAGAATCAGATAAACGGGATTCCACCATCCGCCAGTATGACTCTGCAGTTAAAAAGTTGGCAAAATTTTTAATAGACTCAGACGTGAACTGTATGAACTTGAACCTTACAGTTACTTTCTTTAGATCTTTATTAGAATCAGGTCTGGCAGCCAATACTATCACCACTATTAAATCGGCTCTGAAAAAGATCTTCCTAGTGGGTTTTAACATAGACTTAACCGACTCTTTGTTAGCTTCAATTCCGAAAGCTTGTGCCAGACTGAAACCGGTTACTCGCCCTACTCCGGTGACCTGGTTCCTTAATGACGTACTCAGATTGGCTTCTGATACCATTAACAGTTCTTGTGATTACATTCCCCTTCTCAGGAAAACACTTTTCCTGGTGAGCTTGGCTTCCGGGGCAAGAATTTCTGAATTGGCAGCCTTGTCGAGAGACCCGGGTCATATTGACTTCCTGCCTTCGGGAGAGGTCCTTCTTTCTCCTAACAAATTCTTTTTGGCTAAGAACGAAGACCCTCAAAACAGATGGTCTTCCTGGAAAATTATTCCCCTCACGCAAGATCCGTCTCTGTGCCCTGTTACTACTCTTAGGTCTTATTTATCCCGGACCTCCTCTAACTCCTCGGGGCCTCTATTCGTTAGAGAACAAGGCGGTACCATTACTATTAAAGGGATCAGGCAACAAATCTTGTATTTTATTAAACAAGCTAACCCTGACTCTTTTCCTCTTGCACATGATATCAGGGCGGTTGCTACCTCGGTGAACTTCTTTCACCACATGAATTTTACAGACCTTTCCAGGTATACAGGGTGGAAATCACCGTCAGTGTTCAAGAAACACTACCTTAAACATTTGGAAGCCCTAAAATTTTCTACAGTAACCGCAGGGAGCGTAGTTACTCCCAAGTAACTCACAGGTTAATGCCTTGACTCTTTATCTCTCCCTCTTACCTGCCTCATTTATACCCTATTGTATTCGTTGGTCTCGCACCTGAATACTGTTATTATATTTGTAAATTTTATACTCCTGAGTATCTGTATATATTATCACTCACGGCATTATTATACCTACCTTATTGGATTTATGTTCATATTTAAGATACCCTTATAATTGTTTTTTGGTACTCATCTCTGATTAAAAGCATCCTGTATTTCCCTTACGCTTATGTTTTTTCCTTTATTTTGCAAGTTTGGTGACATTTTCTCTTGTATAGATTCACTGGGCGGCACAGGTTCGAGCCCAGAAAAGGGATTTTGACGTAGGAAAAATCTATTTCTGGGCGAAGGACCTGTGCCGCCCAGTGAACCCTCCCAGCTCCTCTCCCTTGGAGTCCCCAAACTTTGGGTGCTAAGGAGTTGGGTTCTGAGCGGATGCATTGTTAGTAGTACCGAGTGAGGTTGAACGGCTCTCCTCTATTGGGGTTTCTGTCGTGGATGAATCTAAATAGTGCGGGACCTCTGGATTATACGCCCAATTTTATACCGACACCAATAGGTGAGCGAGCTAGTTAACCTAGCACTCCTTTACATTTTTCCTCTGGTATATTTAGCAGTAAATTACCTAAGAATAAGTGCTAAATGGAGCTTATTCACTGGGCGGCACAGGTCCTTCGCCCAGAAATAGATTTTTCCTACGTCAAAATCCCTTATATATATATATATATATATATATATATATATATATATATATATATATATATATATATATATATATATATATATATATATAAATAACATGTGACCATCTGCCACCTAAAGATATGAATGTTTCGTCATCACTTTCATGGATATCAGATTACATTGACGCATAATCTTCACTGTCTGAATCCTCCATATCATCCTCTGGATGATATGAATCATCACTGTCCAAGATTTCTATGTCAGACATTATGAAATATACACAAAAAAGGCAAAGGCACGTCAGAAAACGTTCGTATGTCCGCCACCAACAACTCACATGCATCAGCTGACGATACTGCTACGAGTAAGATAAATACCCAGTTTTCTTTTATTCTGGAAAATCCCATTTTCTATAGTAGACAAATATAACCTCCACAGGCATTACGAATAGGGGAACTAATCTATCGTGGCTATTCCGAGTTTCTTTATGTCTAGGGGGGATTTATTAGAATTTTGGGACACCCGTGTGACCCATCGTAATATATATGGCAAAAATAAAGGGTCACACCTGTGACCCATCGTGCGGAAGAGGTTAATATAACTTTTAAGGATATCGCATAATATCAGGGGACGTATTTCTTGATACGACACATGGCAATCTTCACCCCGAATAGAGTTTTCGCTTTGAGGGGGAAGAGTGGCGAATTTAAAGGGGAGCCATTATCAAGGTTACCCGGTGGATCCCCTCCCAGTCCTACTACGGCATACTGTTCCTTTAATAGTAGCCAATTAAGCACGGTGTATCTCCCACGTTGCTCTCGGTTTTGTTACTGTTTCTAGGAATACAGTATTACAATGCATTTTCCAGCATCTTCATCCTCTGGAAAGTCGAGTATTTAATTTTTCCTCTGTATAATTTTTGGCTCCCTTCACACAGTTAAATTAGCATAATTTAGATGTGTTTAGTGGAGCAGAGCCAGCACCGGAGGCGGCCATTTTGGGACCGCTGTCGTACGCCATAAATGCTTTATTTAGTTAGTAGTTCGACATTCTCGGTATTTAGCTATAATGAAATTCTAGCTATTTAGGCAAATTATACTAGTGAAGATAAGATTTACACATGTAATATTTCCACTTCTGATAAAACGTTTCGATCATATACGATAGGGCCTCGGTGGTACTAGCGTAGCTAAGATCCCGACTCGAATTAGGCTAGCCTAACGCGTTTCAGTATACTTTAGTAAGGTTATCCCTGTTTATCCTCTTGTATCGTGTTATTAATTCAATCGGAGATATAAATATCTCCTAGAATTACTAACATAATTCGATACTCTTCTCTTTTAGAGAAATGAGGATAAACCCTTCCTTCCCCATGAGTGCCGCCAGCCCAGGCGGCAACCCTATCTTTCGTCTTGCTATAGGGTAGTGTACTCCGGCTTGACTGAGATGGTGTTTCTGTCCACCCTCTTCACAGTTGAGTATCACGGCTTTGAAATACGACAGTAACTCAGGGTACTCGGTCTTGTTGCCGGCAACGCTACCAATTGGTCATTCCCCTGCTAGTTAAACCGTTGCCGACATAAGAAGCCCGGCTTCCCTAGTCCACAACCAAAAGTGGTAGTACGATTGCCTCCACCTTTCTCCCTTGTGGACTGGAAGACATGTCTTATATCCGGCAATGTCTCAGGCTAAGAAATCGCCCAAGACGGCGCCGGCATAGGAAACTATGTTTCCTTGATTTGCAGCCGAAAGCAGGAGGCATACCTGCCGCCTTCTTTCTATGCAAAATATAAGACCCTTTCCCTTCTTCCTTCTGTCCTTTAGTGACGGCCTAGTCGTCACGATCCCTATGGCCGGTATTCTACAATCACCCCGCTTGCCGGGCTAACTACGATACCAGCCGGACTCCTACAAAGGCAGTTAGGTTGCCGCTTTTACCTTCTCCCTAACGGAAGCAATGATTCAGGAAAGGTTGAGCCGTCCCTGACGGCTGCCGGTGGGAGACCCACTACAACTTTGAGTATTCTTCAGTACTCCCTTGGACTGCCATCCACAAACCTTGTAACCGGTAATGCAACCGGCAACAGAAATTGTGGCTGGATGAAAGCTAGAATCAGTACATTCTCTCCCCTTCCATTTGAATCCTCATTCCGGAAAGAAGGCAGCAGAGACAGTAGTCCCTACAACTCTATTATTGTACTAAACTATAATACGATAGTCCTTCTCTTCATTCTTTCTCTCTCTTTGTCGGCTAGTGCCGCCAGGTACTAGCCTACCCCGGTAGTAAAACGGCAGAACTACAGTATAATACAATACAGTAGCCAGTATTCCTGCAGTATAACAATACAGCAGTTAGAAAACTACAGTATATAATACAGTAGTAAGAATTTCCAACATAATCTGTGTATCCTATCACAGTCCATTGTTGAGACAGCTTAACAAATGTTGAGGTGAAGCATTCCTTCAACATTCTGATGTATCCTAGATCATCGTAACACCAATATTACCCAGCAGTATTAATATTTCACTCATGGGGGAGTTAGCATTAGTATACACTGACTCCAGCTCTAAGTACTAGAGTTATTCCACCCTGTATTTTCCCAAATAAGGAAAATGAAAAATATTAATATTGAGGGAGGTCACAGCAATTGCCTGGACAGGAAACACAGATATGTCTTTCCTATTTCCTTTCTAGCTTACTATCCTAAGCTATATCAATAATAGTACAGTAATAATTACTATTTAATGCATATGAATATACTTATCAGTGTGATAAATTACCCCATACTCATTTCACTCTCTCTTTCCTTACAGGTGGAGCCTAAGGTGAAATGTGCAGTCATGTACTGCAACCACAAAAGCAGGGGCTTTTGTGGCCACGAGATGTGCAGGTCTCATGCACCCTGCTCCATCCCAACTGAAACCCCGAAGGGTTGCACCGTCTGCTTGGCCTTGATAACCGGTGGGTTCGGTGATCCCAAGTCGACGGAGTCGAGGGATATGGCGAGGGAAACGCTTCGAAGGTGGGTAAGAGGGTTCCAGAAGAACTCTCCGGGACCTTACCTGCCAAACGAAGCGAAGAGAAGCCTTCTGTTCCCTAAGGCCCAATCTGACGCGATTGTGCCTCAGGCACAGGTCAAGCCTCCCTTCATACAACTGACGACAGAGGCTGACATTAACAAGGCTCTAGAAGGCATGGACATCCAACAAGAGCGGATGTCAGAGGTGTCCCCAGACACCGAAAAAGATCTTCTACAAGAAAATCCTGAAGAAGAGGTGGCCCAGCCACTTGAGGAGGAAGAAGGATCCGTATCGACAGAGACGGAAGACCCTCTACTGTCTGTGACGGCATATTAACCTGTGCCGTCAACCTCTTCAGCGCCAACCCCTCAACCGGACCCGCTGTTATCTAAGGGCGAAGCGCTCATGGCGCAGCTTCAATTGATGATGGAAACAATGCGCTAGGAACAGCAAGAGATGAGGAGGGGAGTCAGAGAAGCGCAACGCTCGGCCGCTTTCAGCGGCTCCCACAAGCGTGTAAGAGTCTCTGACTTACCCCAATGCTCCGAAACCAACCCCTGGAGGTATGCGAAGTTTATGCCCGTGATGAATGGGAAACTCTACATCTCTGAGAAGATGGGGCCAAACCCCTCGACGATCTCCAATTCTGGCCAAACATTTCGGCTTACCCGGAATGCTTCGTGAGATTGCGGGATGAACCAGCATCTAAAGAAGAGACGGAACCTAAGGAGGTCATGATCTTTGATCATGATAAGGCGCAGGCTCTCTTGATGAGTAACCTGAAGAAAGCCAGCTAAACAAATTTGAAGGTTCCTGCTTTGAGCAAGAGGCACCCCACCTTCCTTGTTCTTTCCTCAAGAGCTTTTCCCTTTTCGGTCAAAGCTCTCCACTGCATGCTAAAAGCAGTTGACGCGGGCAAACCATGCCCTACACGAGGAATGCAAACCATTGTCTCTAGCTCTACCTATCTGCGAGAAGGATTGGAATGAGGTTCACCTAACCTTCTCAATCTCCAAACTGGATCCAGAGATAGCAGGACAACAGTTCGAGAACCTTCCGAAGTTGTCCGATCATCTTCTGAGAAAGGAACAGGAGACAAAAGAGAGACTAGCCGTCTCCTTGTCTCTCCAGTACTGTATGGAGATGTGTGCAGGCATCTCGAGTACCCCAGATATGTACACAGTCCTAGCCAAGATGCAGATGTCTACCCTTGTAAAGGACATGTACGCTTTCGTGAAGGCCAGGAGGGCCTGTAGAGAGCACGTGTTTGCCAATGCAACGGTCAAGCACTAGCCCAGGAAGTTGATTACTTCAAGTATCTGGGGCAAGGACCTCTTCCCAAAACATGCAGTCCAAGAGGTAGTTGCTAAAGGCACCATGGAGAATAGGAACCTTCTCCAGAAGTGGGGCATGTCTTCCAAGAGGAAATCATCCTCTGACGCTGGTTCCCAACCCAAAAACAGGAAGACGAAGAAGCCACGTGTGTCTCATAGACCTGCACAGCATCCCACGGTTACCATGACCAAAGTGGCCCCAAATGGTTGCCCAGCCGCAGACCACCTTCCAAATGGTGTTCCAGCAGTTGGTAGCTCAGTCACCAGCCTTTAACCCAGGCTTTGAGAGGCACACCACTACCTTTCGCCCTAAAGGTAGAGGATCTAGAAGAGGCTCCTCAAGAAACCCCTCAAGAGGTAGAGGAGGACGTGGTCAGGGTAACAAACCCTCCGGATCATCTAAACAATGAGAGGCTCCAGGTAGGAGGAAGACTCTTCCACTTTCAGGATCGTTGGACCTTCGTTCCCTGGGCCCACAGCCTAATCAAGAATGGACTAGGGTGGAAAAGGAACAAAACTCCACCCCCTTTTCCTCAACTCTTTCAACACTCCACCCCTTTATTGGAAGAATATACCTTAGAACTCTTGAACAAAAAGGTAATAAGGAAAACAAAAGTCCCTCAAATTCCAGGGAAGGCTGTTTTGTGTTCCCAAGAAGGACTCGGACAAACTCACAGTTATTCTAGACTTGTCTCCACTCAACAAGTTCATCGAGAACAACAAGTTCCGGATGTTAACCCTACAACACATAAGGACCCTGTTACCAAAAGGGGCGTATACGGTCTCAATAGATCTAGCAGATGGTTATTGGCACCTACCAGTCAGCCGCCCTCTCTCCTACCTAGGATTCAAGCTACAGAAGACAAATTACGTCTTTACAGCCATGCCCTTTGGACTAGACATAGCTGCAAGGGTATTCACAAAACTTGCGGACAGAGTCGTCCAACAGCTAAGCTTAGAAGGTATTACGGTAGCAGCATGCCTGGATGACTGGCTGGTGTGGGCAGCATCCAAGACGGCTTGTCTGCAGGCAGCCACGAAGGTAATCCAGTTCCTGGACCATCTGGGCTTCAAGATCGACTACAAGAAGTCTCACCTCTCTCCAGCTCAAGAGTTTCAATGGTTAGGAATCCATTGGAACTTGCAGCCACACCACCTCTCCATTCCATCGAAGAAGAGGAGAGAGTTTGTGGATTCTGTTAAGAGACTACTGAAATCCAACAAGATTTTAAGACCGCCAACAGGAAAGAGTACTGGGCTCTCTCCAGTTCGCAGCAGTAACAGGCCCAGGGCTGAAAGCACAACTGAAGGATTCACCAGGAGTCTGGAGAAGATACGCATCAAACGCTCGAAGAGACCAACAGAGATCGACACCGACCTTACTGCGATCGCTTCTAAGGCCGTGGTCGAAGGTCAAGAGCCTAACAAGGAAAATTCCCTTACAACCACCTCAACCTTCCGTAGTAATCCACACAGATGCCTCACCGGAAGGATGGGGAGGCCATTCCCATCAAAGGAAAGTACAAGGGAACTGGTCACATCAGTTCAAGACCTTTCACATCAACATAGTTCCTAACGTTGAAGAAACTATCCCCTCACAGATCAGCCCACATCAGGCTGGTCTTGGACAGCGAAGTAATAGTGAAATGTCTGAACCGACAAGGCTCGAGATCGCCCTACATCAATCACGTGATGTTGGCCATCTTTCGCTTGGCAAGGAAGAAAAGATGGCACTTATCAGCAGTTCACTTGCAAGGGTTCCGCAATGTAACAGCGGACGCTCTATCCAGGCAAAAACCGATAGACACAGAATGGTCTCTGGACGTAGACTCATTCTGCTTCCTCTTGGAAACAGTCCCGGAACTGCAGATCAACCTCTTCGCAATGAGCGACAAAAAGAAACTACCTCGATATGTGGCCCCATACGAGGACCCTCGAGCAGAAGCGACGGACGCTATGTCCCTCGATTGGAACTGATGGAATCATATCTATCTGTTCCCACCAACAAATCTCCTGTTGAAGGTCCTTAACAAGCTGAAACCCTTCGAAGGGACAGCAGCAGTAGTGGCCCCCAAATGGCCCAAGAGCAATTGGTTCCCTCTAGTGATAGAACTGAAGTTGAGGCTGTTTCCTCTACCGAATCCAGTTCTATCCCAACTGGTTCAGAAGTCGATTGTCTACGCTTCATCATTGAGAACCCAAAACCTACATCTCATGATTTCCTCACCTTAGCGGTAAAGAAAAGGTTCGGGATCTCAAAGGACAACATCGATTTTATAGAAGAATACAAGTCAAAGTCAACCAGAAGACAATATGAATCGTCTTGGAAGAAGTGGGTCACCTTTGTCAAAGCAAGCAGACAGGCAGAAATCTCGATAGACTTCTGCCTTTCCTTCTTCATCCACCTTCATGAGCAAGGAGTGGCTTCCACCACGATAACTACGTGTAAGACAGCTTTGACTAGACCTCTTCTTTTCGCCTTCCAGGTGAACCTGTCGAACAAAATCTTCAATAAGATTCCGAAAGCATGCGCTAGACTAAAACCAGCAACCACTTCAAAGCCCATATCATGGTCCTTGGACAAAGTCTTGCACTACGCTTTGAACTTGAACAACGAAGATTGTACCCTAAAGGATCTAACGCAGAGAGAGATATTCTTGTTTGCTATAGCCTCAGGGGCTAGAATTAGTGAAATAGTGGCCCTATCTAAAAACGAGGGCCATATTCAGTTCACAGAAGAGGGAGAACTGAATCTCTTTCCCGATCCCACCTTTCTCCCCAAAAACGAGCTGCCCACCAAAAGGTGGGGTCCTTGGAGAATCTGCCCTCTGAAGAAAGATGTCTCTCCATGTCCAGTAGAGTGTCTTAAGGTCTATCTTCGAAGATCTTCAGACTTCAAGGAGGGACAGCTCTTCCCTTGGCGAAACCTCAGGATCAAACTTATCCCTAAAGCAACTGAGGGCAAAACTCACCTACTTTATTCGCAGAGCGGATCCTGACAGTACACCCGCAGGTCACGATCCTAGAAAAGTTGCTTCCTCACTGAACTTCTTTCAGCATATGGAATTTGATAGACTCCGCTCATATACTGGGTGGAAATCTTCCTAGAGTCTTCTATAAACATTATGCGAAGCAAGTACATGAAATAAAACACTTTGTGGTGGCGACAGGTAGTGTTATAAAACCTGTCACCTAGTGCTGCGATGAAAAGTGAACTGTTTGGGACTTAAAAGTAGACTGGGTGAACAGGTATTAGCATCTTTGAGGGTAATACCCATCAATGGAGATCACTATGGTGAATCTTGGACTGTACTATATAGGTGTAGAATAACCAATAACACCAGTGCCGTGTGAACATTCGTACACAGTGTTGAAACATATCCAACATCTAAGTGAAATCAATCAAACAATTTCACAATACTGAGTGGCACCTGTAACTAACCCATATATGTATTTTTGGGCTCAAGCCATGTCGTCCTGATGGAAGGTTCGTATTGGTAGCTTTCTAAGGGATATTTGGCTACAGTGATATTCCCAGAGAATTAACCTTTAGGTCTCCAGAATTCTAACTCCTGGTGCGAATATCCTTAAAATTTCACTTATGGATATCGCATAATATCAGGGGACGTATATCTTGATACGACACATAGCAATCTTCACCTCGAATAGCGTACTATTACGAGTATCCAAGATGGCGCTCATTCCTATTTTAATAGCGATTGCGCACGGCGGTTTTCCCTGTTATCTAACGTTTTTGATCGTTATTGAGAG
The DNA here is from genome assembly GCF_036898095.1 of Palaemon carinicauda. NCBI lineage: Eukaryota > Metazoa > Arthropoda > Malacostraca > Decapoda > Palaemonidae > Palaemon > Palaemon carinicauda. Next base: position 3,001,654 of record NC_090738.1, on the reverse strand, counting down.
GATTTAATATGCAATCTCCAGCTGCTTCTGCTTCTGGAAAGTTGAGTATTTTATCTTTACAGTGTACAAATTTTGGCTCCTGTTTCACAGTGAAATTAGCTTAATTTAATGTGTTTTGGAGCTCAGCCAGTCACTGGAGGCGACATGGGCACTGTTGTTCGTTATGCATGAGTTATTTAGTTAGCTGAACGACAATCCCAGTGGTAATAGCATTAATAGATTATGAAAACTATTTAGGCAAAATTATATTTCAGGATCAACCTGTGACGCCCAGTGAGAAGGGTCCTTCTTATCTCTCTTCTGATATAAATACTTCCAAATATACCAGAGAAAGTTGAAGCATGGAATGCAGAGGTTACTACCCTCGCGCGAGCACCCTACGGGCGTCGTGTATAAAGATAGGGCGTGTGAAAACCACTATTCACAAGTCATCTTCCATTTAGATAAATCCTTCATCAAAAGAGGGAGCCGCCACAGCGGCACCAACCAAACTCACCTGATCCACTCAGCGACGCCCGCCTCGAGCGCCATCTACTCATCCTTCTTTTAAACTCGTGTTTGACGATTACGCTGTTTTTGTGCTCTCGTGTTTTGGCTGTTTTTAGGATTTCTTCGCCATGGCTGAAGCTCTCCTTACCCCTACGCCAATGTTAAGTACCATAGATTGTTTTGACATTATTTTTAGTACCGGGCACATTAATGTTAAGTAATAGGAAGTGTTCTAGTGAGTTCGGCTTTGTGCCTTCCCGCGGCCATTTTTGTTGTTTACACTCAGTACGTTTCAATTTTGCTTGTTTTGTTGCCCTTTTGGTACTTTTGTCATTCTAGGTTCGTTTAATCTTATACTAGATTATAGGCTTTGTGCCACTTATTTTGAACCGATTTATTATTATTATCTTTTGGTACTTATTAGTCATTTACGAGTCCGTATCTTGTTAACGAAGAATAGCGTTCGGGGTTTTATTACAGTTTAGTTCCACCAACTTTGTTGGCATTTTTCATTACAATTCGATATGTTTTTGACTGTTTGTTACCTCCCTGTTTCGCTATTCTTCGTTACATTTCTTTGTTATTATTTTTTCTCATCGGACAGATGTGTTTTATGTAATTTTGGGTTCGTGTTATTTTAGATTGATCGTTGTAACCGCCGAGTGCTAGAGGCTGGAGATCCCGTTTTCTTTCACACAGACTCGGGTTCTCCCTCTCTCTATCTCCCCCTTCTGGGAATTTCTTCGTCTTAGACAAGTTTTTTAATTTACCAGGTTACTTCGTTCTTTCTTTGTTTTTGGCTATTGTTGGTTTTATTTTAGATCCTGTTCGTGTTAAGAGTCTATTATAGGTTAGGTGGCTGGCTTTGAGCTGCCTCCCGTTCCCCCTCCCCCTAGTCTCACCCTCTCCCCGCTCCGGCCTGGGAGTTGGGTCAGGACATTCATCGGACTCCGCCATGAGTTTTCACCATTATGAGCTGGGAACGCTCGCTTACCTATTTATCTAGTGTGCCCCTCCGGCAGGGAATCCTCCCCTCGTTGGCCCTCCGCACCTTGACTCCGGCTACGGCCCATAGTTTCACACGACAATCATATATATATCTCCGCCCCCCTTTTTGTTATTCTCTCCGGTAGCCACCTACCAGAGACCCTTTCGGAGATCAAGTTATTGAATTATTTTTACCGTGTCCCTTATATGGATTAAGGATTTAACCCCCCCCCCCGTCCGGGCCTCCGTCGCCCTACGGCGTTCTCCCATACCAATATGCCATATCTCTTATCAGTAATTACTTCGGAGCTCCGGCTCCTCTATATGCATATATTAAGGAGTATTCTCTCATAATTTTTATCATTGTAATAATTACAGCGGAGCTCCGGCTCCTTATATTATACGAACCCATCCCTGCACATCAACTAGAATCTCCCTTAGCTTTACTTATTTTTATTATTATGTTAAGTTAAAGCCTCCGGGAGACTTTGTACTTATTTTACCTTTTTATTACAGAAAGTGCGCTGTGCCGCCAAGGGCTGCTCTGCTACCTTTCTGGATCCGGTAGGCCATGACGTCTGCCGGTCCCATGCCCACTGTGCGATCTCCTTTGTCCGAGAAGCTGGCCAGCCCTCTTACATGGTCTGGTTCCCGGAGGCGTGCACGCTCTGCTATGAGCTGTCCTCCATTCTCCTCAATGATGAGGTAAGATTTCTCATTTTTATCATGCATGCTATATTATATTGAGGCTCCGATTATTATACAGTTTGATGATGTAAGACTTCTCAGTTTTCTCATGCATGCTAATATTATATGGAGGCTCAGCTACTTATAGATATTTCTCTTAATAATCTTGATATTCATAGGAGTCTGCCTTCTGTCGTTCTAAAGTTACTCCCCTTTTCCAGGCCGACGAAGATTCGCTCCGGACGGCCAAAACCAGCCTCCGGACTTGGGTGTCGGGTTTTGGGAGGAATGCCCCAACGGGTTGTCCTTACCTCCTTGACGCGGACATGGCCTCCCGATTGTTTCCCGGTTCGTCCTCGGCCGCGGTACCCTTGGAGCAAGCTTCTCCCATCATTGAGGGTATCAGGGCGGCCTCTTCGGCGACATCTCCACCCTCAACATCCACACCGAACCTATGGATGAGCAGGTTAGTGGTGCAGAGTTGGCAGAATCCTTTCTTTCCCCTACTCTTTCCTCTACTTCTTCCTTCCTCGGCTTTGACAAGCCTCAGGCTTCCCCTTGGGAGGGTTCCGTCTTGGTCCGTCCCAAGGTTAAGCCAATACGCAAAAATAAACCCAAACCCAGTAATCCAGCTTCGCCACAATCCATATCTCCGGTCCCTGGACCTTCCTCACCCCCTGACATCCCAATGCTGTCACGAACTCCTCCTCCTTCTAAAGGACAGAGGAGTAAGTCTGCAAAGTCCAAGGCTTCAGCTGTAGGTAGCTCCTCGGATTTCCACATAACCATGGAGTTGATTCAGGATATGATGAAGTCGAAGCTGCAGAGACACTCAGGGGTCATAACTGAGCTCAAAGACATGGTGGCTTGCCTCCTCCGTGTGGGGTCTCAGCCTGCTCCGTTCCTAGTTCCTGACACATCTAAGCTACCGCCTTTTGATAATAACAACCCTTGGCGGTTCGCTAGGCATGCTCCTTATTTGGATGGCACGCTCACTCTAGAAGGCTTGGGGACCCGCCCTCTAGACGATCTGGAGTTCTACCCTCCGGATCTCCAGTTCCCCTTCAATGGTTTTGTCCGCCTGAAGGAGCATGCCCTGATCCGGATGGATAAGGTCCCAAAGGAGACGGTAATATTCCCTAAAGAGCAAGCCCAAGCTGTCTGGGCTCGTACTCTCGCGGAATGGGGATGCGTCAACTCTAAGTTGACTCCCCACAAGGGAGCGTACACCATTTTCATCACTCCTCAGTCCATTCCGTCTCCTCTTAATGATAAGATTGCTGAATTGACTATTCAGTCAGTTAAGGACGGCATCCCCATGCCGACCCTTAAAGAGACAGATCCCACCTCTCTCCTCGTCCCAGGCACCTCAGCGCTCTGGCACGATGCCTCAGCTACTTTTACGGTGGGTAAACTAGACCCGGACTGCGCATCCTCTCTCTTCTCGGAGAGACTCCCCAAGCTTCCGGACCACTTATTGAAAGTAGAGTTCGAAGCAAGAAACCGGCTGGCTAGGTCACTCAACTCGGTCGTATCCTCAGAGTTGATAGCTTCCCTCTACAGCGACGAACCTCTCTTTCGAGTGCAGGCAAAGAACCTCCTGCAGTCGTTCCAATCAGACCTTCACGACTTCTGGACTGCGAGAACGAATTGTAGAAAACACGTTCTCGCCAAAGCCTCTATTAGGCATGAGCCTAATAGACTCATCGCCTCCTCCTGCTGGGGTAAAACTCTTTTTCCTCAGGAAGAGGTCGATAAAGTCCTCCAAGATGCAGCGAGGGTTAACCAGAACCTTCAAGTTCGATGGGGCCTCTCAAATAAACGTAAATTTGAAAACATGCCTAGACAACCTTTTTCTAAGAAGAAGCAAAGGTCCTATGCCCCATACAAGACTAGTCGTGGCCAGCTTCACCATTCTTCAGGCCCTCACTCTTCAACTCCCTCTACATCCAAATCCGCCCCTCCTCAACTGATCAGCTTCGTCCCGGCACCTCAGGGTACCCAACCAGCTCCTGCGGCATCTTGGATGACCTCCCCTGCCTTCAATCAGGCTTACGAATCCTTGGGTTCCTTTCGAGGATACCCTAGAGGCGGCAACAGGGGTAGAGGTCAGTTCCGTCAGCGAGGCGGACCCAGAGCCAGAGGTTCCCGGGGAGGACGAGGGGCTAAGTTCAACCCCACGCAATGAAATGAATCCGGTAGGAGGGAGAATATACCAGTTTCGGGACCAGTGGACCTTCAGTCCTTGGGTCCACAGTATAGTCTCCAAAGGCCTGGGCTGGAAATGGGCACTAGGTTCCCCACCTCCGACAGTGTCCTTCTTCCAGAAGCCCACTCCCATCCTAGAAGAGTACACCAAGGACCTGTTGAAGAAGAAAGCCATAGAGAGAGTACGAACACTGAAATTTCAAGGCCGCCTGTTCACTATTCCAAAAAAGAATTCGTCGGCGTTGAGAGTGGTCCTGGACCTGTCCAAACTGAATTCTTACATTCGTTGCGACAGGTTCCGCATGCTGACTATCTCTCAGGTACGGACCTTACTTCCCCGTGGGGCCGTCACCACCTCTATCGATCTTACAGACGCCTATTATCACGTCCCAGTAGCAAGAAACTTCTCTCCTTACCTCGGCTTCCGCCTAGGCAAGAAATCCTATGCGTTCAAAGTGATGCCCTTCGGCCTCAGTATCCCCCCCAGGATATTTACAAAGCTAGGGGAGACGGTGCTAGAACAGCTCAGGAGCCAGGGAATCATGGTGATAGCTTACCTGGACGACTGGCTCATCTGGGCACGGACGATTCAAGAATGCCACAAGGCTACAACCAAAGTGGTTCAGTTTCTGCACAAGATAGGATTTCAAGTCAACTTGCAAAAATCTTGCCTCCAACCAGCAAGCCAATTCGAATGGTTAGGCATCCGCTGGGACCTCACAAGTCACAAACTGTCTCTTCCCCCCAAGAAGGCCAAAGAGATAGCATCGAGGACAAAGCACTTCATCAGGAACAAACAGGTTTCAAGAAGAGCCTTAGAAAGAATTCTAGGCTTACTCCAATTTACTTCAGTGACAGACCTCTTATTGAAAGCCAAACTCAAGGACATCAACCGAGTTTGGAGAAAGAGAGCTACATCACGATTACGAGACAATATATCAAAGATCCCCTCAGTCTTAATACGAAGGCTCCGGCCATGGTTAAAACCAAAAAACCTCTCCAAATCGGTTCCTCTGCAATTCCCTCCTCCACGGGTGACGATTCACACAGACGCGTCTCTCAGTGGTTGGGGGGGGGCTACTACAAACACCAGATGTTTCAGGGCTCTTGGTCCCCTGCGATGAGACAGTTCCACATCAACATGTTAGAGGCCATGGCAGTATTACTGGACTTAAAACGACTATCCCCTCCACGCTCCACTCACATCAGGATAGTCTCCGACAGCACGGCAGTAGTCCACTGCATAAACAGAGGCGGATCAAAATCTCCCAATCTAAATCAAGTCCTGGTCATGATCTTTACCTTGGCAACCGAAAAGAACTGGTTCCTGTCAGCCACTCACCTAGCAGGAGTCCAGAACGTGATAGCGGACTCACTATCCAGGACAAAACCACTAGAATCAGAATGGTCCCTAGACATGAATTCATTCCGGTGGATATCCAGACTGGTTCCCGGTCTCCAGGTGGACTTGTTTGCGACGCAACTCAACCACAAACTTCCCTGTTACGTGGCCCCAAACCTGGACCCTCAGGCTTATGCTATGGACGCATTAGCCCTGGATTGGAACCGTTGGAAGAGGATTTACCTATTCCCTCCGGTGAATCTTCTGATGAAAGTTTTACCCAAGCTACGCTCCTTCCATGGAGCGGTGGCTTTGGTAGCACCTCATTGGCCAAAAAGCAGCTGGTTTCCTCTCCTCCTAGAGTTGAAACTTCGCCCATTCCGGATCCCATTCCCCGAGCTGACCCAAGTGGTCCAAACGCGGACTGTGTCAGATTCCTCAAGGATAGCGCAAACCCTAACTTTGTGGATTTCATGAAATTTGCAGCCCATAAGGACACAAATATTGACCCGGAAAATGTCCTCTTTATCAAATCAGACAAGAGGGACTCCACACTTAGACAATATGATTCGGCTGTTAAGAAACTAGCAGAATTTCTAAAGAATTCTGGAGACTCGAATGACCCCTAACCTGGCTATTTCGTTTTTTAGGTCCCTATTTGACAAGGGCCTAGCAGCTAGTACTATAACCACGATCAAGTCAGCTTTGAAAAAGATCTTCCATATGGGTTTCAATATTGACCTAGCAGATTCCTATTTTTCATCCATCCCCAAAAGCCTGTGCTAGCCTCAGACCTTCTGTTCGTCCACAGGTCTCGTGGTTTCTGAACGACGTCCTCAAGCTCGCTTCAGACACCGAAAACGAATCCTGCTCTTACATATCGCTTCTTAGGAAGACCTTATTTCTTACAGCCATGGCCTCAGGTGCTAGAATCTCGGAATTAGCAGCTCTCTCCCGTAATCCTGAAAACCTAGATTTCCTCCCATCAGGAGAAGTCCTACTCTCTCCAGATAGAGCTTTCCTGGCCAAGAATGAGGACCCACAAAATAGGTGGTCCCCTTGGAAAATTATTCCTCTACCTCAAGATGCTTCTCTGTGCCCAGTCGCTACGCTTCGGGCCTTTTTAGCTAGGACTGCATTACGCTCATCTGGCCCATTGTTTGTCAGGGAACAAGGAGGTACTATTTCCATCCAAGGCATCAGACAGCAAATCCTTTATTTTATCAAGCAAGCTAACCCGGAATCTTTTCCACATGCACATGATATCCGGGCTGTAGCCACCTCCATCAATTACTTTCAGAACATGGATTTTGATGACCTTAAGAAGTACACGGGTTGGAAATCCCCGATGGTTTTCAAACGCCACTATTTAAAGAACTTACAGGCCCTTAAATTCCCTACTATTGCAGCTGGGAGTATCATCTCCCCCGAAATATTTCTTACCTTTCTTCCTTTCGTCCACCTCTCGTCCTTCTCCCTCCTACCTGCCACTCTCACCGCAATGCCTCTCACCTCGGTCGGTGTTTTAGCCCCATTGCTATGTTATGTCGGTGGTTTAGCCCCATTACTATTTTATGTCATGTTGCTTTGTTCATTTTGGTAGCTCTCATTTTGGATTGTATATATTTTGGTATCAATGGGTATTGTACAGTTTGCCATGTTTTTGTACCCATTTTATGTTAATATGTTTTTGCCTCTTGCCATTATTGATTTACCATTTGCTACCTATGTTTCTGGCCTATGCCAGTATGACGTTTTTGAGATGTTGTACAGTATACTTTACTTGTTCCTTCATGGCATTGTTTAGTTTTAAGGATTTGTTATTTTGTATGTAACAGTATGTTCCTTAATATATAACCTCCATTTTGCATAACGTTTTTACTTTACCTTTTGTTTTGTGGGCATTCTCTGGTACATTTTCACCGGGCGTCACAGGTCGACCCAGAAAAGGGATTTTGACGAAGGAAAAATCCATTTCTGGGGAGATACCTGTGACGCCCGGTGAAACCCTTCCCTGGTTTTTTTCCCGTCCCTTTCCTTTCCAAGCCATCTCATATAGAAGGATGTGTAGATGGCGCTCGAGGCGGGCGTCGCTGAGTGGATCAGGTGAGTTTGGTTGGTGCCGCTGTGGCGGCTCCCCCTTTTGATGAAGGATTTATCTAAATGGAAGATCACCTGTGAATAGTGGTTTTCACACGCCCCAGCTTTATACACGACACCCGTAGGGTGCTCGCGCGAGGATAGTAACCTCTGCATTCCATGCTTTAACTTTCTCTGGTATATTTGAAAGTATTTATATCAGAAAAGAGATAAGAATGACCCTTTTCACCGGGCGTCACAGGTCGACCCAGAAATAGATTTTTCCTTCGTCAAAATCCCTTTTGTAATGATATATTATGCATACATATTTCCTCTTCCTTATGTTGATCATATACGTTAGAGTTTCGGTGATTTAGGTAACCGAGATCTCGCCCTGCGCTAAGCTACCTAGCCTATGCGCTTTAGTATACTTTCATTATCCCCAGTTACCCTTGTGTATCATTTTATCAATTCAACAGGAGATAGTATATCTCCTAGAATTATTTATATAAATCGATACTCGTCTCCTGTGGAGATTTAAGGGTAATTCCTTCTTCCCTCTGAGTGCCACCATAGGGGACAACCCTATCTTGGTCTTGCCATGGAGTAGTTCAATCAGGCTTGACTAGGCTAGTATTTTCTGTCTCCCACCCTTGCCGGCGAGTATGCCGGCTTGGGTTTTCGACAGAACCTCAGAGTATTCAGTCTTTCTGCCGGCGGCCAAGCGACAAGGTGAGTAGTCACTCCCCTGCAGGCTTAGTGCTGCCGGCATAGGAGGCTAAGCCTCCCTAGGCCGCACTTGAAGTGGTAGTATGATGCCGCCACCTTCTCCCCTGCGGTCTAGAAGACTAGTCCTGTTTCGGCAGACCCTAGGCTGAAGAAAAGATATTCTTCTGCTGCCTAGGATGGCACCGATACTGAAACATTGTTTCACTCTTGTGTGGAAGTGGCGGCAGTTCTTCTACACTTGATACAGGACCTTTTTCCCTCCCTTCTCTGTGCTTTAGCGATGGCTTAGCTATCGCAATCCTGTGGCTGTTGTCCTGCAATCTCACCGCTTTCCAGGTAGATTGTGGTGCCGGCCGGGCTCCTACATAAGCAGCTGTATAGTCACTCAGTCTTTCCCTTATGGACATAGGCTCCGGGAAAGGTTGTGCCGACTGTGACGGCTGCCGGTGGGAGACACCTCTGCTGCTGAGTGTTCTTCAGTCCTCTCTTGGACTACCATCCACATTCCTGAAACCGGAAATGCCGGCAACGGATCTTGTGGCTGGATGGAAGCTTGAATGATGCAGTCTTCCATTCCATTTGAACCCTCATTCTAGAGGAAGACAGTAAGGTAATATACCTACACCCTTATTTATTGTAAATATACATTTTAATAAGGCAGCCCTTCACTCCATGCTTTCTCTCTGTCTGTCAGCTAGTGCCGCCAGGTATTAACCCAGCCGGCGACATGCCAGCTGGGCCGGTGCCGCCAGGTACTATGTCGCTGGCTGGGCCAGTGCAGCCAGGTACAATGTCGTCGGCTGGGCCGGTGCTGCCAGTTACTATGTCGCCGGCTGGGCCGGTGCCATCAGGTACTAACTCATGAACCGATGCCGCCAGGTACAGTACTACCCAGCCGGCAACATGCCAGCCGGACCGTGCCACCAGGTGCTAGCCTAGCCGGCAACATGCCGGCTGAACTACAGTATATGATTATACAGTAGCCAGTATATTTGCAGTATAGTATATACTGCAGACAGAAAACTACAGTAAATATTATACAGTAGTTATTTTCCAACATACCTTGTGTATCCTTGCACAGTCTATTGCTGAGACCAATCCTATATTGAAAGAATAGAATTCCTTCAATACTCTGATTAGAAATCAGTTGATAACTTACCCCACAATATTAAATAATTTAAAATGGGTCAGTGGTAGTATACACTTTTTCTATCCCTAGAGGTTAGAACTCTTTTCTTTTGAGTTTACTCTGATCAAGGAAACTCTATAACCTTAATATTGAGGGGAGGTCAAAGCAATTGACTGGAAAGGATACACAAGTATGTGTCTTTGCTAATTTCTTTCTAGCTTACTATCCTAAGCTATAATGGTTAAAATATTAATATCAATATTTTTCATAATCTGTTTATCATGTGTGATAAACAACCGCATACTCATATAATTATCTTTTCTTTACAGGACGAACCCCAGATGAAATGCGATGCCATCTCCTGCAACCATAGAAGTAGGACCTTCTACGGTCACAAAGCATGCAGGTCTCATGCCCCTTGCACCATCATTACCGAAACCCTGCAGTACTAGGACCCCCAAGTCTGCAATATCTGTTGGACCTTGGTGACCGAAGGTTTTGACGACCCCAAGTCAACGGAGTCGAGAGATGCGGCACGAGAAAAGCTGTGCAAGTGGGTACGAGGGTTCCAAAAGAACTCTCCGGGACCATACCTACCTAACAATAGGATGCGTAGCTTGCTGTTCCTGACTGCGGGTAGAGAAATTGGCGTGCCCCAAGCACGACCCGGACCTCTGAGCGTCCAGCATGCCATTGAGACCGATGTTAGTGAGGCGTTGCAAAGCATGGACATCCACCGGGAGGAAAGGATGTCGGAAGTGTCTACGGATGCTGAAAAGGATCTACTAAAGGATGATCCCGAGGAGGAATCTACTCTATCTCCGGAAGAAGATGATGATGTCGAGTCGGAGTTCCTTCTGTCTGTGCCGGCACCGGAGCCGTTACCCTCAACATCTTCAGCTTCTACCCCTCCATCGGAAAACATGAGCCAGGCACTGGGCCATCTTACAGCCTTAATGGAGAACATTCGCAAGCAAGGCGAAGAAAAGTAAGCGAGACTCGAGAGAGAGCTCCGTGAAGCTCCACTAACCGCTTCCCGAGGGTTGTACAAGCTACTCAAGAGTCCAAGACCTCCCAACCTGCTCCTAAACCAATCCCTGCCGATAACTAACGGGAAACTCTACACCTCGGAGAAGATGGAAGCCGTCCCCTTAGACGACATTCAGTTTTGGCCAAGCTTTAACCCTTACCCTGATTGCTTCATTCGACTGAAGCATGAACCAACGTCAAAAGAGGAGACGGAACCAAAGGAGGTCATGGTTTCCGACCACGATAAGGCACAGGATCTCTTGTCGAGTAGCCTAAAAAAAGGCGGGCTATTCTAATTCAAAAGTGTCCGCCTTAAGCAAGAAACACCCTACATTTTTTGCTCCTGCTTCAATAGCCTTCCCCTTTACATCAGGCATTTAAAACTGTCGCCAAGGCAGTGGAGGCAGGCAAACCATGCCCTGCACTAGAGGAGTGCAGGCCTCTGTCGTTAGCCTTGCCCATGGAAGAGAAGGAACGGAAGGAAGTCCACCTAACCTTCTCAGTAGGGAAACTGGATGCAGACATTGCTGGACGACAGTTTAGCGAGAATCTCCCTAAACTTCCTGACTTTCTCTTGCGCAAGGAACAATAGACGAAAGAGAGACTTGCTGCATCCATATCCCTACAAAACTGCATAGAGATGTGTGCAGGCCAAAGAAGTACCCCAGAAATGCTCATGGTTCTGGCCAAAATGTATATGGCCACCCTATTAAAGGACCAATATGCTTTCATGAAGGCTAGGAGAGCCTGTAGAGAGTTTGTGTTTGCTGCTGCAACAGTGAAACATGAACCCAAGAAGCTGATATCTTCTAACATCTGGGGTAAAGACCTCTTCCAGAACGAAGTAGTCAAAGAGGTAGTTGAGAAAGCCACCACGGAGAATAGGAACCTTCTCCAAAAGTGGGGCATCTCCTCAAAGAGGAAGTCTTCCCCGGATGCAGGTCATCAACCTAAAGGGAAGACGAAGAAGCCTAGACTTCCCTCTCGGCCTGCTCAACAACATCCAACTCACCATGACCGCGGTGCCCCAGGTGGTGGCCCAAACACAGACCATCTTCCAAGTGGTGCCTCAACAGCTGGTTGCCCAGTCACCAGCATTCAACCCCGGGTTTGAGAGGCAAACCACTACCTTTCGGCCGAAAGGTAAAGAATCCAAACGGGGCTCCTCTAGACATCCCTCAAGAGGTAGGGGATGATGCGGTTGAGGAGGTAAACCCTCCGGACAATCGAAGCTAGGAGATGCTTCCGGTAGGAGGGAGGCTCTAACATTTTCAGGATCGTTGGACCTTCGATCCTTGGGCCCACGGCCTAATCAAGAATAGACAAGGATGGAAGTGGAGCAAGTCTCCATTATCATTTCCTCAATTCTTCCAACACTCCACCCCCTCATTAGAAGAATATACCTTAGAGCTCTTGACCAAACAGTTATAAGGAAAGCAAAGTCCATCAAATTCCAGGGAAGGCTTTTTTGTGTTCCCAAAAAGGACTCAGACAAACTCAGAGTCATTCTGGACTTGTCGCCATCAACAAATTCATAGAAAGCAGCAAGTTCAGGATGTTAATCCTTCAACACATAAGGCCCCTGTTACACAAAGGGGCGTTCAGAGTCTCGATAGACCTGGCAGATGCCTATTGGCACATTCTAGTCAGTTGCCCCCTCTCCTCCTACCTAGGATTCAATTTACAGAAGATAAAGTATGTTCTCAGAGCCATACCCTTCGGACTAAATATAACCCAAAGGATCTTCACGAAACTAGCAAAAGCAGTCGTGCAACAACTACACCTAGAAGGCATTCAGGTAGCAGCGTACTTGGACGACTAGCTGGTGTGGGCAGCATCCAAAACAACTAGTCTGAGAGCATCCAAAGAAGTGATCCAGTTCCTGGGACATCCGGGATGCAAGATCAACTTCAAAAAGTCTCGACTCTCTCCAGCTCAAGGGTTTCAATGGCTGGAAATCCATTGGAACCTGAGGTCACACCGCCTCTCGATTCCCTCAGCGATGAGGAGGGAGATCGCAGGGTCTGTCAAGAGACTACTGGAATCCGACAGGATCTCAAGACGCCAACAGGAAAGAGTACTGGGCTCTCTCCAGTTCACAGCAGTAACAGACCCAGTGCTAAGAGCACAGCTGAAAGATGCATCAGGAGTCTGGAGAAGATACGCATCAAATGCTCGAAGAGATCTAAAATGACCGATACCGGCCTTACTACGATCACTTCTCAAGCCGTGGTCGAAGGCTAATAGCCTAATGAGGTCCGAGCCCTTGCAACCACCTCTGCCGTTGGTGACCATCCACATGGATGGCTCGACAGAAGGATGGGGAGTTCTCTCCCATCAAAGGAAAGTCCAAGGGACTTGGTTGTCTCTGTTTAAGGCCTTTCACATCAATATTTTGGAGGCCATGGCAGTCCTCTTGAAGTTTGGAAAAATCTCCCCTCGCAAATCAGTCCACATCAAACTGATCTTGGACAGCGAAGTGATAATGAGAGGTCTGAACCGACAAGGCTCGAGATCGTCCCATATCAACCATGTGATATTAGCCATCCTTTGTCTACAAAGATGGCAATTATCAGCAGTTCACCTAAAAGGGTTCCGCAATGTGACAGCGGACGCTCTATCCAGGCTCAAGCCGATAGAGTCAGAATGGTCCCTAGACGCAGACTCATTCTCCTCCATCTTGGAACAAGTCCCGGAACTGCAGATTGACCTCTTCGCGACGAGCAACAACAAGAAACTACCTCGATATGTAGCCCCATTCGAGGACCCTCTGGCAGACACCACGGACACCATGTCCCTAAGTTGGAACAAATGGACCCGGAATTTCCTATTCCTTCCATCCAACCTCCTGCTGAAGGTCTTCAACGAGCTAAAATCCTTCTAGGGAACGGCAGCTCTAGTTGCCCCCAAGTGGCCCAAGAGTAACTGGTTCCCTCTAGTGATGGAACTGAAGCTGAGACCGGCTCCTCTACCGAACCCAACACTATCTCAATGGGTTCAGATGTTGACTGTCTTCGCTTCATCACAGAGAACTCAAAACCATCATCTGATGACCTTCTCACCTTAGCGGTTAAGAAAAGATTTGCGATTTCATAAGGCAGTATAGACTTCTAAGAAGAATACAAGTCTAAGTCAACTAGAAGAATATATGAATCGTCTTGGAAAAAGTGGGTTGCTTTCGTTAAAGCAAAAGGACCGAAAGAAATTTCAATAGACTTCTGTCTGTCCTTATTAATCCACCTCCATGAACAAGGACTGGAACCAACACGATAACTGCGTGTAAGTCAGCCCCAACTAGATCTCCTCTATACGCCTTTCAAGTGGACTTGACGAACGAAATCTTTAACAAGATCCCGAAGGCATGCGCTAGACTTAGGCCTGCAGCTCCTCTGAAGCCCATTATGCTTCATCTGTGAACAATAAAGATTGTTCTCTCAAGAATCTAACCCAAAATGTTATTTTCCTGTTTCCTATAGCCTCAGGGGCTAGTTGGTGAAATAGTAGCCCTATCAAGAAATGAGGGCCATATTCAGTTCACAGAAATAGGAGAGCTGAATCTCTTTCCTGATCCAACCTTTCTCGCCAAGAACGAGCTACCCACTAAAAGATGGGGTCCCTGGGGAATCAACCCTCTGAAGGAAGATGTCTCTCTGTGTCCAGTAGTGTCTAAAGGTCTATCTTCGAAGAACTTCAGACTTCATGGGAGGACAGCTCTTCAAAGGAAAAACTTCAGGATCAAACTTATCCCTAAAACAACTGAGGGCGAAGCTCACCTACTTCATTCGCAGAGCGGATCCTGACTGTACACCCGCAGGTCATGATCCAAGAAAAATTGCTTCATCACTGAACTTTTTTCAGTATATGGTCTTTGTGCATCTTCGCTCATATACTGGATGGAAGTCATCCAGAGTGTTCTACAAACACTATGCAAAGCAAGTGCACGAGCTGAAGCATTACGTGGTGGCGGCAGGTAGTGTATTAAAACCTGTCGTCTAGTGCTGCAATAAACAGTGAATTGATTGGGACTATCAATTAGGGTGAAAAGGTGTTGACACTTCCAGTGCGATACCTTTTAAGTGGGTGTCACTGTAGTGACACTAAGACTGTTCAAATTCTCAGGTGTGGAATTATACAGATAACACTTGTGCCGGGTGTACATGGTACACAGTGTTGATAGTATACATGTACAGAAAATTATAATGGAAAATTTTATCAAAAATTTCAAATTTCAGAGTGGCACAGATCATTTCTTCCCTCTGAGGGAGAAAAATTTTTTCTGTATACATTGTACGTATAATTCCCGTAACATGTTACACTCGTTAATCCATTTGGACATTTATTCGAAACAAATGTCTATTAGAGTGTAATTGCGTCTTATTTCGCCCAGCAATTAGCACAATATATATGGCCAGAGTTCTCTTACTTATTCAACTAAGTAAACCTCATATTATTGTATGCTTACAAACTATGGATATAGTTGATACTTAGTTGTTCTGACAACATATACAAACTGTGAGACCTTTGTATATATAGTTGATACTTATGTTTGTTCATACAATATATGCAAACCTTGAGACCCCTTTCCTACTGTCTAGTATAACTAGGATGGAGTTGGAGCAAGTCTCCATTATCATTTCCTCAATTCTTCCAACACTCTACCCCCTCATTAGAATAATATACCTTAGAGCTCTTGACCAAACAGTTATAAGGAAAGCAAAGTCCATCAAATTCCAGGGAAGGCTTTTTTGTGTTCCCAAAAAGGACTCAGACAAACTCAGAGTCATTCTGGACTTGTCGCCATCAACAAATTCATAGAAAGCAGCAAGTTCAGGATGTTAATCCTTCAACACATAAGGCCCCTGTTACACAAAGGGGCGTTCAGAGTCTCGATAGACCTGGCAGATGCCTATTGGCACATTCTAGTCAGTCGCCCCCTCTCCTCCTACCTAGGATTCAATTCACAGAAGATAAAGTATACCCTTCGGACTAAACATAACCCCAAGGATCTTCACGAAACTTGCAAAAGCAGTCGTGCAACAACTACGCCTAGAAGGCATTCAGGTAGCAGCATTCCTGGACGACTAGCTGGTGTGGGCAGCATCCGAAACGGCTAGTCTGAGAGCATCCAAAGAAGTGATCCAGTTCCTGGGACATCCGGGATGCAAGATCAACTTCAAAAAGTCTCGACTCTCTCCAGCTCAAGGGTTTCAATGGCTGGAAATCCATTGGAACCTGAGGTCACACCGCCTCTCCATTCCCTCAGCGATGAGGAGGGAGATCGCAGGGTCTGTCAAGAGACTACTGGAATCCGACAGGATCTCAAGACGCCAACAGGAAAGAGTACTGGGCTCTCTCCAGTTTGCAGCAGTAACAGACCCAGTGCTGAGAGCACAGCTGAAAGATGCATCAGGGGTCTGGAGAAGATACGCATCAAATGCTCGAAGAGATCTAAAATGACCGATACCGGCCTTACTACGATCACTTCTCAAGCAGTGGTCGAAGGCTAATAGCCTAACGAAGACCGAGCCCTTGCAACCACCTCTGCCGTTGGTGACCATCCACACGTATGCCTCTACAAAAGGATGGGGAGTTCTCTCCCATCAAAGGAAAGTCCAAGGGACTTGGTTGTCTCTGTTCAAGGCATTTCACATCAATATTTTGGAGGCCATGGCAGTCCTCTTGAAGTTTGGAAAAATCTCCCCTCGCAAATCAGTCCACATCAGACTGATCTTGGACAGCGAAGTGATAATGAGATGTCTGAACCGACAAGGCTCGAGATCGTCCCATATCAACCATGTGATATTAGCCATCCTTTGTCTACAGAGATGGCAATTATCAGCAGTTCACCTAAAAGGGTTCCGCAATGTGACAGCGGACGCTCTATCCAGGCTCAAGCCGATAGAGTCAGAATGGTCCCTAGACGCAGACTCATTCTCCTCCATCTTGGAACAAGTCCCGGAACTGCAGATTGAACTCTTCGCGATGAGCGACAACAAGAAACTACCTCGATATGTAGCCCCATTCGAGGACCCTCTAGCAGACACCACGGACGCCATGTCCCTCGGTTGGAACAAATGGACCCGGAATTTCCTGTTCCTTCCATCAAACCTCCTGCTGAAGGTCCTCAACGAGCTGAAATCCTTCTAGGGAACGGCAGCTCTAGTTGCCCCCAAGTGGCCCAAGAGCAACTGGTTCCCTCTAGTGATGGAACTGAAGCTGAGGTCGGCCCCTCTACCGAACCCAGCACTATCTCAACGGGGTCAGATGTTGACTGTCTTCGCTTCATCACAGAGAACTCAAAACCTTCATCTCATGACTTTCTCACCTTAGCGGTTAAGAAAAGATTTGCGATCTCATAAGGCAGTATAGACTTCTAAGAAGAATACAAGTCTAAGTCAAATAGAAGACAATATGAATCGTCTTGGAAAAAGTGGGTTGCTTTCGTTAAAGCAAAAGGACGAAAAGAAATTTCAATAGACTTCTGTCTGTCCTTAATCCACCTCCATGAACAAGGACTGGAACCAACACGATAACTACGTGTAAGTCAGCCCCAACTAGATCTCCTCTATACACCTTTCAAGTTGACTTGACGAACGAAATCTTTAACAAAATCCCGAAGGCATGCGCTAGACTTAGTCCTGCAGCTCCTCTGAAGCCCAATAAAGATTGTTCTCTCAAGAATCTAACCCAAAATGTTATTTTCCTGTTTCCTATAGCCTCAGGGGCTAGTTGGTGAAATAGTAGCCCTATCAAGAAATGAGGGCCATATTCAGTTCACAGAAATAGGAGAGCTGAATCTCTTTCCTGATCCAACCTTTCTCGCCAAGAACGAGCTACCCACTAAAAGATGGGGTCCCTGGAGAATCTGCCCTATGAAGGAAGATGTCTCTCTGTGTCCAGTAGTGTCTAAAGGTCTATCTTCGAAGAACTTCAGACTTCATGGGAGGACAGCTCTTCAAAAGAGAAACTTCAGGATCAAACTTATCCCTAAAACCACTGAGGGCGAAGCTCACCTACTTCATTCACAGAGCAGATCCTGACAGTACACCCGCAGGTCATGATCCAAGAAAAATTGCTTCATCACTGAACTTTTTTCAGTATATGGACTTTGTGCATCTTCGCTCATATACTGGATGGAAGTCATCCAGAGTGTTCTACAAACACTATGCAAAGCAAGTGCACGAGCTGAAGCATTACGTGGTGGCGGCAGGTAGTGTATCAAAACCTGTCGTCTAGTGCTGCGATAAACAGTGAATTGATTGGGACTATCAATTAGGGTGAAAAGGTGTTGACACTTCCAGTGCGATACCTTTTAAGTGGGTGTCACCGTGGTGACACTAAGACGGTTCAAAGTCTCAGGTGTGGAATTATAAAGATAACACTTGTGCCGGGTGTACATAGTACACAGTGTTGATAGTATACATGTACAGAAAATTATACTGGAAAATTTTATCAAAAATTTCAAATTTCAGAGTGGCACAGATCATTTCTTCCCTCTGAGGGAGAAAATTTTTTTCTGTATGCGTTGTACGTATAATTCCCGTAACATGTTACACTCGTTAATCCTTTTGGACATTTATTCGAAACAAATGTCTATTAGAGTGTAATTCATCTTATTTTGCCCTGCAATTAGCACAGTAAATATAGCCAGAGTTCTCTTACTTATTCAACTAAGTAAACCTCATATTATTGTATGCTTACAAACTATGGATATAGTTGATACTTAGTTGTTCTGACAACATATACAAACTGTGAGACCTTTGTATATCTAGTTGATACTTATGTTTGTTCATACAATATATGCAAACCTTGAGACCCCTTTTCTACTGTCTAGTATAACTTTTCCCTGCAGGGGGCAGGAAGCCCTAACATTGTCCATGATTAGTGGTAATGACGTATAACGGTAACGTCATATGTCTCAATGATCCGGATGACCATAGAAAAATTTGTCCCAAACTTAAGGCACCTATGAAAATCCACAGATACAGTACTTTCTAGTAATTCTCTGGTAAACTTTTGAAGCGAAGCGAAAAATCTATTTTTGGGTGAGATAGCCATGTCGTCCTGATGGACCCGCCCTCCTTTTCCATAGAAAAAGGCATAGGCAAGATCCCTCCCGAAAACTACTATATCTGTAGCACCATGCTCAATGCTACAAGGAATGAGCGCCATTTTGGATACTCGTCATAGTACGGGAGGAAGGGTAACCTTGATAACGGCCCCCCTTCTATTTTCGCCACTCTTCCCCCTCGAAACGAAAACGCTATTCAGGGTGAAGATTGCTATGTGTCGTATCAAGATATACGTCCCCTGATATTATGCTATATCCTTAAGTGAAATTTTAAGGATAATCGCGCCAGGAGTTAGAATTCTGGAGACCTAAAGGTTAATTTTCTAGGGATATCCCTGTAGCCAAATATCCCTTAGAAAGCTACCAATAGGAACCTTCCATCAGGATGACATGGCTATCTCACCCAAAAATGACAAATTCGTAGATAATTTGTATTTTCCCTAACTATACAAACCTTAACTATTTAATAGGGGTATTACTTTCAGCGTAGCTGAAATGACGAGCCATAAAAATTTTAACGAGGGTTTACAACCCACACCGCTAGTTAGCGGGGGTAGGGGAGGGTAGCTTGCTACCCCCCCCCCCCACACACACCTGTGCTTGAACTCACTTTGCTTGGAGGTAGGACTTCAAGGGGGATAGGGCTGTCGGGCAAGTTTGGTTAAATAGCTAAGGTTTGTATAGTTAGGAAAAATACTAATTATCTACGAATTTGTCATCTGTTCCGTAACTGGAATACAAACCACGCTATTTAATAAGGGTGACTCACCCATTAGGAAGGGTGGACGTCCCAGCCAGTTCTGGCTTTTTGGCTTTGCCCGGGGGCTCGTTATTTGAGTGTATAAGTACCCAAGAAATAAGGAGCCCCTGCACCTCACTAGAACCTTGCTACGCAAGGACTACGGCCTACACAAGCTGTGTGTGAAGGTATGAAGAAGTGTGACTCATCCTAGGAAGTTCTTCTGAAGTTCTTTAGATGGAAACTTGTAGACTAGGACTTTCCCAATACCACATCGTCAGGGTATGGGGACGTAACAGTATTAACTTAATACTAGGAACACAAGGGACCATGGTTTACCTGCAGTGGTTTGAGGTCAGTTATGCAGAAAACCCAGGATGCTGCTTTCCCCAAGAGAGGGGATGATGAAGAAAAAAATAAGGGCCAGTCAAACCTTTTCATTCATGCAGACTAAAAACCGGGTGACAATGCCCTCAACCTTCTGCTACTTGTCCAATAAGGAGCTTGAGGTTTTAAACCAGCTGTTGTGCAGCCACCACAGGGCCGATAGAGAACGTATCGAGCCTCCTGTGGGTCACGTCTTGCAGGTAGTGGGCTGTGAACGTTGTTTAACGCTTCCACACCCCCGCTTGAAGAACCTGCTTCACAGAGAAATTTCTTTTGAACACCAGAGACATAGCTATGCCCCTGACATCATGTGCTCTAGGGCAACGTGACGGAGGAGGATCTGGATTCAAGGACAGATCAATGACCCTACGAATCCATGCAGAGATGGTGTTCTTGGTGACCCTCCTCTTAGTCCTTCCTGCGCTGACGAATACTGCTGGCACATGAGGACGGACTGCAGCTGTTCTTTTGAGGTATAGCCTCAAACTCCTTACTGGGTATAGTAAGAGATGGTCTGGGTCATCTGTTACAGAACGGAGACTAGAGATCCAGAAGGAGTCGAATCGAGGATCCGCCACTCCAGGATTCTGAGTCTTAGCAATAAACTCAGGGACGAAGCTGAACGTTACCTCCCCCCATCCCCTTGAATGGGCGATGTCATACAAGAGACCATGAAGTTCGCTGACTCGCTTGGCCGAGGCCAAAGCTAAAAGGAACACCGTCTTCCAGGTTAGCTGGTGATCTGATGCCTGGCGTAATGGTTCATAGGGAGGTCTCTTCAGAGACCTGAGAACTTGAACCACATTCCATGGGGGAGGTCTCACTTCCAACTGAGGGCAGGTAAGTTCATAACTATGTATGAGTAGAGAAAGTTCTAGCGATAAAGAAATGTCCATTCCTTTCAGCCTGAAAGCTAGACTTAAGGCTGAGCGATAGCCATTCACTGCCGAGACTGAAAGGCGCATTTCTTCCTGCAAATACACAAGGAACTCCGCTACTGTTGGAATAGTGGCATCGAGAGGAGAGATACCCCTTCCACGACACCAACCACAGAAGACTTTCCACTTTGCCTGGTAGACTGCTGCAGAAGACTTTCACAGGTGTCCAGACATCCTGACAGCAACTTGTTGTGAAAATCCTATCTCAGAGAGGAGATGCTGGATAGTGTCCAGGCGTGAAGTCATAGCGAAGCTACGGCTTTGTGGAAGATGTTGGCATGTGGTTGTTTGAGCAGATTGTGTCGTGGAGGGAGTTCTCTTGGTAGCTCCGTTAGGAGTTGCAGAAGGTCCGGGAACCATTCCGCGTGGTGCCATAGCAGAGCTATAAGGGTCATTGAAAGATTGACTGATGTTCTGGTCTTGTTGAGCACCCTCCTCATCAGACAGAACG
Organism: Palaemon carinicauda; assembly: GCF_036898095.1. Classification (NCBI taxonomy): domain Eukaryota; kingdom Metazoa; phylum Arthropoda; class Malacostraca; order Decapoda; family Palaemonidae; genus Palaemon; species Palaemon carinicauda. The sequence continues at coordinate 2,980,389 of NC_090738.1, read as the reverse complement.
GGGGAAAGGCGTAAACGTCGATGATGTCCCACCGTTGTTGGAAAGCATCTTGCCAGACAGCCTTGGGGTCTGGGACTGGGGAGCACTACAGCGGGAGCCTGAAGTTCAGGGCCATTGCGAAAAGACCCACAGTCGGAGAACCACACAATGTCAGGACTTTGTTGGCTACTTGATGATCCAAAGACCACTTGGTACTCACTATCTGAGACGCTCTGCTCAGATTGTTGGCGAGCATATTCCTTTTGCCCGGAATGAAGCGTGCCGATAGTGGTATCGAGTGGATTTCGGCCCACCTCAGTATCTCTACTGCTAGATGGGATAGCTGCTGCAAAAAAGTACCTCCTTGTTTGTTGATGTAGGCCACTACTGTGGTGTTGTCGCTCATCACCACCCCAGAGTGACTTGCCAGGTACTGTTGGAACTGTTGATGGGCCAGGAAGACGGCCTTCATCTCTAGGAGATTTATATGGAGATATTTTTCTGACTCTGACCAAAGGCCTGAGGTCGTGTGGTGCAGCACGTGGGGCCCCCACCCTTTCTTTGAAGCATCCAAAAACAGCATCAAATTCGGGGGTAGGACGAGAAGATCAACTCCTTTTCGTAGGTTCTCGTCTGCCACCTACCACTGGAGGTCCGTCAGTTCCGCAGGTCCCATAGGGATCTGGACGTCCGGGGAATCGTAACCTTGATTCCACCGGACTTGAATCGCCACTGGAGTGATCTCATCCTGAGGTGACCGTTGGGAACTAGACGAGCCAGCGATGAAAAGTGACCGATGAAAGGTGACCCAGGAGACGTAACCACTATTGGGCTGGAAGTTCTTCTCGTCTGAGAAAAGGACTTGCGACCTTCCTCAGCCTTGCTATCCTGTCGTCTTTGTGGAGACTGGTGTCTATAATCATGCCTAGATATACCAATCTTTGAGTGGGAAGGAGTGAGGACTTCTCGAGATTTACCATAATTCCCAGATCTTGGCAAAGTCTCAGAAGTTTGTCCCGGTGTTGAAGAAGGGATGACACAGAGTCTGCTAGGATCAACCAGTCGTCCAGATAACGAAGGAGACGGATGCCAATCCTGTGTGCCCATGAAGATATTAGGGTGAACACTGGTGAAAACCTGTGGTGCTGTGGAGAGACCAAAGCACAGCACCTTGAACTGGTACTTTTTGTTGTCTAGGCTGAATCTTAAGTACTTCCTTGAAGACGAATGGACTGGGATCTGGAAGTACGCGTCCTTTAGGCCCAGTGTACACATGAAGTCTTGCGGTCTCACTGCTAGTCTGACCGTGTCTGCCGTCTCCATGCTGAACGGAGTTTGTTTGACAAACTTGTTCAGAGCTGAGAGGTCGATGACTGGTCTCCAGGCTCCAGACGCCTTCTTTACAAGAAAGAATCGACTGAAGAAGCCTGGAGATTCGTCGAGGACCTCTTGGAAAGCGCCCTTCTTAAACAGGGTCTGGACTTCTGCCTGAAGGGCTTGCCCCCTTGCCGATCCCATGGCAAGGGAGCTAAATGACACTGGATTTGTCGTCAGGGGAGGTAGAGATGTTGTGAACGGGACGAGATATCCCTGACTGATTACGGAAATCGTCCAGGAATCGGCCCCGAGTTGCTTCCACCTGTCTGAGCAACTTTGTAGGCATCCCCCCACTGGTGAACATGCAGGGGGACTGCCAATCCTAGCGTTTGCAGCCTCGGCTGCTCCCTCCAGGATTCTTGGCTATCCTGGAGGACTTTTTGCCTTTCCTATCCTTGACAGGAAAGGGCTTAGACACCACGGTCTTCGCTGCTGTCATTGGTTTAGCGGTCTTGATTGGACGGGACTGCTGGGGTACTGGAGGCTTATAGGGCTTAGATGTTAAAGCCCTATGAAGGAGGGAGTCTTGATGAGACTTCCTCCACCTCTCAGCAGCCTGTTCCACATCCTTCGGCTCAAACAGGATGGATCCTTTTAAAGAAGAATGTCTGAGCCTATTGATCTCGGTGCTAGGGACCTTCTGATGGAATCTCTCAGCCACCGCATCCCGACGTTTCAGGATGGTGTTTGCCCACAAGTTCGAGACTTGGTGGGCCAGAAACTCGATCGTGCGAGTGCCTGAGAGAAGGAACGTCTCCATAGCTTTCCTGGTACGTTCTTTGGAGAAATCCTCAAAGCGTATCAGGATACCTGAGGTCCCTAACCAGATGTCGTGGCTTGCATAGCACACTTCGCAACCTTCTCCTGGTTAAGGATCTCGGTTGCCGAGAACGAGACCTGCCGGTTGGAGAGTCTCTCAAGAGGGACTCCCCTGGTAAGCTCTTTCAATGAGTGGTGGAGAGGAAGAGCTAAACAAGGCTCCTCCAAGATCTCAAAGTACCTCCTCTGCTGTACGCGAGGAGGTGGAAGGAGTTTGTTGGTGGCACTGGAACGGTTGGAGGAGGACATCTCGGAGAACTGTACAGCGATCTTGTCTCTGGTACCCTTAACCCCCTGAGACCAGGGCAGAGCTGCACTGGCCTTAGAGGGTTTTTGAGTACCGAATACACGGTCCAAGACCGTGTCCTTGCCCTCTCGAGGAGGGATCTCTGGGTCGGAAAACCCATTGAGAGCCCTAATTAGAGTCAGAACTTGCCAAAACGCATGTTTTGACTCTTGCTGTTCTCCTCCTGACGTTGAACTTGCAGCGAAGTCTCCTGTCCCCAAAGGCTCTTCTTGGGAAGAGTCGCGGAGGTTCTCCGAGTGACTAGTTGGCTCCGACCTGGTTCTTGCAGAGGACTTTGGCAATGTCTTGGAAACCTTAGATTCCTTCCTGGGAAGGATGTAGGACTCTAACATTGAAGATGGTAAGTTCCTTCCAGCCACCACTTGAGAAGACCTCTCAGCGCGAGGAGAGGCTTCACTCATTGGTGCAATGGGGGAAAGTCTCACCTCACGTGATTCCCCTTAGGACGGGAAGTCCTCATCCGACAGGGAAGGAGGGATAGTCTGGGGGAAAGAAGGAACCTGCCTCGAAGGCTTGCGTGGAGTCAACTTAGCCCTTGGAGAATTTACCACATCTGGAACTCCTCTTTTACTCTTCAAAGGGGTAGAGAGAGCCAAGGATCTGTGACCTAATTCAGAGAAAACAGACTTGAACGCCTGTCACTGCTCTGATTAGTGCACCGAACCAAGGCTGCTGGCTGACAGATGCGAGGTCAGACACCCCCTTTGAAGGGACAGGGATAGAAGGATCTCTGGGAGGAGTTCTCATAGGTGGGTTCACCTGGAAAGGCTTAGGGATCCTGGACCCCTCTGGATGTTTCCCTTCCGCCACAATACGCGCTGTTATGCGTTTGCGGGGAGGGGAATGAGGTGATGGCGACTTTGCCGTGCGTTGTTCAGCAGTCTCACGCGCGAGAGGATATTGATGCTCGCGCGGGGGCGCGTAATGGTGCTTGCGCGGGAGACTGCTGGTGCGCGCGCGGGAAACTGCGGGAGCGCGCGGGAGACTGATAGCACACAGGAGCGCGCACGGGAGACTGTGGGCGCACAGGAGCGCGCACGGGAGACTGTGGTCGCACAGGAGCGCGCGCGTGGGCGCGCAGGATCAGGGCGTTAAGTGCGTGAGCGAGCGGACGAGAGCTCGCGTGTCCTTGAAGAAGTCGTAGGGTGAGCGCGCGCAGGAGAGATACCCCTGGCGCGTGGGCGCGCAGTTGAAGCCTGTGCTTCTCGTAGGCGCGCGTCTTGTGGGCATGCGTCAGAATGATGGCGCGCAACTGCAGGATAGGATGGGCGAGGGCTCGTATCCTCATGGATGCGTGCAGGTGAATGCGAGTGTCGGCGGGCTGGCAAGCTGGAGAAAACTGGCGCGTCGGATAAGTCAACTTAGACTTCCCAACAGCGCCCAGATCAGAAGATCCTGGGCGAGCAGAAGAGATGACTGCTGGGCGTGGGAGCTGGCGCGCGGACGAGCGCTGGCACGCAAGAGATCGTTGGCGCGTAGGAGAGCGCTGGCGTACAGGAGAGCGCTGGCGCGCAGGAGACCGTGGGCGCGTATGCTCAGGTGCATAGCGCGTATGGGAAGTATGCGCGTGTTGGCGCATACGCCCTTGATGCCCTGTATTAGGGTTAGATGACGAGGCCTGACGAGTGTGGAGGTCAGGTTTCGTTGGCGCGTAGTGCGCATCAGCATCCAGGAAAGACGACGGCAGGTCGGCATGTCAGACGGGTGGAAGGTTGACGTGTCCTTTGAATGGACGACCTTCCTCCGAAGGGGATCGCGAACAATCCGCAAAAAGTTCCAGGACCAAAGCAGGAACAGTCGGTGATCGATGACGAGGCTCCTCTGCGGGGGACTGCAACGCTCCCCACCGCAGGTGAAGGAAGGCCTCTCTGACGAAGAGGAAGGCGAGCCTTGCGACGAATACGCCTTCTGGGGGCCGTTGGATCAGCAAGCTGACCTTCTGCAGCCCTCCGAAGAGGAGTCTCTCTAAGTGAACTCCCCCAAGGGAGAGAAACACCAGCAGGAGAGACTGTTGGACTTAGTTTCTCCCTCGTTGGTTGAACAGGAACGGGAGAAACTAAGCCGTCAGCTACTGTAGCGTTTGAAGAGGTAGAGGTGATGGGTGATACCGCATTGGATACCTCTGACATCACAACGTCGACAATCGACAGAGGATCAACCTCTGTCGGAGGGGGCGATTACTTGACAGCGGCACCCAATCGGATGTAGTCAAGTAAGACTTCCTTGAAGGGCGAACCCTTGAGCCCCAAGGAAGACCAAAGCTGAAATAAAGGGATTAGTGACAAATCCTCCCCAGGGAGGAGATGTGGAGTTGCTTCGCTAGGGTAAGCAACGTCATCTCTCGAACCCCAAGTTTGGAAAACAGTACAACGGTCTACGCTACCACTCGACGGTCTCTCGAAAGAGACCGACCGAGTGCAAGCTTCGGAGGAGGTTTGAGCAACGGAAGAAGAGGCCTTGGGTTTTTCTCTTTTCAAAGAAACCTTCGAAGAAGAAATATCCCGTTTTGACTTCTTCCGTCGCTGCGAAAACCTCTCCCACTAGGAGGTAGACCACTCCCTACACTCACTACACTTGTTATCTCTATCGCACCGTTGACCTCTACAGGAAGGACAAATGGCGTGAGGGTCAGTCTCGACCGCCGACATGAATGTTCCAAAGGGGTGGTCGGGTAATCCAGGGCAGGTGCGCATAATAGCAGAGGCCAACTTCACACACAAAACTGTCAAAGAAAAAGCAAAAAAGCATTAATGGCTGCCAATAAGCGGCGAGGATGACAGCGGACACATCCGACTACCATCTGAGCCGAGAGCAAAGTGAGTTCAAGCACAGGTGTGTGAGGGGGGGGTAGCAGGCTACCCTCCCCTACCCCTGCTAACTAGCGGTGTGGGTAGTAAACCCTCGTTAAAACTTTAATGGCTCGTCATTTCAGCTACGCCGAAAGTAATACCCCTATTAAATAGTGTGGTTTGTATTCCAGTTACGGAACAAATAGATTTTTCACTTCGCTTCAAAATCCATTTTCTTCCCTTACAGGATACAAAACGGATTTTGAGTGAAGCGAAAAATCTATTTTTGGGTGAGATGGCCATGTCGTCCTGATGGAAGGTTCCTTTAAATAACTTCCTAGGGTATATTTGACTACAGTGATATTCCCAGAGAATTTAACTTAAGGTCTCCAGAATTCTAACTGGCGCGAATATCCTTAAAGTTTCCTTTAAGGGTATCGCATAATATCAGGGGACGTATTCTTCACACGCCACACAGCAATCTTCACCCCACAGTGTTTACGCTTAGAGGGGGAAAGTGGTAAAAATAAAAGAGGAGCCATTATTAAGGTTCCCTTCCTCCGTTACTATTTCAGTATCTAGATGGCGCCATCGTCGCCGCCATCTTTATTCCTTGTAGCGTTGAGCAGGTGCTACGGATACAGTAGTCTCGGGAGGGATCCTGCCGAGGCCTTTTCATAGAAAGGAGGACGGGTCCATCAGGACAACATGGCTATCTCACCCAAAAATAGATTTTTCACTTCACTCAAAAACGGATTTTGAGCGAAGCGAAAAATCTATTTTTGGGTGAGATGGCCATGTCGTCCTGATGGAAGGTTCCTTCAGTAGCTTCCTAAGGGTATATATGACTACAGTAGATATTCCCAGAGAATTAAACTAAAGATTTCACAGAACTCTAACTTCAGGCGCGAGTACCCATAAGGTTTCCCTTTAGGATATCGTATATCAACAGGGGACGTATGCTTGACACGCCACATAGCTATCTGCACCCCACATAGCGTTTATGCTTCGAGGGGGAAATGGTGGCAAGTTATGGGAGGAGCCGTTACAAAGTTCTCCTCCTCCGTTACTGTTTTGGTACTCGGCGACGTCAACATCCGGCCGCCATGTTGGCCGCCATCTTGGATGACGACGCCGGAGCGCACCATCGTCATTCCTTTCGGCGTATATGCCAGCCTCCACGATGCAGTGATATTGGGAGGGGTCTGACAAGGCCGAATAGAGAACAACGGCGGGTCCATCAGGACGACATGGCCATCTCACCCAAAAATAGATTTTTCGCTTCGCTCAAAATCCGTTTTTGGGGCTCAAGCCATGTCGTCCTGATGGAAGTGTACCAGAGAATTAATGTATCGTGGATTTTTCCCTTTTAAGTAGTGCCTTTCGACTTCTAAATAATATTCCTTTGGTCTGATGACCGTAGAGACCTATGGCATATCCCTCACCTGCCACTTCAGATAGGCATGTACCATGTTAATGCTTCCTGCCCCCCTGGCAGGGAAGTCCTAATTGGACAGAAGGAACATCTTGAAGTTGCTTGATAGAGGAACTCACCTAGTCTCGGAGATACCTGCCGGTCCCAGGGCCAGATAGAGAAGGTAAGTATACTCGTGTTGGAACAAGTTACCTTAATCTAGATGAGCATGCATCAAGAGAACAAGTTTATGACATAGTTCATAAAATATCAAACAAAGGGTAATAAAGTCTGTAAAAGTAATTTTATTTCATGAGAAAAAGAGGGCGAAATGAGACGCACAGGGTAACCTAATACTCTTTTTATTCAATAAAACAGGGTTAGCATGATATAGGTAAAAAATTTTTACAATCATCAAATGCAATTAAAACAGACTGAAGACATCAAAGAAGTGGGTGTGGAATCTGAAAGAGAAAAATCTTGCCATAGCACACATAAGTTCCAGAGGAACTACAGTGAACCCTCGCTACTTCGCGGTTCGACCATCGCGGATTCACCACTTCGCAGATTTTTTCTATAACCCATATATATACAGTAACATATATATATATATATATATATATATATATGTGTATGTATGTATATATGTAGGTATGTATATGTGTATACATATATATATATATATATATATATATATATATATATATATATATATATATATATAGCCTACACACACACATATATATATATATGTATATATATATATATATATATATATATATATATATATATATATATATACATATATATATATATATATATATATATATATATATATATATATATATATATATATGTATATATATATATATATCTAAAGTAGGAAGATGTGATGTAGTTCTAAGGGAATAGTATGGGAAATATGTCTGGGTAATAAGCAAAGCTCTACCTCCAGTTTGTTTCTTCATTATGATCAGAGATAAATGTAAACAAAACATTGGTTGCCATTTTTTATCGTGCTTTTTAGCGTGTTTAGGAAGCGCATGATATAAAATTGCCTTTAATATTTGTGCCTGTTTTAGTTTAGGGTACTTTAGTACATGCATTAAGTGTTCTGTACATTAAAGGGTAGTTTGTTAACAGTACTACGTACAAGGGAAGGTTTTAAAAGTCTGAATATACATGTTGAATAAATAGGTAAATATGGTGTCACTACTTCGCGGATTTTCACCTATCGCGGCCGCGTCTGGAACCTATCTACCGCGATAAACGAGGGTTCACTGTATAAAGTCTTTCAAGAAAGTCTTATATACACTTCATGTTAAAACATGTGGCACACGTGTTACAGTCTATGTTACTTCACCTTGTAGGAGAACAGTCTTTAGTGTCACAAGGTGGCACTTAAATTCACTATGTTTCGCACTGGGGTCAACACAGGCACCCATGGAGTTAGAGTCCCGAATAACTCACTGTTCTACGCAGCACTAAGCAGCAGGTTTTAGCACACTACCTCCTGCCACCACATGGCGTCGCAACTCTTGCACCTGCTTAGCGTAGTTTTTGAAAAACATTTTCGATGATTTCCAGCCCATTAAGGAACGAAGACTCTCGAAGTCCATTGTCTGGAAGAAATTCAGGGAAGAGGCGACTTTCATGGGATCATGACCTGCGGGTGTACTGTCAGGATCTTCTCTGCGAATAAAGTAGGTGATCTTCGCCCTTAGTTGTTTGAGTGACAAATCAGACCCTGATGTTTCTCCTTTAAAGAGCTATCCTCCGCCAAAGTCTGAAGTTCTTCGAAGATAGACCTTTAGACTCTCTACTGGGCATAGAGAGACATCTTCCTTCAGGGGGCAGATTCTCCAGGGGCCCCACCGTTTGGTGGGAAGCTCGTTCTTGGCGAGAAACGTTGGGTCAGGAAAGAGGGTAAGTTTGCCTGTGTCAGCAAACTGTATCTGGCCCTCTTCTCTTGATAAAGCCACAATCTCACTGACTCGGGCTCCCGAGGCGAGAGCAAAAAGAAAAATCACTTTCTGAGTCAAATATTTCAGAGGGCAAAACTCGTTGTCCAGACTTGAGGCAAATTGGAGCACCTTGTCGAGAGACCAGGAGATAGGTCTCGGAGGAGGTGCGGGACGGAGTCTAGCACATGCCTTTGGCAGCTTATTAAAGATGTCGTCAGACAGGTCGATCTGGAAGGCATAGAGTAGTGGTCTTGCTAAGGACGATTTGCAGGTAGTAATCGTGTTGGCTGCCAAGCCCTGTCCATGAAGGTGAATAAAGAAGGACAAACAAAAATCTATAGAGATTTCCGTAGGATTCTTAGCCTTGACAAAGGATACCCATTTCTTCCAGGAAGACTCGTATTGCCTTCTGGTAGATTTAGTTTTGCATTTCTCTAGGAAGTCCAAACTCTTCTTCAAGATCCCGAACCTCTTCTTAACGGCTAGGGAGAGAAAATCATGAGCTGTAGGTCTCTGGTTTTCCTTGATGAAGCGAAGACAGTCGACTTCTGAACTTGATGGGATAGAACTGGGTCCGGCAGGGGAATTATCTTGGGTTGTAATTCCAGGATTAGGGGGAACCAGTTGCTACGTAGCCAGTTGGGTGCCACTAGGGCTGCTGTGCCTAGAAAGGTTCTCAGCTTGGTGAGGACTTTCAGCAGAAGGCTGGGTGGAGGGAACAGGTAAATCTTGGACCATCTGTTCCAATCCAGGGACATGGCATCCACTGCTTCCGCTTTGGGGTCCTCGTAAGAGGCCACGTAACGAGGAAGTTGTTTGTTGCCGCTCGTCGCGAAGAGGTCGATCTGCAGTTCCGGGACTTGGCGAGAGATGAAGGAGAACGAGCTTGCGTCTAGGGACCATTCTGACTCTATCGGGGTTGTCCTCGATAGAGCATCCGCCGTCACGTTGCGGAATCCTTGATAGTGAACTGCTGAGAGGTCCCATCTCTTCTTTTCCGCAAGGTGGAAGATGGGTAGAAGCACTTGGTTGAGTTGGGGCGATCTTGAGCCCTGACGGTTGAGACATCTGACCACAACGGCGCTGTCCAGGGTTAGACGGATGTGGGACGAGGGTCGAGGACACAGTCTTTTCAGAGAGAGAAGGAGCGCCATGGCCTCCAAGAAGTTGATGTGGAACGTCTTGAATAGGGGAGACCATGTTCCTTGAACTTGTCGTTGAGGGGAGTGACCCCCCCCCTTCTAGCGATGCATCCGTGTGGATAACGACCAATGGAGGTGGAGGTTGAAGGGGAACTGATTTCTTCAGGTTCTTTGCCTCCGACCATGGCTTTAGGAGTGAGCGAAGCCTGGTTGGCAGAGGTCTCTTGAGATCTCTTCGAGAGATGGATGCGTATCTTCTCCAGACTCCCGAAGCATCCGTTAGCTGTGCTCGTAGCACTGGGTCTGTCACTGAAGCGAACTGGAGGGAGCCGAGCACCTGCTCCTGTTGACGTCTTTAAATCCGTTTGGATCTGAGGAGTCTCTTGACAGATCCCGCTATTTCCTTCCTTTTCTTCGGGGGGATGGAAAGACGGTGTGAATGAAGGTTCCAATGGATTCCTAGTCATTGAAACTTCTGAGCTGGAGAAAGTCGAGACTTCTTGGTGTTGATTTTGAAACCCAGATGTTCCAGGAATTGGGTCACTTTTCTTGAAGCTTGCAAGCCTTCCTCTGAGGATGCGGCCCATACCAGCCAATCGTCCAGGTAAGCCATCACCTGGACGCCTTGAAGGCGCAGCTGTTGGAGGATCGTGTCTGCAAGCTTTGTGAAGATCCTTGGAGCCATGTTGAGTCCGAAGGGCATGGCTCTGAAGGCGTATTGTCTTCTTTGAAGTCTGAATCCTAGGTAGGAGGAGGCCTGGCAATTCATTGGAATGTGCCAGTAGGCGTCCGCCAAGTCTATCGAGAATGTGAATGCCCTTTGGGGCTGTAGGGCTCTGATGTGCAGAAGAGTTAGCATCTTTAATTTGTTGTTCTCGATGAACTTGTTGAGAGGGGACAAGTCCAGAATGACTCTGAGTTTGTCAGAGTCCTTCTTGGGAACACAGAACAGTCTTCCCTGGAACCTGGTGGACTTCACCCTCTTGATCACCTTCTTGTTCAAGAGTTCTTGGACGTATTCTTCCAGGACGGGGGTGGAGTGTTGGAAGAATTGATGGAAGGTTGGAGGTGGTGAAACCCACCTCCACCCTAGTCCATTCTTGATGATGCTGTGAGCCCAAGGATCGAAGGTCCAACGATCCTGGAAGAGGCGGAGTCTTCCTCCCACCGGAAGCATTTCATTGCTTCTGGTTTCCCGAGGGTTTGCCACCTCGGCCGCCTGCTCCCCTTCCTCCTCTCCCTCTGGAAGGGCGACGAGAGGAGTCTCTGCCGGAGCCTCTACCTTTGGGACGAAAGGTAGTGGATTGCCTTTCATAGGCAGGGGTAAACACTGGTGACTGGGCCACCACCGGCTGAGGGACCAACTGAAAGGTCTGTTGGGGCTGAGCCACCAACTGTGGAGTAGCGGGTGCCGGAAACTGGCGCTTAGCCTGTCGCTGCTGAGGTCTAGGCTTATGAGATTTCTTCTTAGGCTGGGGGCCCTCATCCTGAGAAGATTTCCTCTTTCCTGACATGCCCCACTTGTTGAGAAGGTTCCGGTTCTCGGTGGTGGCTCTGTCAACTATCTCTTTCACGAGATCATCGGGGAAGAAGTGTTTCCCCCAAATGTTGGAGGAGATCAGTTTCCGGGGTTCGTGTTTGACGGTAGCATCCGTGAACACGAATTCCCTGCAGACTCGCCGAGCCCTGATGAAGCTGTAAAAGTCTTTCGTCAGGGTAGCGAGATGGGTCTTGGCTAAGACCATATACATATCTGGGGTCCGAGTGTCCCCGGCCATTGTTTCCAATTGCACTTGGAGGGAAAGGGAGGCGGCCAGTCTCTCTTTCGTATCCAGCTCCCAACGCAGAAGGTATTCGGAGAGCTTAGGGAGGTTCTCGTTAAACTGACGTCCTGCCACGTCAGCCTCTAACTTTCCTACCAAGAAAGTTAACTGGATGTCTTTCCAGTTCTTGTCGTCGGGGGGTAGGGCGAGGGAGAGGGGCCTACATTCCTCCAATGTAGGGCAAGGTTTCCCTTCCTCCACCGCCTTCAACACTGCCAGCAAGGACTTTTTGGCAAAGGGGAAAACCATGGTGGCAGGAGCAAGAAAAGAAGGATGTTTCTTGCTAAGGGCCGGCACCTTGGAGTTGGTGTAGCCCTTGCTCTTAAGGTTTCCGGCCAAAAGAGATTGAGCCTTAGCGTGGTCAAAGACTATGACCTCATTAGGCTCGGTTTCCTCCTTGGAAACGGGCTCGGACTTGAGACGGATGTAACAGTCCGGTTACGCCTCAAAACTAGGCCAAAACTCCACCTCTTCAAGGGGGACAGCGCCCAGTTTGTCGTTAACGAAGTCGTCCACTAGTGATTGGCATGTGCTCGGCATGCCTCCAGGGGTTGGTTACTGAGCAAGGGGGAAGATCCTTGATGTTGATCTTCCTGCCCGACTGTTTCGACAGAGGGAGAATCCTCTTGAGGTCTTCTTGTCCTCTTCGATACCTCTCGTCCAGGAGGGCCACCAGGGCCTGGATACTGTCCTGGTTCTCCAGAAGCGACGGAGTAGGGGTAGGCATCGACGAAGTAGAGGGGACGGGTTCCGTTACAGCAACGGAAGTGACAGAGGGGGTGCGGGCGACCTCGCCCCCGGAGTCCGGAACCTCCACCTGCTCCTCCTCTTCTTGACCCTTGGCCATCAGGGTCCTTTCGGTGGTGTCTGATACCTCCATCTATTCCACCTCGTCAAGATGGAAGTCTTGCAGTGCGTCCGAAACATCAGGTTCCACCGTCAGCTGGACGCAGGGGATCTCGGCCTTTGGGATGACAGCATCCGCAGATGCCTTTGGAAAGAGCAAAGCTCTCCTCTTCTCACTCAGGAGATAGGGCCCCATGGCATTCTTCTGGAAACCACGCACCTATTTGCGCAGTTTCTCTCGGGCAACATCCCTGGCCTCCGCAGAGGGAGGGTCCTCGAACGCTTCGTGGAGCAGGTCCTTGCAGACAGTGCAAACCTGCGGGTCCCAATACCGAAGAGTCCCCTTGGTAACAGAACAGCTGGCGTGGGTTCGGCACGCCAGGTGGCCGTAGAAGTCCGGACGCCGAACGTTGCAGAAGGCGCTCTCACACCGGACATACTCCTCTAAAAGAAAGGGGAAATGAGTCTGTGGAATTCATATACAATGACTTAAAGTAAAGACTTAAAGTAATCTTGGATTAGCAATAAAGTTATTTTACCTTAATATAAGATTCCTTTTCATGTGTAAGCTTAGGATAGTAAGCTGGAAAACAAGCAGAAAAGACACATACATGTGCATCCCGCCCAGCCAATTGCCGTGACCCCACACCAAGACTAATTCTAGGGGCTCTGAAAGAGCCTAAGAGATGGAAGAGATATCCACAATGGATAAAGCACAGCTTAGGCTTCCTCTGGAGAATTATTCATGGTGAGAAGGGGGGGGGGGAACTGAGTTCATTCAGTTTAGGATAAGAAAAGGGGGGGGGGGGGTGAAGTAACCCCTCCCTAATCAGGTGGGTCCCGGCAAGGGACTGCGCATGGATGCACAGAGTATGCTGGAAATATTTTACTGCATAACTATACATCATAGATTTTCGTCTAGGGTAAGCACTGTACCATAGACATACCGGCTATCATATATAACTATACAATAGTCGCTGCTGGCACCAGGCTGGCAGGAGAGGGTGACGATCCACTGAAATAATATGATAAGGTGGCGCCGGCAGCGTGGCGGCTTGCCGGAAGCGCACCGGGCGCCGGCGAATCTCCATCGAGGGTGGGAACCCCCTCCCTGTCATCAGTCTTGTGGCAGAGAGAATAGGAGCTTCAAGGTGATGGCAGATTGCCGGCATCCGGCGGCCCCCGCCAGTCGGCAAGCGACCGGCGAAGGTATTCCAGCACTGGCGTCAATCAATGAGACAGAGTGGATACTAGGGTACCCTGACAGCTGTTGCCGGCACGGTAGCGGCAGTGGACCGGCACTGATAGGTAGAGAGAAAGGGTAGGGGAAGAGAGAGGGAAGGGTAATACGTTACCCCGACCTCGTCTTCCTCAGGAAGGAGTGTTCAAATGAAAGAGAGGGGGGCAAACTTTCATCCAACCGCAACAGAGCCGGCAGTCAGCAGGAATTGCGGGTGGCGGCCCAAGGGAGAACCGGAGAACACTCTAAGATAGGGAGGTCCCACGCCGGCAGACCAACCACTTAGGCTATCCCATAGTTCGACTATATGCGGGAAGCGAAGCAGCTCGGACTCACCCACGAAGGGACCAAGCCGAACCCACAACCCGCCGGCACACGGTGGAGTTGTAGGACGGCGGACAGGGGTGTGATGGCTAGGCCAACACAAAAGGATAGGGAGGGAGGGGCGAGGGTCCTGAGAGGGAGCGTGGGGGAAAGCCTAGCCTTCACCAACGCCCCAGGGGGGGTTCTGTTCCGGAACCAGCCCTATCCCAGGTGTAGGAGACTTCATTCTCCAGCCTAGGGTAGGTTAGTTCAGAGAAGGTACAACACTATTGTACTGTCCTAAACTATAAAGAAACAGAATCCCCTGGCCTGCCCAACCTAGGCTAGGGAAGCGAGTCCCGAACCAGGGAAGGCAGGTGTAGGACAGGTCGCTAGGCCACAGGGAGGAAAGGGTCGAAACCCTACCAAGTGTGGACTATGGGGAAAGGCAGAGCCCTTCCACCTTCGCCAACCAGCAAGACCCAAAAGGAGAGTTCATTTACCTAAAGGGGGAAATGGGGGCGAGCGACAGTTACTCTGAGGTTCTGTCCCAAACTCAAAGCTCATGTACTATGGCTAGGAGTGGGGAAAGAAAACCCTAGCCTAACCTCACTCGAATACGATTCGAGGTTAGGAGGGCTAGGATGTAGCCTAGGCTACCTCAGAGGGAGGAGATACCTTAGGTAAGGTGACTGGGGAGGGTAGGAAGTATAAACGGCCCTACGTTAGGTGAGGGGCAAGGGAGCCGACTACCAAGATCACCGAGACCCTTAGTATACTTCCTCGAAGGCGAAAACATATGTGCAATCACTGAATCTTATATGTATAAATGCCTAAAATCTCCATTTCATAAAATAAAACTAGGAATACTTATTATATCATGCATGAGAGTAAACAAAAACCACCCAGGCTATCAAGTCTAGGGGCTAGGCTAGAACCCTAGCCTACGATCGGCTACCTATGTTCGCCTAAAAGAATACTATCGGCATAATATAACTAATTCCTAGCAAAAAAGACTAAATAACTAATGCTGATAATTAGTTATAAGACCGGGAAGGGTTGTTCTGGCTAACTAAATAAAACATGCGAGGTGAACAACCGGGTCCAACATGACGCCTCCGGTCAAGGCACAGCTCCGCCACAAAACACAGTATTTTAAGATAAAAAGGCGTTACTTTACTGCTGGAGCTTATTTATACAATACAAGAATATGGTACTCAACTTTCCAGAAGAAGGCGAGGCAGAAGATTGCGACATGATGAATTACTTAGCAAACAACTGGGAAAAAGCACCTGGTCATATACGCTACGTAAGAAGGAATGACGATGGCGCGCTCCAGCGGCGTCATCCAAGATGGCGGCCAACATGGCAGCCGGATGTTGACGTCGCCGAGTACCAAAACAGTAACGGAGGAGGAGAACTTTGTAACGGCTCCTCCCATAACTTGCCACCATATCCCCCTCGAAGCGTAAACGCTATGTGGGGTGCAGATAACTATGTGGCGTGTCAAGCATATGTCTCCTGTTGATATACGATATCCTTAAGGGAAACCTTAAAGGTACTCACGCCAGAAGTTAGAATTCTGAGAAACTTTTAGTTTAATTCTCTGGGAATATCTACTGTAGTCATATATACCCTTAGGAAGCTACTGAAGGAACCTTCCATCAGGACGACATGGCTTGAGCCCAAAAATACATTTTTTGGGCACAGGCCATGTCGTCCTGATGGAAGTTTACCAAAGCATTAATGTATCTGTGGATTTTCCAATTGTGCCTTAACCTCAAGACAATATTTCCTTGGTCGCTTTAGACCTTAGAGACCTATGACGTTACCGTTATACGTCATTATTCTAATCATGAACTATGCTAGTGCTTCCTGCCCCCTACAGGGAAGAGTCATACCAGACTCAGGAAAAGTCTCGAAGTTTGCATATTTCATATGACCAACCTAGCAACAAAAAGGCATACAGGTCTCGCTGTATACCCAACCAGTTGAAGTTTGTATTTTCAAAACGAACAAAGGTTCACATAAGCCACCTTAACATCCAAGGTATACAGGCTCAGCTGTATACCACAGCAGACAAGTTTATATCCATGTCGAAACAAGGCATGCATGGGCAAAAAAGGTTCGTATACATTTAGGAACAAAGTTACTTCAGTTGTTCTTAAGGGATTTTGACGTAGGAAAAATCTATTTCTGGGCGAGGGACCTGTGCCGCCCAGTGAATAAGCTCCATTTAGCACTTATTCTTAGGTAATTTACTGCTAAATATACCAGAGAAAAAATGTAAAGGAGTGCTAGGTTAACTAGCTCGCTCACCTATTGGTGTCGGTATAAAATTGGGCGTATAATCCAGAGGTCCCGCACTATTTAGATTCATCCACGACAAAGACCCCAATAGAGGAGAGCCGTTCAACCTCACTCGGCACCACCAACTCTGCATCCGCTCAGAACCCAACTCCTTAGCACCCAAAGTTTGGGGACTCCAAGGGAGAGGAGCTGGGAGGGTTCACTGGGCGGCACAGGTCCCTCGCCCAGAAATAGATTTTTCCTACGTCAAAATCCCTTTTCTGGGCTCGAACCTGTGCCGCCCAGTGAATCAATACAAGAGAAATGTCACCAAACTTGCAAAATAAAGGAAAAACATAAGCGTAAGGAAAATACAAGATGCTTTAATCAGAGATGAGTGCCAAAAAACAATTATAAGGGTGTCTTAAAAGGAACGTAAATCCACTTGGTAGAACAACTGACAAATAAGGTAAGGTATAATAATGCCGTGAGTGATAATATATACAGATACTTAGGAGTTAAAGATTTACAAATATAATAATAGTATTCAGGTGCGAAACCAACGAATACAAATAGGGTATAAATGAGGCAGGTAAGGGGGAGAGATAAAGTGACAAGGAATTAACCTGTGAGTTACCTGGGAGTAACTACGCTCCCTGCAGCTACTGTAGAAAATTTTAGGGCTTCCAAATGTTTAAGGTAGTGTTTCTTGAACACTGACGGTGATTTCCACCCTGTATACCTGGAAAGGTCCGTAAAATTCATGTGGTGAAAAAAGTTCACCGAAGTAGCAACCGCTCTGATATCATGTGCAAGAGGAAAAGAGTCAGGGTTAGCTTGTTTAATAAAATACAAAATTTGTTGCCTAATCCCTTTAATGGTAATGGTACCACCTTGTTCTCTAACGAATAGAGGCCCCGAGGAGTTAGAGGAGGTCCGGGATAAATAAGACCTAAGAGTAGCAACAGGGCACAGAGACGGATCTTGCGTGAGGGGAACAATTTTCCAGGAGGACCATCTGTTCTGAGGGTCTTCGTTCTTAGCCAAAAAGAATTTGTTAGGCGAAAGAAGGACCTCTCCCGAAGGAAGGAACTCAATATGACCCGGGTCTCTCGACAAGGCTGCCAGTTCAGAAATTCTTGCCCCGGAAGCCAAGCTCACCAGGAAAAGTGTTTTCCTGAGAAGGGGAATGTAATCACAAGAACTGTTAATGGTATCAGAAGCCAATTTGAGTACATCATTAAGGAACCAGGTAACCGGGGTAGGACGAGTAACCGGTTTCAGTCTGGCACAAGCTTTCGGAATTAAAGCTAACAAAGAGTCGGTTAAGTCTATGTTAAAACCTACTAGGAAGATCTTTTTCAAAGCAGATTTAATAGTGGTGATAGTATTGGCTGCCAGACCTGATTCTAATAAAGTTCTAAAGAAAGTGACTGTAAGGTTCAAGTTCATACAGTGCACGTCTGAGTCCATCAAAAATTTTGCCAACTTTTTAACTGCAGAATCATATTGGCGGATGGTGGAATCCCGTTTATCTGATTCTAGAAACAAGGTGTTTTGAGGATCGATATTGGCACCATGCATGGCCGCAAACTTCATGAAGTCCATAAAGTTAGGGCGCTCTGAATGTTTGAGAAAGCGTACACAACGCGTGTTTGTACTATCTGAGACAGAACCGGATTGGGTATCGGGTGAGGATATAGTCTCAACTCTCGCAAGAGAGGATACCAGTTGCTCTTGGGCCAATTGGGTGCGACCAAGGCTACTTGTCCCTTGAAGGATCTCAGTTTGTCTAGGACTTTCAGTAAAAGATTCACCGGGGGAAAGAGATAAATCCTTTCCCAGATGTCCCAATTCTGTGACATGGCGTCTGTGGCGTAAGCCTGAGGGTCTAGATTGGGAGCCACATATACTCTCAATTTGTGGTTGGACTCCGTGGCGAAGAGGTCCACTTGGAGACCGGGAACCCGAGAGAGAATCCACCGGAATGACTTTAGATCGAGTGACCATTCCGATTCTAGAGGGGAGGTCCGGGACAAGGCGTCTGCCACTACGTTCCGGACTCCCGCCAGGTGGACAGCTGAAAGATGCCAACGGTTCGAGGCTGCTAGGGAGAATATGGCTACTAGAACATGGTTCAGGGGCCCTGATTTTGACCCGCCTCTGTTGAGGCAGCGGACCACCACTTCGCTGTCGAGGACCAGACGAAGGTGTTGTCTCTTGGGTAGAGCGAGACGTTTCAGGGTTAGAGGAACTGCCATGGCCTCCAGCACATTGATGTGAAATTGGCGGAATAAGGGAGACCAAAGACCTTGAACTTTCCTGAGCTGAGAATAGCCGCCCCAACCTGATAGGGATGCGTCCGTGTGAATGATTAGCTTCGGAGGCGGAAACCGAAGGGGAACTGACTTTGACAGATTGTTGGCTCTTGTCCAAGGAAGAAGTCTCTCCCGTAGAATGGGAGGAAGGCGGACTTTCCTGTCCCGGAGCTTCCGGTTCGCCCTCGAAAGCCAGACACGGTTGATATCTTTCAATTTTGCCTTCAGAAGTAGATCCGTCACTGAGGCAAATTGAAGGGACCCCAGAATCCTCTCTTGGAGTCGTCTGGAACTTACTTTGTCTTTGAGAAAGCGTTTGGTGTTCCTCGCAATCTCTAACCTCTTGGGTTTGGGAAGACACAGAGTATGAGATATAAGGTCCCATTGCAGGCCGAGCCAATGGAACTTTGATTTCGGAAGAAGACGGGGACTTCTTGAAGTTGATCTGGAAGCCTAGAGATTGAAGATATTGGATGACTCTGTGAGTGGCTTTTACGCAATTTTGGGAGGTGTCTGACCAAATGAGCCAGTCGTCCAGATAGGCTACTACTTGAATCCCCTGATTTCTGAGTTCCTGAACAGCGACTTCTGCTAACTTTGTGAAGATCCTTGGGGCGATGTTGAGCCCGAAAGGCATCACCTTGAAGGAGTAATTTTTGTCCCCTAGGCGAAAGCCTAGATACGGACGGAAGTGTCTCGCTATCGGGACGTGATAATAGGCGTCTGTAAGATCGATAGAGGTGGTGACGGCCCCACGGGGAAGTAAGGTCCGCACCTGCGAGACGGTAAGCATTCGAAACTTGTCGCATTGAATGGACAAGTTGAGAAGGGATAGGTCTAGAATCACTCTTCTCTTGTCCGAATCCTTCTTCGGGACACTGAACAGCCGACCCTGAAACTTCAGGTGTTTCGTTTCTTGTATGGCGTTCTTTTGTAACAGATCCTGGACGAATTCGACTAGGTCCGGAGTGGAATGTTGATGAAATTTGTTCGGAGGAGGAGGCCCTTGAATCCAACTCCACCCCAGTCCCTTGGAGATGATACTGAAAGCCCAGGGACTGAACCTCCATTTGTTGCGGAAGGCATAAAGCCTCCCCCCTACCTGCTGCACCTCAGTATTGGCTTGAGGAGTTGCCTCCACGTCCGCCTCGGAAGTTCTTTCCCTTGCGAAAGAATCTTCCTCTACCCCTGTTCTGGTTTGAACCACGGTGGTAGCCTCTACCTCTGTTATAACTCTGGGAAGAGCTATGAGCCTCATGAGACTGGTTAAAGGCAGGAGAGGTGGTGGAGGCACCGGAAAGCTGGCTCTTAGGGAGCAGAACGGTGACATAGTCGTCCGAAGGAGCCTGAGAGGTAGAAGGCTGCGCAGGAGCAACGGGAGATGGAGGAAGAGGCAGTCGGAAATTGGACGAACTACTCTGCTGTTGCCTGAACTGGGTGGAGGTATACGGGCGGAGCTTCTTCCTACCCCGGGCTTGGTAATTTGCGGGGTCATATTTCCGTTTAGGAGTCAAACCCCAACGGTCTTTAAGGCTCTGATTGACTCTAGTGGCCTCTGCCAAGACTTCCTCCACAAGATCCTCAGGGAAGAGATTTGAACCCCAGCAGGAGGACCGGATAAGCTTATTAGGCTCGTGCCTAATAGTCGCCTCAGCCAGGACGTGTTTGCGACACCTACGTTTAGCAGTAGCGAAGTCATAAAGATCATAATACAATGACTGCAACGTAGCCTTATTGAGAGACTTAAAGATACTCTCAGTATCATAAGTCAAGGCTATCGACTCCGTGGATGTGGCCAAGTTCAGAGTTCGGCCAACACGTAGGCGGGAATCATACTCCTGTTTAATGAGGGATTCCGGGAGACGGGGAAGCCGCTCACTAAACATAACTGAGGCACAGTCCGCTGATAGCTTGCCAGAGGTAAAAGTGGTATGGACATTGTCCCAACACTCAATGCCAGAAGGAAGAAGGAGGGAGATCGGATCCACCTCTCGGATGGGAGGCAAGGGCTTCTCCTCCAGAGCATATTGGAAAGCAAGCTCTGCTACCTTATTGACGCATGGAGTCACGGTGTTTTTATCCATTAAAAACATTGTGAAGGAACTCTTATACGGCGTCAACATGGTGTTGGTGCAACCAATGTCGTTCAGGAACCTAGCCCAAACAGATTGGGCTTGTTCTTTTGGGAAGATGACGGTCTCTTTGGGGACCTTGTCTAGCCGAACCAGAGCTTCCTCGGTAAGCCTGGCATAACCATGAAATGGAAATGCCAGACCAGGAGGAAAGAATTCAAAGTCCTCTAGAGGACGAGTGCCAAGACCTTCCAAAGTTAACATTCCGTCTGAGAACGGAGAATGAAGAGCCATGCGCCAAGGATTATTCTTGGTAAACGGCGGGAGCTTAGAGGCATCCGGGATGAGAGAGCTTTGGACTCGCTCCGGAGCACCTTGCTCTAATGCCCCAAGTCTCTGACCGATGTTAGAGAACATCGTGTCCATCTTGGCCTGCATTTCCGACACCAACTTAGCTTGCATCTCCGACACAATGCGAAGCATGGCTGATTCGGAAAGGCCCGGGCTAGGAGCAGGAGTGGCGGATTGTACTCCCGGGTCGTGAGACTTAGAGGAGGAGCCGGAAGCCTTAGATGACGGGTTTGTATTCAGCTTAGAACTATGGGAAGCCTTGTGAGGCTTACGAGCTTTAGGTAAGGTTCTAGATGTAGACTTATCCTTGGGGGGAACCGGGTGTGATCGTTGAGACGAATCACGGTCCCCAGAAAAACCATGAAAGGAAGAGCGATCAGAAGAAGAAGAAAGAGCGGGGCTGAGGATAGGAATCCCAGCGCCGGTAACACCTGTCTCACTTACCACCCTACCTGCGTCCGGGTCATCCAATAACATGGGTTCGACGTCCAGGTTCATGGAAGCAACATTGTCTTCCAGATCTCCGGGGGCATCTGACGGATCTTGATCTTGATCAATAAACCCCGCTATGGTGGCATCAATGTGGGCAATGATGGGAGCTGCAACATGCCTAGCCACAGCGGCTGAAGACTTGGCGTTAGGATAGACCATGGCACAATAGTCTTCGGATAGGACGTAAGGCTGCTTGGATTTCACGTTTCGGGCAAAACCACCAACCCACACTTTCAGTTTGGCCCGAGCCGCAGACTTTTGCTCCGGGGATGCCTGAAATAATAGTGGGAATTATAAAAAGGAAGACTCCCAGTGGTCCTTCAAGACCATAGAAATCTTACTAAATAGTGTATGTATACCAAAAAAGGTAAGATAAATAAGAAGGCCACATAGCCAACAGGACTCACCGAGTCAGATCCAAGGGTGGTGATGAGGTCAAAACAGACCATGCAGTTATCAGGGTGCCAGACCACGATGTCCTCCAGCTGAACCCCGCAGAGGGCGTGAGACCGACATACGGTATGCCCACAAGGCTGATGTAGAACAGCCGCACAGGCCGTCGTCTGACAATGCACCATCTATAAAAAGAATAGTATATGAGAAACTGTAATTCTCTTAAGTAGGGGTGGGTCCGGAGGACCCGGGCCTAAACATAAGTCTAACTTAAGACTAGAGCTTAACTGTAATACTCTTAAGTAGGGGCGGGTCCGGAGGACCCGGGCCTAAACATAAGTCTAACTTAAGACTAGAGGATAGCTATCCATTCCGGTCGAGCCGGGAGCATAAAAAGGATGCAACAAACGATTAAGACACATAGTGTCTGATTTCCCGGGGCGAGGTTAAGCCCCGGGCCAGGAAATAAAAGTATATCCATAAACCAATTCATATAGGAACTCCGAGATAGTAATCTGTCATATATAATCATATATAATCATAGGAACTGTTATAAATTAATAGGGGGGTGGAACTGTAGATAAGAACCGCCAACCGAACCCGGAGGGTTTCGTATAACATAATAAAAGTGAGATAAGTGAATATAAAATAGGGTGCACCGGGATCCAACTCTGTTGACCGGTGGCCAACCCGTCTAGACAGAGACGAACCCGCCGGGACACCCGGAGGACAAAGTCCATAAACACTGAACTACCCCCTCTAAAAGGAGGGAAGGCAACGGTCCCCTAGGGGAGGGGGGAGAGAAGCCTAGCCGCCCACCTAGCGAGAGGGGGAGCTTGGGGGAGGATCACGTGATACGGAGCAGCAGGGCTACCAACTGACGATCCCCAACCAGACAGATCAAACGGAGTAATAGCACAAATATTCATTATAATAGTAATAGCGTTGAAAAATTATATAAATATACACATAAAAAATTTAGGGCAAGGCATGCAACATAATAAATAAATCACAAAGGACACACCTGATGACTTATAAAATAAAATTGCCGCCTAGAAACGAAGGTCGGCAAGCCATAACGATACGTAACTGATATCGGCCCTAAAAATGAACCACGAGGGTTCTAAACGCTAAATAATGAATATCCACAATAACAAATAACATTTAATTAATAATAAAAATAATACACATAGTAACACCGCGATTGAAACTAAAAGCTCTCAAAACAGGAGTACCAACTGTAAGCGGAATCAAGCAAGATCGATATGAACGAAGAGAATAAACTCCTATAATTTAAATATTAAACGATCTAGAATGCTCAAAACACAGCAAAACATAGCTTGGTACTTAACTTAGACGGTGTCTCCTGGGAAACCGACGAAGAAGCCATAATCCAGTGGAAAATAAGCGAAATACGAGAGCACAACAAAAAAGCGGGTTACAACACAGGCGTGCTAAAAGGAGTTGGGTTCTGAGTGGATGCAGAGTTGGTGGTGCCGAGTGAGGTTGAACGGCTCTCCTCTATTGGGGTCTTTGTCGTGGATGAATCTAAATAGTGCGGGACCTCTGGATTATACGCCCAATTTTATACCGACACCAATAGGTGAGCGAGCTAGTTAACCTAGCACTCCTTTACATTTTTTCTCTGGTATATTTAGCAGTAAATTACCTAAGAATAAGTGCTAAATGGAGCTTATTCACTGGGCGGCACAGGTTCGAGCCCAGAAATGTTATTATTCAGAATAAGGAATAAAAAAAGTAATGCTCGTACTTAACTTTATTTATATGGGTTTGGGGCGAAATAAGACGCAAATATCAATCAGTTATTTATTGGCAATCAATAAATAGTAATTCAGCATACATTTCATAATAACAAAATTGCAAGTGAATAATAATAAACATAGAAAATGAAGGCCAGACCAGAAATACTTGTTTCATCTGAAAGGAAACGATCGTTAATGGCCCTCAATTGAAAATTCAATCATTTTCTATCACATTTCTGTGAATGACTGTATTTTTACAGTGGAAAAACACACGGCACAAGTGTTAAGTCTATGTTTCTTCACCTTTAGTCACTGGAACAGTCCATAATGTCACCCTGGTGACACTTCACTTACCATGTTGCACTGTAAGGTGTTAACATGTACACCCTATGCAATATAGTCTCAATCAATTCACTGTTACTCGCAGCACTAAGCGACAGATTTCAGTACACTACCTGCCGCCGCCACGTATCTTTTTAATTCTTGCACTTGCTACGCGTAGTGTTTGAAAACACTCTGGATGACTTCCATCCAGTAAACGAGCGAAGCCGCTCGAAATCCATGTATTGGAAAAAATTCAATGACGAAGCAATTTTCCTAAAATCGTGACCTGTGGGTGTACTGTCAGGATCCACTCTGCGAATGAAGTAGGTGATCTTCGCCCTTAGATGTTTCAGGGACAAGTTTGAGCCCGATGTTACTCCTTTAAAGAGCTGTCCTCCCCTGAAGTCTGAAGTTCTACGAAGATAGACCTTTAGACACTCTACTGGACACAGCGAGACATCTTCCTTCAGAGGGCAGATTCTCCAGGGACCCCACCTCCTGGTAGGTAGCTCGTTCTTGGCGAGAAACGTTGAGTCAGGAAAGAGATTCAATTCTCCCACTTCTGTGAACTGAATATGGCCCTCTTCCCAAGAAAGGGCCACTATCTCACTAACTCTAGCCCCTGAGGCTAGAGCAAACAAGAATATAACCTTTTGAGTCAAATCTTTCAGAGAGCAGTTCTCGTTGTCCAACACTGAGGCAGAGTGTAGAACCTTATCCAAGGACCATGAGATAGGCTTTGGAGGTGCTGCAGGCCTAAGCCTAGCACAGGCCTTTGGAATCTTGTTAAAGATTTCATTAGAGAAGTCTACTTGGAAAGCGTGAAGCAAAGGTCTAGTCAAGGCAGATTTACACGTAGTTATTGTGTTGGCTGCTAAACCTTGTTCATGAAGATGAATAAAGAAGGATAGACAGATATCTGTTGAGATCTCTTTTGGTTTTCTTGCCTAAACAAAAGCAACCCACTTCTTCCAAGAAAACTCATATTGCCTTCTGGTAGATTTAGACTTATATTCCTCTAAGAGGTCTATACTTTCTTTCGAGATCCCAAACCTTTTCTTTACTGCTAAAGAGAGAAAATTATGAGATGAAGGTCTTGGGTTTTCTGTAATGAAGCGAAGACAGTTGACTTTTGTACTTGTTGAATCAGAACTGGGTTTGGCAGAGGAACCAGCCTCAGCTGCAATTCCAATACTAGAGGGAACCAGTTGCTCTTGAGCCACTTGGGAGCCACTAGGGCTGCTGTTCCTTGAAAAGATCTCAGCTTGTTGAGGACCTTCAGCAGCAGGTTGGTTGGAGGGAACAGATAAATCCTGGTCCATCTGTTCCAGTCGAGGGACATGGCGTCCACCGCTTCTGCTAGAGGGTCCTCGTATGGGGCCACATAACAAGGTAGTTTCTTGTTGTCGCTTGTCGCGAAGAGATTGATCTGCAGTTCTGGGACTTAATGAAAGATGAAGGAGAATGATCCTGCATCTAGGGACCATTCTGACTCTATCGGCGTTAGCCTGGATAGAGCGTCCGCTGTCACATTGCGGAACCCTTGAAGGTGAACTGCTGATAAGTGTCATCTCTTCTTTTCCGGCAACCGGAAGATGGCCAACATCACTTGGTTGAGTTGAGGTGACCTCGAACCTTGACGATTCAAACATCTCATTACCACCTCGCTGTCCAGAATCAGTCTTATGTGGACTGAAGGGCGAGGGGACAATTTCTTCAGTGTGAGGAAGACTGCCAGGGCCTCAAAATGTTGATGCTGAAGGTCTTGAATAGAGAGGACCAAGTCCCCTGGACTTTCCGTTGGTGAAAGTGACCTCCCCATCCTTCCTTTGATGCGTCCGTGTGGATGATGACCGAGGGTGGAGGCGGTTGCAGAGGCACCGACCTCTTCAGGTTCTTGGCCTTCGACCATGGCTTGAGAAGTGATCGTAGCCGGATCGGTATCGGTCTTATTAGATCTCTTCGGGCGTTTGATGCGTATCTTCTCCAGACTCCTGATGCAACTTTTAGCTGCGCTCTTAGCACTGCGACTGTCACTGATGCAAACTGAAGGGAGCCCAGTACTCTCTCCTGTTGGCGTCTTGATATCCTGTCGGATTTCAGTACTCACTTGACACATCCCGCTCTCTCTCTCTTCTTCTTTAATGGAATGGAGAGGCGATGTGACTGAAGGTTCCAATGTATTCCTAGCCATTGAAACTTCTGAGCTGGAGATGGTTGAGACTTTTTGATGTTGATCTTGAATCCCAGATGTTCCAGGAACTGGATCACTTTCTTGGATGCTTGCATGCATTCCATCTCGAATGCTGCCCACACCAGCCAATCGTCCATGTAGGCCATCACCTGGACACCTTCTAGGCGTAGTTGTTGAACGACTGCATCTGCAAGCTTCGTAAAGATCCTTGGAGCTATGTTTAGTCCAAAACCCATGGCTCTGAAGGCGTACTTTCTTTTCTGTAGCCTGAATCCTAGGTAGGAGGAGAGTTGGCGATTGATCGGAATGTTCCAATAGGCATCTACCATGTCTATGGAGACTGTATATGCCCTTTTCGGCAATAGGGTCCTTATGTGTTGAAGGGTCAGCATCCTGAACTTGTCGTTTTCTATGAAGCTGTTGAGTGGCGACAAGTCCAGAATGACTCTGAGTTTGTCTGAGTCCTTCTTGGAAACACAAAACAGCCTTCTTTGGAATTTGATGGACTTTGCCCTCCTTATCACCCGTTTGCTCAAGAGTTCTTGGGTATATTCTTCCAGAACGGGGGTGGAGTGTTGGAAGAATTGAGGATATGAAGGTGGAGCTGTCTTCCAGCTCCAACTAGTCCGTTCTTGATCAGGCTGTGGGCCCAGGGATCGAAGGTCCAGCAATCCTGGAATAGTCGGAGTCTTCCTCCTACCGGAAGCATCTCATTGCTTCTAATGTGCGGAGGACTTGCCTCCTTAACCGCGTCCTCCCCTACCCCCTCTTCCTCTTGAGGGACGTCTAGAGGAACCTCTGCCTGACACTCTATCTTTAGGGCGAAAGGTAGTGGTCTGCCTCTCACAGGCGGGAGTGAAGGCTGGTGACTGAGTCACCACCTGCTGGGGTACTATCTGTTAGGTGGGTTGGGGTTGTGCCACCATCTGGGGCACCGCGGTCATGGGAAGTAGTTGTCTTGCAGGATGAGAGGGCATCCTTGGCCTCTTTGTCTTCCTTTTTGGTTGGGGACCCTCATCCGGAGAAGACTTCCTCTTAGCCGACATACACCACTTTTGGAGAAGATTCGTGTTCTCCGTGGCAGTCTTGTCGACTATTTCTTTGACCACTTTACTTAGGAAGAGGTCCTTTCCCCAGATATTGGAAGATATCAGCTTCCTGGGTTCATGCTTCACCGCAGCCGAAGCAAACACGAACTCCCTGCAAGCTCTTCTGGCCTTAACAAAACCATAGAAGTCCTTGACCAGGGTTGCCAAGTGTGTCTTGCCCACGACCATAAACATATCTGCGGATCTATGTTCGCTTGCCATTGCTTCCAAGGTAGTCTGGAGGGACAGATAGGCAGCAAGCCTTTCCTTCGTCTCCTGCTCTCTGCGCAGGAGAAAGTCAGACAACTTAGGGAGGTTTTCACTGAACTGGCGTCCAGCAATATCCGCCTCCAACTTCCCGACTGAGAAGGTAAGCTGCATTTCCTTTCAGTCCTTGTGATCTGTAGGCAGAGCTAGGGATAAGGGCCTACACTCCTCAAGTGTAGGGCAAGGTTTCCCAGCTTCCACTGCCTTCATCACAGCCTTGAACCCTTTTTCCGCAAAGGGAAAGGCCATTGTAGCTGGAGAAAGAAAGGAAGGGTGTTTCTTACTCAGGGTTGGCACCTTAGAGTTAGTGAAGCCCCTGTCCTTCAGACTGCTAGCCAATAAAGCTTGAGCCTTTGCATGGTCAAGCACTATGACCTCCTTCAGCTCTGTCACCTCTTTGGACACGGGTTCTGCCTTTGGACAGACGAAGCAGTCTGGATAAGACTCAAAGCTGGGCCAAAATTCATTATAATAGTAATAGCGTTGAAAAATTATATAAATATACACATAAAAAATTTAGGGCAAGGCATGCAACATAATAAATAAATCACAAAGGACACACCTGATGACTTATAAAATAAAATTGCCGCCTAGAAACGAAGGTCGGCAAGCCATAACGATACGTAACTGATATCGGCCCTAAAAATGAACCACGAGGGTTCTAAACGCTAAATAATGAATATCCACAATAACAAATAACATTTAATTAATAATAAAAATAATACACATAGTAACACCGCGATTGAAACTAAAAGCTCTCAAAACAGGAGTACCAACTGTAAGCGGAATCAAGCAAGATCGATATGAACGAAGAGAATAAACTCCTATAATTTAAATATTAAACGATCTAGAATGCTCAAAACACAGCAAAACATAGCTTGGTACTTAACTTAGACGGTGTCTCCTGGGAAACCGACGAAGAAGCCATAATCCAGTGGAAAATAAGCGAAATACGAGAGCACAACAAAAAAGCGGGTTACAACACAGGCGTGCTAAAAGGAGTTGGGTTCTGAGTGGATGCAGAGTTGGTGGTGCCGAGTGAGGTTGAACGGCTCTCCTCTATTGGGGTCTTTGTCGTGGATGAATCTAAATAGTGCGGGACCTCTGGATTATACGCCCAATTTTATACCGACACCAATAGGTGAGCGAGCTAGTTAACCTAGCACTCCTTTACATTTTTTCTCTGGTATATTTAGCAGTAAATTACCTAAGAATAAGTGCTAAATGGAGCTTATTCACTGGGCGGCACAGGTTCGAGCCCAGAAATGTTATTATTCAGAATAAGGAATAAAAAAAGTAATGCTCGTACTTAACTTTATTTATATGGGTTTGGGGCGAAATAAGACGCAAATATCAATCAGTTATTTATTGGCAATCAATAAATAGTAATTCAGCATACATTTCATAATAACAAAATTGCAAGTGAATAATAATAAACATAGAAAATGAAGGCCAGACCAGAAATACTTGTTTCATCTGAAAGGAAACGATCGTTAATGGCCCTCAATTGAAAATTCAATCATTTTCTATCACATTTCTGTGAATGACTGTATTTTTACAGTGGAAAAACACACGGCACAAGTGTTAAGTCTATGTTTCTTCACCTTTAGTCACTGGAACAGTCCATAATGTCACCCTGGTGACACTTCACTTACCATGTTGCACTGTAAGGTGTTAACATGTACACCCTATGCAATATAGTCTCAATCAATTCACTGTTACTCGCAGCACTAAGCGACAGATTTCAGTACACTACCTGCCGCCGCCACGTATCTTTTTAATTCTTGCACTTGCTACGCGTAGTGTTTGAAAACACTCTGGATGACTTCCATCCAGTAAACGAGCGAAGCCGCTCGAAATCCATGTATTGGAAAAAATTCAATGACGAAGCAATTTTCCTAAAATCGTGACCTGTGGGTGTACTGTCAGGATCCACTCTGCGAATGAAGTAGGTGATCTTCGCCCTTAGTTGTTTCAGGGACAAGTTTGAGCCCGATGTTACTCCTTTAAAGAGCTGTCCTCCCCTGAAGTCTGAAGTTCTACGAAGATAGACCTTTAGACACTCTACTGGACACAGCGAGACATCTTCCTTCAGAGGGCAGATTCTCCAGGGACCCCACCTCCTGGTAGGTAGCTCGTTCTTGGCGAGAAACGTTGAGTCAGGAAAGAGATTCAATTCTCCCACTTCTGTGAACTGAATATGGCCCTCTTCCCAAGAAAGGGCCACTATCTCACTAACTCTAGCCCCTGAGGCTAGAGCAAACAAGAATATAACCTTTTGAGTCAAATCTTTCAGAGAGCAGTTCTCGTTGTCCAACACTGAGGCAGAGTGTAGAACCTTATCCAAGGACCATGAGATAGGCTTTGGAGGTGCTGCAGGCCTAAGCCTAGCACAGGCCTTTGGAATCTTGTTAAAGATTTCATTAGAGAAGTCTACTTGGAAAGCGTGAAGCAAAGGTCTAGTCAAGGCAGATTTACACGTAGTTATTGTGTTGGCTGCTAAACCTTGTTCATGAAGATGAATAAAGAAGGATAGACAGATATCTGTTGAGATCTCTTTTGGTTTTCTTGCCTAAACAAAAGCAACCCACTTCTTCCAAGAAAACTCATATTGCCTTCTGGTAGATTTAGACTTATATTCCTCTAAGAGGTCTATACTTTCTTTCGAGATCCCAAACCTTTTCTTTACTGCTAAAGAGAGAAAATTATGAGATGAAGGTCTTGGGTTTTCTGTAATGAAGCGAAGACAGTTGACTTTTGTACTTGTTGAATCAGAACTGGGTTTGGCAGAGGAACCAGCCTCAGCTGCAATTCCAATACTAGAGGGAACCAGTTGCTCTTGAGCCACTTGGGAGCCACTAGGGCTGCTGTTCCTTGAAAAGATCTCAGCTTGTTGAGGACCTTCAGCAGCAGGTTGGTTGGAGGGAACAGATAAATCCTGGTCTATCTGTTCCAGTCGAGGGACATGGCGTCCACCGCTTCTGCTAGAGGGTCCTCGTATGGGGCCACATAACAAGGTAGTTTCTTGTTGTCGCTTGTCGCGAAGAGATTGATCTGCAGTTCTGGGACTTAATGAAAGATGAAGGAGAATGATCCTGCATCTAGGGACCATTCTGACTCTATCGGCGTTAGCCTGGATAGAGCGTCCGCTGTCACATTGCGGAACCCTTGAAGGTGAACTGCTGATA
The DNA here is from genome assembly GCF_036898095.1 of Palaemon carinicauda. Taxonomy (NCBI): domain Eukaryota; kingdom Metazoa; phylum Arthropoda; class Malacostraca; order Decapoda; family Palaemonidae; genus Palaemon; species Palaemon carinicauda. The sequence goes on along the minus strand of NC_090738.1, from coordinate 2,949,647 downwards.
AGTGTCATCTCTTCTTTTCCGGCAACCGGAAGATGGCCAACATCACTTGGTTGAGTTGAGGTGACCTCGAACCTTGACGATTCAAACATCTCATTACCACCTCGCTGTCCAGAATCAGTCTTATGTGGACTGAAGGGCGAGGGGACAATTTCTTCAGTGTGAGGAAGACTGCCAGGGCCTCAAAATGTTGATGCTGAAGGTCTTGAATAGAGAGGACCAAGTCCCCTGGACTTTCCGTTGGTGAAAGTGACCTCCCCATCCTTCCTTTGATGCGTCCGTGTGGATGATGACCGAGGGTGGAGGCGGTTGCAGAGGCACCGACCTCTTCAGGTTCTTGGCCTTCGACCATGGCTTGAGAAGTGATCGTAGCCGGATCGGTATCGGTCTTATTAGATCTCTTCGGGCGTTTGATGCGTATCTTCTCCAGACTCCTGATGCAACTTTTAGCTGCGCTCTTAGCACTGCGACTGTCACTGATGCAAACTGAAGGGAGCCCAGTACTCTCTCCTGTTGGCGTCTTGATATCCTGTCGGATTTCAGTACTCACTTGACACATCCCGCTCTCTCTCTCTTCTTCTTTAATGGAATGGAGAGGCGATGTGACTGAAGGTTCCAATGTATTCCTAGCCATTGAAACTTCTGAGCTGGAGATGGTTGAGACTTTTTGATGTTGATCTTGAATCCCAGATGTTCCAGGAACTGGATCACTTTCTTGGATGCTTGCATGCATTCCATCTCGAATGCTGCCCACACCAGCCAATCGTCCATGTAGGCCATCACCTGGACACCTTCTAGGCGTAGTTGTTGAACGACTGCATCTGCAAGCTTCGTAAAGATCCTTGGAGCTATGTTTAGTCCAAAACCCATGGCTCTGAAGGCGTACTTTCTTTTCTGTAGCCTGAATCCTAGGTAGGAGGAGAGTTGGCGATTGATCGGAATGTTCCAATAGGCATCTACCATGTCTATGGAGACTGTATATGCCCTTTTCGGCAATAGGGTCCTTATGTGTTGAAGGGTCAGCATCCTGAACTTGTCGTTTTCTATGAAGCTGTTGAGTGGCGACAAGTCCAGAATGACTCTGAGTTTGTCTGAGTCCTTCTTGGAAACACAAAACAGCCTTCCTTGGAATTTGATGGACTTTGCCCTCCTTATCACCCGTTTGCTCAAGAGTTCTTGGGTATATTCTTCCAGAACGGGGGTGGAGTGTTGGAAGAATTGAGGATATGAAGGTGGAGCTGTCTTCCAGCTCCAACTAGTCCGTTCTTGATCAGGCTGTGGGCCCAGGGATCGAAGGTCCAGCAATCCTGGAATAGTCGGAGTCTTCCTCCTACCGGAAGCATCTCATTGCTTCTAATGTGCGGAGGACTTGCCTCCTTAACCGCGTCCTCCCCTACCCCCTCTTCCTCTTGAGGGACGTCTAGAGGAACCTCTGCCTGACACTCTATCTTTAGGGCGAAAGGTAGTGGTCTGCCTCTCACAGGCGGGAGTGAAGGCTGGTGACTGAGTCACCACCTGCTGGGGTACTATCTGTTAGGTGGGTTGGGGTTGTGCCACCATCTGGGGCACCGCGGTCATGGGAAGTAGTTGTCTTGCAGGATGAGAGGGCATCCTTGGCCTCTTTGTCTTCCTTTTTGGTTGGGGACCCTCATCCGGAGAAGACTTCCTCTTAGCCGACATACACCACTTTTGGAGAAGATTCGTGTTCTCCGTGGCAGTCTTGTCGACTATTTCTTTGACCACTTTACTTAGGAAGAGGTCCTTTCCCCAGATATTGGAAGATATCAGCTTCCTGGGTTCATGCTTCACCGCAGCCGAAGCAAACACGAACTCCCTGCAAGCTCTTCTGGCCTTAACAAAACCATAGAAGTCCTTGACCAGGGTTGCCAAGTGTGTCTTGCCCACGACCATAAACATATCTGCGGATCTATGTTCGCTTGCCATTGCTTCCAAGGTAGTCTGGAGGGACAGATAGGCAGCAAGCCTTTCCTTCGTCTCCTGCTCTCTGCGCAGGAGAAAGTCAGACAACTTAGGGAGGTTTTCACTGAACTGGCGTCCAGCAATATCCGCCTCCAACTTCCCGACTGAGAAGGTAAGCTGCATTTCCTTTCAGTCCTTGTGATCTGTAGGCAGAGCTAGGGATAAGGGCCTACACTCCTCAAGTGTAGGGCAAGGTTTCCCAGCTTCCACTGCCTTCATCACAGCCTTGAACCCTTTTTCCGCAAAGGGAAAGGCCATTGTAGCTGGAGAAAGAAAGGAAGGGTGTTTCTTACTCAGGGTTGGCACCTTAGAGTTAGTGAAGCCCCTGTCCTTCAGACTGCTAGCCAATAAAGCTTGAGCCTTTGCATGGTCAAGCACTATGACCTCCTTCAGCTCTGTCACCTCTTTGGACACGGGTTCTGCCTTTGGACAGACGAAGCAGTCTGGATAAGACTCAAAGCTGGGCCAAAATTCATTATAATAGTAATAGCGTTGAAAAATTATATAAATATACACATAAAAAATTTAGGGCAAGGCATGCAACATAATAAATAAATCACAAAGGACACACCTGATGACTTATAAAATAAAATTGCCGCCTAGAAACGAAGGTCGGCAAGCCATAACGATACGTAACTGATATCGGCCCTAAAAATGAACCACGAGGGTTCTAAACGCTAAATAATGAATATCCACAATAACAAATAACATTTAATTAATAATAAAAATAATACACATAGTAACACCGCGATTGAAACTAAAAGCTCTCAAAACAGGAGTACCAACTGTAAGCGGAATCAAGCAAGATCGATATGAACGAAGAGAATAAACTCCTATAATTTAAATATTAAACGATCTAGAATGCTCAAAACACAGCAAAACATAGCTTGGTACTTAACTTAGACGGTGTCTCCTGGGAAACCGACGAAGAAGCCATAATCCAGTGGAAAATAAGCGAAATACGAGAGCACAACAAAAAAGCGGGTTACAACACAGGCGTGCTAAAAGGAGTTGGGTTCTGAGTGGATGCAGAGTTGGTGGTGCCGAGTGAGGTTGAACGGCTCTCCTCTATTGGGGTCTTTGTCGTGGATGAATCTAAATAGTGCGGGACCTCTGGATTATACGCCCAATTTTATACCGACACCAATAGGTGAGCGAGCTAGTTAACCTAGCACTCCTTTACATTTTTTCTCTGGTATATTTAGCAGTAAATTACCTAAGAATAAGTGCTAAATGGAGCTTATTCACTGGGCGGCACAGGTTCGAGCCCAGAAATGTTATTATTCAGAATAAGGAATAAAAAAAGTAATGCTCGTACTTAACTTTATTTATATGGGTTTGGGGCGAAATAAGACGCAAATATCAATCAGTTATTTATTGGCAATCAATAAATAGTAATTCAGCATACATTTCATAATAACAAAATTGCAAGTGAATAATAATAAACATAGAAAATGAAGGCCAGACCAGAAATACTTGTTTCATCTGAAAGGAAACGATCGTTAATGGCCCTCAATTGAAAATTCAATCATTTTCTATCACATTTCTGTGAATGACTGTATTTTTACAGTGGAAAAACACACGGCACAAGTGTTAAGTCTATGTTTCTTCACCTTTAGTCACTGGAACAGTCCATAATGTCACCCTGGTGACACTTCACTTACCATGTTGCACTGTAAGGTGTTAACATGTACACCCTATGCAATATAGTCTCAATCAATTCACTGTTACTCGCAGCACTAAGCGACAGATTTCAGTACACTACCTGCCGCCGCCACGTATCTTTTTAATTCTTGCACTTGCTACGCGTAGTGTTTGAAAACACTCTGGATGACTTCCATCCAGTAAACGAGCGAAGCCGCTCGAAATCCATGTATTGGAAAAAATTCAATGACGAAGCAATTTTCCTAAAATCGTGACCTGTGGGTGTACTGTCAGGATCCACTCTGCGAATGAAGTAGGTGATCTTCGCCCTTAGTTGTTTCAGGGACAAGTTTGAGCCCGATGTTACTCCTTTAAAGAGCTGTCCTCCCCTGAAGTCTGAAGTTCTACGAAGATAGACCTTTAGACACTCTACTGGACACAGCGAGACATCTTCCTTCAGAGGGCAGATTCTCCAGGGACCCCACCTCCTGGTAGGTAGCTCGTTCTTGGCGAGAAACGTTGAGTCAGGAAAGAGATTCAATTCTCCCACTTCTGTGAACTGAATATGGCCCTCTTCCCAAGAAAGGGCCACTATCTCACTAACTCTAGCCCCTGAGGCTAGAGCAAACAAGAATATAACCTTTTGAGTCAAATCTTTCAGAGAGCAGTTCTCGTTGTCCAACACTGAGGCAGAGTGTAGAACCTTATCCAAGGACCATGAGATAGGCTTTGGAGGTGCTGCAGGCCTAAGCCTAGCACAGGCCTTTGGAATCTTGTTAAAGATTTCATTAGAGAAGTCTACTTGGAAAGCGTGAAGCAAAGGTCTAGTCAAGGCAGATTTACACGTAGTTATTGTGTTGGCTGCTAAACCTTGTTCATGAAGATGAATAAAGAAGGATAGACAGATATCTGTTGAGATCTCTTTTGGTTTTCTTGCCTAAACAAAAGCAACCCACTTCTTCCAAGAAAACTCATATTGCCTTCTGGTAGATTTAGACTTATATTCCTCTAAGAGGTCTATACTTTCTTTCGAGATCCCAAACCTTTTCTTTACTGCTAAAGAGAGAAAATTATGAGATGAAGGTCTTGGGTTTTCTGTAATGAAGCGAAGACAGTTGACTTTTGTACTTGTTGAATCAGAACTGGGTTTGGCAGAGGAACCAGCCTCAGCTGCAATTCCAATACTAGAGGGAACCAGTTGCTCTTGAGCCACTTGGGAGCCACTAGGGCTGCTGTTCCTTGAAAAGATCTCAGCTTGTTGAGGACCTTCAGCAGCAGGTTGGTTGGAGGGAACAGATAAATCCTGGTCCATCTGTTCCAGTCGAGGGACATGGCGTCCACCGCTTCTGCTAGAGGGTCCTCGTATGGGGCCACATAACAAGGTAGTTTCTTGTTGTCGCTTGTCGCGAAGAGATTGATCTGCAGTTCTGGGACTTAATGAAAGATGAAGGAGAATGATCCTGCATCTAGGGACCATTCTGACTCTATCGGCGTTAGCCTGGATAGAGCGTCCGCTGTCACATTGCGGAACCCTTGAAGGTGAACTGCTGATAAGTGTCATCTCTTCTTTTCCGGCAACCGGAAGATGGCCAACATCACTTGGTTGAGTTGAGGTGACCTCGAACCTTGACGATTCAAACATCTCATTACCACCTCGCTGTCCAGAATCAGTCTTATGTGGACTGAAGGGCGAGGGGACAATTTCTTCAGTGTGAGGAAGACTGCCAGGGCCTCAAAATGTTGATGCTGAAGGTCTTGAATAGAGAGGACCAAGTCCCCTGGACTTTCCGTTGGTGAAAGTGACCTCCCCATCCTTCCTTTGATGCGTCCGTGTGGATGATGACCGAGGGTGGAGGCGGTTGCAGAGGCACCGACCTCTTCAGGTTCTTGGCCTTCGACCATGGCTTGAGAAGTGATCGTAGCCGGATCGGTATCGGTCTTATTAGATCTCTTCGGGCGTTTGATGCGTATCTTCTCCAGACTCCTGATGCAACTTTTAGCTGCGCTCTTAGCACTGCGACTGTCACTGATGCAAACTGAAGGGAGCCCAGTACTCTCTCCTGTTGGCGTCTTGATATCCTGTCGGATTTCAGTACTCACTTGACACATCCCGCTCTCTCTCTCTTCTTCTTTAATGGAATGGAGAGGCGATGTGACTGAAGGTTCCAATGTATTCCTAGCCATTGAAACTTCTGAGCTGGAGATGGTTGAGACTTTTTGATGTTGATCTTGAATCCCAGATGTTCCAGGAACTGGATCACTTTCTTGGATGCTTGCATGCATTCCATCTCGAATGCTGCCCACACCAGCCAATCGTCCATGTAGGCCATCACCTGGACACCTTCTAGGCGTAGTTGTTGAACGACTGCATCTGCAAGCTTCGTAAAGATCCTTGGAGCTATGTTTAGTCCAAAACCCATGGCTCTGAAGGCGTACTTTCTTTTCTGTAGCCTGAATCCTAGGTAGGAGGAGAGTTGGCGATTGATCGGAATGTTCCAATAGGCATCTACCATGTCTATGGAGACTGTATATGCCCTTTTCGGCAATAGGGTCCTTATGTGTTGAAGGGTCAGCATCCTGAACTTGTCGTTTTCTATGAAGCTGTTGAGTGGCGACAAGTCCAGAATGACTCTGAGTTTGTCTGAGTCCTTCTTGGAAACACAAAACAGCCTTCCTTGGAATTTGATGGACTTTGCCCTCCTTATCACCCGTTTGCTCAAGAGTTCTTGGGTATATTCTTCCAGAACGGGGGTGGAGTGTTGGAAGAATTGAGGATATGAAGGTGGAGCTGTCTTCCAGCTCCAACTAGTCCGTTCTTGATCAGGCTGTGGGCCCAGGGATCGAAGGTCCAGCAATCCTGGAATAGTCGGAGTCTTCCTCCTACCGGAAGCATCTCATTGCTTCTAATGTGCGGAGGACTTGCCTCCTTAACCGCGTCCTCCCCTACCCCCTCTTCCTCTTGAGGGACGTCTAGAGGAACCTCTGCCTGACACTCTATCTTTAGGGCGAAAGGTAGTGGTCTGCCTCTCACAGGCGGGAGTGAAGGCTGGTGACTGAGTCACCACCTGCTGGGGTACTATCTGTTAGGTGGGTTGGGGTTGTGCCACCATCTGGGGCACCGCGGTCATGGGAAGTAGTTGTCTTGCAGGATGAGAGGGCATCCTTGGCCTCTTTGTCTTCCTTTTTGGTTGGGGACCCTCATCCGGAGAAGACTTCCTCTTAGCCGACATACACCACTTTTGGAGAAGATTCGTGTTCTCCGTGGCAGTCTTGTCGACTATTTCTTTGACCACTTTACTTAGGAAGAGGTCCTTTCCCCAGATATTGGAAGATATCAGCTTCCTGGGTTCATGCTTCACCGCAGCCGAAGCAAACACGAACTCCCTGCAAGCTCTTCTGGCCTTAACAAAACCATAGAAGTCCTTGACCAGGGTTGCCAAGTGTGTCTTGCCCACGACCATAAACATATCTGCGGATCTATGTTCGCTTGCCATTGCTTCCAAGGTAGTCTGGAGGGACAGATAGGCAGCAAGCCTTTCCTTCGTCTCCTGCTCTCTGCGCAGGAGAAAGTCAGACAACTTAGGGAGGTTTTCACTGAACTGGCGTCCAGCAATATCCGCCTCCAACTTCCCGACTGAGAAGGTAAGCTGCATTTCCTTTCAGTCCTTGTGATCTGTAGGCAGAGCTAGGGATAAGGGCCTACACTCCTCAAGTGTAGGGCAAGGTTTCCCAGCTTCCACTGCCTTCATCACAGCCTTGAACCCTTTTTCCGCAAAGGGAAAGGCCATTGTAGCTGGAGAAAGAAAGGAAGGGTGTTTCTTACTCAGGGTTGGCACCTTAGAGTTAGTGAAGCCCCTGTCCTTCAGACTGCTAGCCAATAAAGCTTGAGCCTTTGCATGGTCAAGCACTATGACCTCCTTCAGCTCTGTCACCTCTTTGGACACGGGTTCTGCCTTTGGACAGACGAAGCAGTCTGGATAAGACTCAAAGCTGGGCCAAAATTCATTATAATAGTAATAGCGTTGAAAAATTATATAAATATACACATAAAAAATTTAGGGCAAGGCATGCAACATAATAAATAAATCACAAAGGACACACCTGATGACTTATAAAATAAAATTGCCGCCTAGAAACGAAGGTCGGCAAGCCATAACGATACGTAACTGATATCGGCCCTAAAAATGAACCACGAGGGTTCTAAACGCTAAATAATGAATATCCACAATAACAAATAACATTTAATTAATAATAAAAATAATACACATAGTAACACCGCGATTGAAACTAAAAGCTCTCAAAACAGGAGTACCAACTGTAAGCGGAATCAAGCAAGATCGATATGAACGAAGAGAATAAACTCCTATAATTTAAATATTAAACGATCTAGAATGCTCAAAACACAGCAAAACATAGCTTGGTACTTAACTTAGACGGTGTCTCCTGGGAAACCGACGAAGAAGCCATAATCCAGTGGAAAATAAGCGAAATACGAGAGCACAACAAAAAAGCGGGTTACAACACAGGCGTGCTAAAAGGAGTTGGGTTCTGAGTGGATGCAGAGTTGGTGGTGCCGAGTGAGGTTGAACGGCTCTCCTCTATTGGGGTCTTTGTCGTGGATGAATCTAAATAGTGCGGGACCTCTGGATTATACGCCCAATTTTATACCGACACCAATAGGTGAGCGAGCTAGTTAACCTAGCACTCCTTTACATTTTTTCTCTGGTATATTTAGCAGTAAATTACCTAAGAATAAGTGCTAAATGGAGCTTATTCACTGGGCGGCACAGGTTCGAGCCCAGAAATGTTATTATTCAGAATAAGGAATAAAAAAAGTAATGCTCGTACTTAACTTTATTTATATGGGTTTGGGGCGAAATAAGACGCAAATATCAATCAGTTATTTATTGGCAATCAATAAATAGTAATTCAGCATACATTTCATAATAACAAAAATGCAAGTGAATAATAATAAACATAGAAAATGAAGGCCAGACCAGAAATACTTGTTTCATCTGAAAGGAAACGATCGTTAATGGCACTCAATTGAAAATTCAATCATTTTCTATCACATTTCTGTGAATGACTGTATTTTTACAGTGGAAAAACACACGGCACAAGTGTTAAGTCTATGTTTCTTCACCTTTAGTCACTGGAACAGTCCATAATGTCACCCTGGTGACACTTCACTTACCATGTTGCACTGTAAGGTGTTAACATGTACACCCTATGCAATATAGTCTCAATCAATTCACTGTTACTCGCAGCACTAAGCGACAGATTTCAGTACACTACCTGCCGCCGCCACGTATCTTTTTAATTCTTGCACTTGCTACGCGTAGTGTTTGAAAACACTCTGGATGACTTCCATCCAGTAAACGAGCGAAGCCGCTCGAAATCCATGTATTGGAAAAAATTCAATGACGAAGCAATTTTCCTAAAATCGTGACCTGTGGGTGTACTGTCAGGATCCACTCTGCGAATGAAGTAGGTGATCTTCGCCCTTAGTTGTTTCAGGGACAAGTTTGAGCCCGATGTTACTCCTTTAAAGAGCTGTCCTCCCCTGAAGTCTGAAGTTCTACGAAGATAGACCTTTAGACACTCTACTGGACACAGCGAGACATCTTCCTTCAGAGGGCAGATTCTCCAGGGACCCCACCTCCTGGTAGGTAGCTCGTTCTTGGCGAGAAACGTTGAGTCAGGAAAGAGATTCAATTCTCCCACTTCTGTGAACTGAATATGGCCCTCTTCCCAAGAAAGGGCCACTATCTCACTAACTCTAGCCCCTGAGGCTAGAGCAAACAAGAATATAACCTTTTGAGTCAAATCTTTCAGAGAGCAGTTCTCGTTGTCCAACACTGAGGCAGAGTGTAGAACCTTATCCAAGGACCATGAGATAGGCTTTGGAGGTGCTGCAGGCCTAAGCCTAGCACAGGCCTTTGGAATCTTGTTAAAGATTTCATTAGAGAAGTCTACTTGGAAAGCGTGAAGCAAAGGTCTAGTCAAGGCAGATTTACACGTAGTTATTGTGTTGGCTGCTAAACCTTGTTCATGAAGATGAATAAAGAAGGATAGACAGATATCTGTTGAGATCTCTTTTGGTTTTCTTGCCTAAACAAAAGCAACCCACTTCTTCCAAGAAAACTCATATTGCCTTCTGGTAGATTTAGACTTATATTCCTCTAAGAGGTCTATACTTTCTTTCGAGATCCCAAACCTTTTCTTTACTGCTAAAGAGAGAAAATTATGAGATGAAGGTCTTGGGTTTTCTGTAATGAAGCGAAGACAGTTGACTTTTGTACTTGTTGAATCAGAACTGGGTTTGGCAGAGGAACCAGCCTCAGCTGCAATTCCAATACTAGAGGGAACCAGTTGCTCTTGAGCCACTTGGGAGCCACTAGGGCTGCTGTTCCTTGAAAAGATCTCAGCTTGTTGAGGACCTTCAGCAGCAGGTTGGTTGGAGGGAACAGATAAATCCTGGTCCATCTGTTCCAGTCGAGGGACATGGCGTCCACCGCTTCTGCTAGAGGGTCCTCGTATGGGGCCACATAACAAGGTAGTTTCTTGTTGTCGCTTGTCGCGAAGAGATTGATCTGCAGTTCTGGGACTTAATGAAAGATGAAGGAGAATGATCCTGCATCTAGGGACCATTCTGACTCTATCGGCGTTAGCCTGGATAGAGCGTCCGCTGTCACATTGCGGAACCCTTGAAGGTGAACTGCTGATAAGTGTCATCTCTTCTTTTCCGGCAACCGGAAGATGGCCAACATCACTTGGTTGAGTTGAGGTGACCTCGAACCTTGACGATTCAAACATCTCATTACCACCTCGCTGTCCAGAATCAGTCTTATGTGGACTGAAGGGCGAGGGGACAATTTCTTCAGTGTGAGGAAGACTGCCAGGGCCTCAAAATGTTGATGCTGAAGGTCTTGAATAGAGAGGACCAAGTCCCCTGGACTTTCCGTTGGTGAAAGTGACCTCCCCATCCTTCCTTTGATGCGTCCGTGTGGATGATGACCGAGGGTGGAGGCGGTTGCAGAGGCACCGACCTCTTCAGGTTCTTGGCCTTCGACCATGGCTTGAGAAGTGATCGTAGCCGGATCGGTATCGGTCTTATTAGATCTCTTCGGGCGTTTGATGCGTATCTTCTCCAGACTCCTGATGCAACTTTTAGCTGCGCTCTTAGCACTGCGACTGTCACTGATGCAAACTGAAGGGAGCCCAGTACTCTCTCCTGTTGGCGTCTTGATATCCTGTCGGATTTCAGTACTCACTTGACACATCCCGCTCTCTCTCTCTTCTTCTTTAATGGAATGGAGAGGCGATGTGACTGAAGGTTCCAATGTATTCCTAGCCATTGAAACTTCTGAGCTGGAGATGGTTGAGACTTTTTGATGTTGATCTTGAATCCCAGATGTTCCAGGAACTGGATCACTTTCTTGGATGCTTGCATGCATTCCATCTCGAATGCTGCCCACACCAGCCAATCGTCCATGTAGGCCATCACCTGGACACCTTCTAGGCGTAGTTGTTGAACGACTGCATCTGCAAGCTTCGTAAAGATCCTTGGAGCTATGTTTAGTCCAAAACCCATGGCTCTGAAGGCGTACTTTCTTTTCTGTAGCCTGAATCCTAGGTAGGAGGAGAGTTGGCGATTGATCGGAATGTTCCAATAGGCATCTACCATGTCTATGGAGACTGTATATGCCCTTTTCGGCAATAGGGTCCTTATGTGTTGAAGGGTCAGCATCCTGAACTTGTCGTTTTCTATGAAGCTGTTGAGTGGCGACAAGTCCAGAATGACTCTGAGTTTGTCTGAGTCCTTCTTGGAAACACAAAACAGCCTTCCTTGGAATTTGATGGACTTTGCCCTCCTTATCACCCGTTTGCTCAAGAGTTCTTGGGTATATTCTTCCAGAACGGGGGTGGAGTGTTGGAAGAATTGAGGATATGAAGGTGGAGCTGTCTTCCAGCTCCAACTAGTCCGTTCTTGATCAGGCTGTGGGCCCAGGGATCGAAGGTCCAGCAATCCTGGAATAGTCGGAGTCTTCCTCCTACCGGAAGCATCTCATTGCTTCTAATGTGCGGAGGACTTGCCTCCTTAACCGCGTCCTCCCCTACCCCCTCTTCCTCTTGAGGGACGTCTAGAGGAACCTCTGCCTGACACTCTATCTTTAGGGCGAAAGGTAGTGGTCTGCCTCTCACAGGCGGGAGTGAAGGCTGGTGACTGAGTCACCACCTGCTGGGGTACTATCTGTTAGGTGGGTTGGGGTTGTGCCACCATCTGGGGCACCGCGGTCATGGGAAGTAGTTGTCTTGCAGGATGAGAGGGCATCCTTGGCCTCTTTGTCTTCCTTTTTGGTTGGGGACCCTCATCCGGAGAAGACTTCCTCTTAGCCGACATACACCACTTTTGGAGAAGATTCGTGTTCTCCGTGGCAGTCTTGTCGACTATTTCTTTGACCACTTTACTTAGGAAGAGGTCCTTTCCCCAGATATTGGAAGATATCAGCTTCCTGGGTTCATGCTTCACCGCAGCCGAAGCAAACACGAACTCCCTGCAAGCTCTTCTGGCCTTAACAAAACCATAGAAGTCCTTGACCAGGGTTGCCAAGTGTGTCTTGCCCACGACCATAAACATATCTGCGGATCTATGTTCGCTTGCCATTGCTTCCAAGGTAGTCTGGAGGGACAGATAGGCAGCAAGCCTTTCCTTCGTCTCCTGCTCTCTGCGCAGGAGAAAGTCAGACAACTTAGGGAGGTTTTCACTGAACTGGCGTCCAGCAATATCCGCCTCCAACTTCCCGACTGAGAAGGTAAGCTGCATTTCCTTTCAGTCCTTGTGATCTGTAGGCAGAGCTAGGGATAAGGGCCTACACTCCTCAAGTGTAGGGCAAGGTTTCCCAGCTTCCACTGCCTTCATCACAGCCTTGAACCCTTTTTCCGCAAAGGGAAAGGCCATTGTAGCTGGAGAAAGAAAGGAAGGGTGTTTCTTACTCAGGGTTGGCACCTTAGAGTTAGTGAAGCCCCTGTCCTTCAGACTGCTAGCCAATAAAGCTTGAGCCTTTGCATGGTCAAGCACTATGACCTCCTTCAGCTCTGTCACCTCTTTGGACACGGGTTCTGCCTTTGGACAGACGAAGCAGTCTGGATAAGACTCAAAGCTGGGCCAAAATTCATTATAATAGTAATAGCGTTGAAAAATTATATAAATATACACATAAAAAATTTAGGGCAAGGCATGCAACATAATAAATAAATCACAAAGGACACACCTGATGACTTATAAAATAAAATTGCCGCCTAGAAACGAAGGTCGGCAAGCCATAACGATACGTAACTGATATCGGCCCTAAAAATGAACCACGAGGGTTCTAAACGCTAAATAATGAATATCCACAATAACAAATAACATTTAATTAATAATAAAAATAATACACATAGTAACACCGCGATTGAAACTAAAAGCTCTCAAAACAGGAGTACCAACTGTAAGCGGAATCAAGCAAGATCGATATGAACGAAGAGAATAAACTCCTATAATTTAAATATTAAACGATCTAGAATGCTCAAAACACAGCAAAACATAGCTTGGTACTTAACTTAGACGGTGTCTCCTGGGAAACCGACGAAGAAGCCATAATCCAGTGGAAAATAAGCGAAATACGAGAGCACAACAAAAAAGCGGGTTACAACACAGGCGTGCTAAAAGGAGTTGGGTTCTGAGTGGATGCAGAGTTGGTGGTGCCGAGTGAGGTTGAACGGCTCTCCTCTATTGGGGTCTTTGTCGTGGATGAATCTAAATAGTGCGGGACCTCTGGATTATACGCCCAATTTTATACCGACACCAATAGGTGAGCGAGCTAGTTAACCTAGCACTCCTTTACATTTTTTCTCTGGTATATTTAGCAGTAAATTACCTAAGAATAAGTGCTAAATGGAGCTTATTCACTGGGCGGCACAGGTTCGAGCCCAGAAATGTTATTATTCAGAATAAGGAATAAAAAAAGTAATGCTCGTACTTAACTTTATTTATATGGGTTTGGGGCGAAATAAGACGCAAATATCAATCAGTTATTTATTGGCAATCAATAAATAGTAATTCAGCATACATTTCATAATAACAAAAATGCAAGTGAATAATAATAAACATAGAAAATGAAGGCCAGACCAGAAATACTTGTTTCATCTGAAAGGAAACGATCGTTAATGGCACTCAATTGAAAATTCAATCATTTTCTATCACATTTCTGTGAATGACTGTATTTTTACAGTGGAAAAACACACGGCACAAGTGTTAAGTCTATGTTTCTTCACCTTTAGTCACTGGAACAGTCCATAATGTCACCCTGGTGACACTTCACTTACCATGTTGCACTGTAAGGTGTTAACATGTACACCCTATGCAATATAGTCTCAATCAATTCACTGTTACTCGCAGCACTAAGCGACAGATTTCAGTACACTACCTGCCGCCGCCACGTATCTTTTTAATTCTTGCACTTGCTACGCGTAGTGTTTGAAAACACTCTGGATGACTTCCATCCAGTAAACGAGCGAAGCCGCTCGAAATCCATGTATTGGAAAAAATTCAATGACGAAGCAATTTTCCTAAAATCGTGACCTGTGGGTGTACTGTCAGGATCCACTCTGCGAATGAAGTAGGTGATCTTCGCCCTTAGTTGTTTCAGGGACAAGTTTGAGCCCGATGTTACTCCTTTAAAGAGCTGTCCTCCCCTGAAGTCTGAAGTTCTACGAAGATAGACCTTTAGACACTCTACTGGACACAGCGAGACATCTTCCTTCAGAGGGCAGATTCTCCAGGGACCCCACCTCCTGGTAGGTAGCTCGTTCTTGGCGAGAAACGTTGAGTCAGGAAAGAGATTCAATTCTCCCACTTCTGTGAACTGAATATGGCCCTCTTCCCAAGAAAGGGCCACTATCTCACTAACTCTAGCCCCTGAGGCTAGAGCAAACAAGAATATAACCTTTTGAGTCAAATCTTTCAGAGAGCAGTTCTCGTTGTCCAACACTGAGGCAGAGTGTAGAACCTTATCCAAGGACCATGAGATAGGCTTTGGAGGTGCTGCAGGCCTAAGCCTAGCACAGGCCTTTGGAATCTTGTTAAAGATTTCATTAGAGAAGTCTACTTGGAAAGCGTGAAGCAAAGGTCTAGTCAAGGCAGATTTACACGTAGTTATTGTGTTGGCTGCTAAACCTTGTTCATGAAGATGAATAAAGAAGGATAGACAGATATCTGTTGAGATCTCTTTTGGTTTTCTTGCCTAAACAAAAGCAACCCACTTCTTCCAAGAAAACTCATATTGCCTTCTGGTAGATTTAGACTTATATTCCTCTAAGAGGTCTATACTTTCTTTCGAGATCCCAAACCTTTTCTTTACTGCTAAAGAGAGAAAATTATGAGATGAAGGTCTTGGGTTTTCTGTAATGAAGCGAAGACAGTTGACTTTTGTACTTGTTGAATCAGAACTGGGTTTGGCAGAGGAACCAGCCTCAGCTGCAATTCCAATACTAGAGGGAACCAGTTGCTCTTGAGCCACTTGGGAGCCACTAGGGCTGCTGTTCCTTGAAAAGATCTCAGCTTGTTGAGGACCTTCAGCAGCAGGTTGGTTGGAGGGAACAGATAAATCCTGGTCCATCTGTTCCAGTCGAGGGACATGGCGTCCACCGCTTCTGCTAGAGGGTCCTCGTATGGGGCCACATAACAAGGTAGTTTCTTGTTGTCGCTTGTCGCGAAGAGATTGATCTGCAGTTCTGGGACTTAATGAAAGATGAAGGAGAATGATCCTGCATCTAGGGACCATTCTGACTCTATCGGCGTTAGCCTGGATAGAGCGTCCGCTGTCACATTGCGGAACCCTTGAAGGTGAACTGCTGATAAGTGTCATCTCTTCTTTTCCGGCAACCGGAAGATGGCCAACATCACTTGGTTGAGTTGAGGTGACCTCGAACCTTGACGATTCAAACATCTCATTACCACCTCGCTGTCCAGAATCAGTCTTATGTGGACTGAAGGGCGAGGGGACAATTTCTTCAGTGTGAGGAAGACTGCCAGGGCCTCAAAATGTTGATGCTGAAGGTCTTGAATAGAGAGGACCAAGTCCCCTGGACTTTCCGTTGGTGAAAGTGACCTCCCCATCCTTCCTTTGATGCGTCCGTGTGGATGATGACCGAGGGTGGAGGCGGTTGCAGAGGCACCGACCTCTTCAGGTTCTTGGCCTTCGACCATGGCTTGAGAAGTGATCGTAGCCGGATCGGTATCGGTCTTATTAGATCTCTTCGGGCGTTTGATGCGTATCTTCTCCAGACTCCTGATGCAACTTTTAGCTGCGCTCTTAGCACTGCGACTGTCACTGATGCAAACTGAAGGGAGCCCAGTACTCTCTCCTGTTGGCGTCTTGATATCCTGTCGGATTTCAGTACTCACTTGACACATCCCGCTCTCTCTCTCTTCTTCTTTAATGGAATGGAGAGGCGATGTGACTGAAGGTTCCAATGTATTCCTAGCCATTGAAACTTCTGAGCTGGAGATGGTTGAGACTTTTTGATGTTGATCTTGAATCCCAGATGTTCCAGGAACTGGATCACTTTCTTGGATGCTTGCATGCATTCCATCTCGAATGCTGCCCACACCAGCCAATCGTCCATGTAGGCCATCACCTGGACACCTTCTAGGCGTAGTTGTTGAACGACTGCATCTGCAAGCTTCGTAAAGATCCTTGGAGCTATGTTTAGTCCAAAACCCATGGCTCTGAAGGCGTACTTTCTTTTCTGTAGCCTGAATCCTAGGTAGGAGGAGAGTTGGCGATTGATCGGAATGTTCCAATAGGCATCTACCATGTCTATGGAGACTGTATATGCCCTTTTCGGCAATAGGGTCCTTATGTGTTGAAGGGTCAGCATCCTGAACTTGTCGTTTTCTATGAAGCTGTTGAGTGGCGACAAGTCCAGAATGACTCTGAGTTTGTCTGAGTCCTTCTTGGAAACACAAAACAGCCTTCCTTGGAATTTGATGGACTTTGCCCTCCTTATCACCCGTTTGCTCAAGAGTTCTTGGGTATATTCTTCCAGAACGGGGGTGGAGTGTTGGAAGAATTGAGGATATGAAGGTGGAGCTGTCTTCCAGCTCCAACTAGTCCGTTCTTGATCAGGCTGTGGGCCCAGGGATCGAAGGTCCAGCAATCCTGGAATAGTCGGAGTCTTCCTCCTACCGGAAGCATCTCATTGCTTCTAATGTGCGGAGGACTTGCCTCCTTAACCGCGTCCTCCCCTACCCCCTCTTCCTCTTGAGGGACGTCTAGAGGAACCTCTGCCTGACACTCTATCTTTAGGGCGAAAGGTAGTGGTCTGCCTCTCACAGGCGGGAGTGAAGGCTGGTGACTGAGTCACCACCTGCTGGGGTACTATCTGTTAGGTGGGTTGGGGTTGTGCCACCATCTGGGGCACCGCGGTCATGGGAAGTAGTTGTCTTGCAGGATGAGAGGGCATCCTTGGCCTCTTTGTCTTCCTTTTTGGTTGGGGACCCTCATCCGGAGAAGACTTCCTCTTAGCCGACATACACCACTTTTGGAGAAGATTCGTGTTCTCCGTGGCAGTCTTGTCGACTATTTCTTTGACCACTTTACTTAGGAAGAGGTCCTTTCCCCAGATATTGGAAGATATCAGCTTCCTGGGTTCATGCTTCACCGCAGCCGAAGCAAACACGAACTCCCTGCAAGCTCTTCTGGCCTTAACAAAACCATAGAAGTCCTTGACCAGGGTTGCCAAGTGTGTCTTGCCCACGACCATAAACATATCTGCGGATCTATGTTCGCTTGCCATTGCTTCCAAGGTAGTCTGGAGGGACAGATAGGCAGCAAGCCTTTCCTTCGTCTCCTGCTCTCTGCGCAGGAGAAAGTCAGACAACTTAGGGAGGTTTTCACTGAACTGGCGTCCAGCAATATCCGCCTCCAACTTCCCGACTGAGAAGGTAAGCTGCATTTCCTTTCAGTCCTTGTGATCTGTAGGCAGAGCTAGGGATAAGGGCCTACACTCCTCAAGTGTAGGGCAAGGTTTCCCAGCTTCCACTGCCTTCATCACAGCCTTGAACCCTTTTTCCGCAAAGGGAAAGGCCATTGTAGCTGGAGAAAGAAAGGAAGGGTGTTTCTTACTCAGGGTTGGCACCTTAGAGTTAGTGAAGCCCCTGTCCTTCAGACTGCTAGCCAATAAAGCTTGAGCCTTTGCATGGTCAAGCACTATGACCTCCTTCAGCTCTGTCACCTCTTTGGACACGGGTTCTGCCTTTGGACAGACGAAGCAGTCTGGATAAGACTCAAAGCTGGGCCAAAATTCATTATAATAGTAATAGCGTTGAAAAATTATATAAATATACACATAAAAAATTTAGGGCAAGGCATGCAACATAATAAATAAATCACAAAGGACACACCTGATGACTTATAAAATAAAATTGCCGCCTAGAAACGAAGGTCGGCAAGCCATAACGATACGTAACTGATATCGGCCCTAAAAATGAACCACGAGGGTTCTAAACGCTAAATAATGAATATCCACAATAACAAATAACATTTAATTAATAATAAAAATAATACACATAGTAACACCGCGATTGAAACTAAAAGCTCTCAAAACAGGAGTACCAACTGTAAGCGGAATCAAGCAAGATCGATATGAACGAAGAGAATAAACTCCTATAATTTAAATATTAAACGATCTAGAATGCTCAAAACACAGCAAAACATAGCTTGGTACTTAACTTAGACGGTGTCTCCTGGGAAACCGACGAAGAAGCCATAATCCAGTGGAAAATAAGCGAAATACGAGAGCACAACAAAAAAGCGGGTTACAACACAGGCGTGCTAAAAGGAGTTGGGTTCTGAGTGGATGCAGAGTTGGTGGTGCCGAGTGAGGTTGAACGGCTCTCCTCTATTGGGGTCTTTGTCGTGGATGAATCTAAATAGTGCGGGACCTCTGGATTATACGCCCAATTTTATACCGACACCAATAGGTGAGCGAGCTAGTTAACCTAGCACTCCTTTACATTTTTTCTCTGGTATATTTAGCAGTAAATTACCTAAGAATAAGTGCTAAATGGAGCTTATTCACTGGGCGGCACAGGTTCGAGCCCAGAAATGTTATTATTCAGAATAAGGAATAAAAAAAGTAATGCTCGTACTTAACTTTATTTATATGGGTTTGGGGCGAAATAAGACGCAAATATCAATCAGTTATTTATTGGCAATCAATAAATAGTAATTCAGCATACATTTCATAATAACAAAATTGCAAGTGAATAATAATAAACATAGAAAATGAAGGCCAGACCAGAAATACTTGTTTCATCTGAAAGGAAACGATCGTTAATGGCCCTCAATTGAAAATTCAATCATTTTCTATCACATTTCTGTGAATGACTGTATTTTTACAGTGGAAAAACACACGGCACAAGTGTTAAGTCTATGTTTCTTCACCTTTAGTCACTGGAACAGTCCATAATGTCACCCTGGTGACACTTCACTTACCATGTTGCACTGTAAGGTGTTAACATGTACACCCTATGCAATATAGTCTCAATCAATTCACTGTTACTCGCAGCACTAAGCGACAGATTTCAGTACACTACCTGCCGCCGCCACGTATCTTTTTAATTCTTGCACTTGCTACGCGTAGTGTTTGAAAACACTCTGGATGACTTCCATCCAGTAAACGAGCGAAGCCGCTCGAAATCCATGTATTGGAAAAAATTCAATGACGAAGCAATTTTCCTAAAATCGTGACCTGTGGGTGTACTGTCAGGATCCACTCTGCGAATGAAGTAGGTGATCTTCGCCCTTAGTTGTTTCAGGGACAAGTTTGAGCCCGATGTTACTCCTTTAAAGAGCTGTCCTCCCCTGAAGTCTGAAGTTCTACGAAGATAGACCTTTAGACACTCTACTGGACACAGCGAGACATCTTCCTTCAGAGGGCAGATTCTCCAGGGACCCCACCTCCTGGTAGGTAGCTCGTTCTTGGCGAGAAACGTTGAGTCAGGAAAGAGATTCAATTCTCCCACTTCTGTGAACTGAATATGGCCCTCTTCCCAAGAAAGGGCCACTATCTCACTAACTCTAGCCCCTGAGGCTAGAGCAAACAAGAATATAACCTTTTGAGTCAAATCTTTCAGAGAGCAGTTCTCGTTGTCCAACACTGAGGCAGAGTGTAGAACCTTATCCAAGGACCATGAGATAGGCTTTGGAGGTGCTGCAGGCCTAAGCCTAGCACAGGCCTTTGGAATCTTGTTAAAGATTTCATTAGAGAAGTCTACTTGGAAAGCGTGAAGCAAAGGTCTAGTCAAGGCAGATTTACACGTAGTTATTGTGTTGGCTGCTAAACCTTGTTCATGAAGATGAATAAAGAAGGATAGACAGATATCTGTTGAGATCTCTTTTGGTTTTCTTGCCTAAACAAAAGCAACCCACTTCTTCCAAGAAAACTCATATTGCCTTCTGGTAGATTTAGACTTATATTCCTCTAAGAGGTCTATACTTTCTTTCGAGATCCCAAACCTTTTCTTTACTGCTAAAGAGAGAAAATTATGAGATGAAGGTCTTGGGTTTTCTGTAATGAAGCGAAGACAGTTGACTTTTGTACTTGTTGAATCAGAACTGGGTTTGGCAGAGGAACCAGCCTCAGCTGCAATTCCAATACTAGAGGGAACCAGTTGCTCTTGAGCCACTTGGGAGCCACTAGGGCTGCTGTTCCTTGAAAAGATCTCAGCTTGTTGAGGACCTTCAGCAGCAGGTTGGTTGGAGGGAACAGATAAATCCTGGTCCATCTGTTCCAGTCGAGGGACATGGCGTCCACCGCTTCTGCTAGAGGGTCCTCGTATGGGGCCACATAACAAGGTAGTTTCTTGTTGTCGCTTGTCGCGAAGAGATTGATCTGCAGTTCTGGGACTTAATGAAAGATGAAGGAGAATGATCCTGCATCTAGGGACCATTCTGACTCTATCGGCGTTAGCCTGGATAGAGCGTCCGCTGTCACATTGCGGAACCCTTGAAGGTGAACTGCTGATAAGTGTCATCTCTTCTTTTCCGGCAACCGGAAGATGGCCAACATCACTTGGTTGAGTTGAGGTGACCTCGAACCTTGACGATTCAAACATCTCATTACCACCTCGCTGTCCAGAATCAGTCTTATGTGGACTGAAGGGCGAGGGGACAATTTCTTCAGTGTGAGGAAGACTGCCAGGGCCTCAAAATGTTGATGCTGAAGGTCTTGAATAGAGAGGACCAAGTCCCCTGGACTTTCCGTTGGTGAAAGTGACCTCCCCATCCTTCCTTTGATGCGTCCGTGTGGATGATGACCGAGGGTGGAGGCGGTTGCAGAGGCACCGACCTCTTCAGGTTCTTGGCCTTCGACCATGGCTTGAGAAGTGATCGTAGCCGGATCGGTATCGGTCTTATTAGATCTCTTCGGGCGTTTGATGCGTATCTTCTCCAGACTCCTGATGCAACTTTTAGCTGCGCTCTTAGCACTGCGACTGTCACTGATGCAAACTGAAGGGAGCCCAGTACTCTCTCCTGTTGGCGTCTTGATATCCTGTCGGATTTCAGTACTCACTTGACACATCCCGCTCTCTCTCTCTTCTTCTTTAATGGAATGGAGAGGCGATGTGACTGAAGGTTCCAATGTATTCCTAGCCATTGAAACTTCTGAGCTGGAGATGGTTGAGACTTTTTGATGTTGATCTTGAATCCCAGATGTTCCAGGAACTGGATCACTTTCTTGGATGCTTGCATGCATTCCATCTCGAATGCTGCCCACACCAGCCAATCGTCCATGTAGGCCATCACCTGGACACCTTCTAGGCGTAGTTGTTGAACGACTGCATCTGCAAGCTTCGTAAAGATCCTTGGAGCTATGTTTAGTCCAAAACCCATGGCTCTGAAGGCGTACTTTCTTTTCTGTAGCCTGAATCCTAGGTAGGAGGAGAGTTGGCGATTGATCGGAATGTTCCAATAGGCATCTACCATGTCTATGGAGACTGTATATGCCCTTTTCGGCAATAGGGTCCTTATGTGTTGAAGGGTCAGCATCCTGAACTTGTCGTTTTCTATGAAGCTGTTGAGTGGCGACAAGTCCAGAATGACTCTGAGTTTGTCTGAGTCCTTCTTGGAAACACAAAACAGCCTTCCTTGGAATTTGATGGACTTTGCCCTCCTTATCACCCGTTTGCTCAAGAGTTCTTGGGTATATTCTTCCAGAACGGGGGTGGAGTGTTGGAAGAATTGAGGATATGAAGGTGGAGCTGTCTTCCAGCTCCAACTAGTCCGTTCTTGATCAGGCTGTGGGCCCAGGGATCGAAGGTCCAGCAATCCTGGAATAGTCGGAGTCTTCCTCCTACCGGAAGCATCTCATTGCTTCTAATGTGCGGAGGACTTGCCTCCTTAACCGCGTCCTCCCCTACCCCCTCTTCCTCTTGAGGGACGTCTAGAGGAACCTCTGCCTGACACTCTATCTTTAGGGCGAAAGGTAGTGGTCTGCCTCTCACAGGCGGGAGTGAAGGCTGGTGACTGAGTCACCACCTGCTGGGGTACTATCTGTTAGGTGGGTTGGGGTTGTGCCACCATCTGGGGCACCGCGGTCATGGGAAGTAGTTGTCTTGCAGGATGAGAGGGCATCCTTGGCCTCTTTGTCTTCCTTTTTGGTTGGGGACCCTCATCCGGAGAAGACTTCCTCTTAGCCGACATACACCACTTTTGGAGAAGATTCGTGTTCTCCGTGGCAGTCTTGTCGACTATTTCTTTGACCACTTTACTTAGGAAGAGGTCCTTTCCCCAGATATTGGAAGATATCAGCTTCCTGGGTTCATGCTTCACCGCAGCCGAAGCAAACACGAACTCCCTGCAAGCTCTTCTGGCCTTAACAAAACCATAGAAGTCCTTGACCAGGGTTGCCAAGTGTGTCTTGCCCACGACCATAAACATATCTGCGGATCTATGTTCGCTTGCCATTGCTTCCAAGGTAGTCTGGAGGGACAGATAGGCAGCAAGCCTTTCCTTCGTCTCCTGCTCTCTGCGCAGGAGAAAGTCAGACAACTTAGGGAGGTTTTCACTGAACTGGCGTCCAGCAATATCCGCCTCCAACTTCCCGACTGAGAAGGTAAGCTGCATTTCCTTTCAGTCCTTGTGATCTGTAGGCAGAGCTAGGGATAAGGGCCTACACTCCTCAAGTGTAGGGCAAGGTTTCCCAGCTTCCACTGCCTTCATCACAGCCTTGAACCCTTTTTCCGCAAAGGGAAAGGCCATTGTAGCTGGAGAAAGAAAGGAAGGGTGTTTCTTACTCAGGGTTGGCACCTTAGAGTTAGTGAAGCCCCTGTCCTTCAGACTGCTAGCCAATAAAGCTTGAGCCTTTGCATGGTCAAGCACTATGACCTCCTTCAGCTCTGTCACCTCTTTGGACACGGGTTCTGCCTTTGGACAGACGAAGCAGTCTGGATAAGACTCAAAGCTGGGCCAAAATTCATTATAATAGTAATAGCGTTGAAAAATTATATAAATATACACATAAAAAATTTAGGGCAAGGCATGCAACATAATAAATAAATCACAAAGGACACACCTGATGACTTATAAAATAAAATTGCCGCCTAGAAACGAAGGTCGGCAAGCCATAACGATACGTAACTGATATCGGCCCTAAAAATGAACCACGAGGGTTCTAAACGCTAAATAATGAATATCCACAATAACAAATAACATTTAATTAATAATAAAAATAATACACATAGTAACACCGCGATTGAAACTAAAAGCTCTCAAAACAGGAGTACCAACTGTAAGCGGAATCAAGCAAGATCGATATGAACGAAGAGAATAAACTCCTATAATTTAAATATTAAACGATCTAGAATGCTCAAAACACAGCAAAACATAGCTTGGTACTTAACTTAGACGGTGTCTCCTGGGAAACCGACGAAGAAGCCATAATCCAGTGGAAAATAAGCGAAATACGAGAGCACAACAAAAAAGCGGGTTACAACACAGGCGTGCTAAAAGGAGTTGGGTTCTGAGTGGATGCAGAGTTGGTGGTGCCGAGTGAGGTTGAACGGCTCTCCTCTATTGGGGTCTTTGTCGTGGATGAATCTAAATAGTGCGGGACCTCTGGATTATACGCCCAATTTTATACCGACACCAATAGGTGAGCGAGCTAGTTAACCTAGCACTCCTTTACATTTTTTCTCTGGTATATTTAGCAGTAAATTACCTAAGAATAAGTGCTAAATGGAGCTTATTCACTGGGCGGCACAGGTTCGAGCCCAGAAATGTTATTATTCAGAATAAGGAATAAAAAAAGTAATGCTCGTACTTAACTTTATTTATATGGGTTTGGGGCGAAATAAGACGCAAATATCAATCAGTTATTTATTGGCAATCAATAAATAGTAATTCAGCATACATTTCATAATAACAAAAATTGCAAGTGAATAATAATAAACATAGAAAATGAAGGCCAGACCAGAAATACTTGTTTCATCTGAAAGGAAACGATCGTTAATGGCCCTCAATTGAAAATTCAATCATTTTCTATCACATTTCTGTGAATGACTGTATTTTTACAGTGGAAAAACACACGGCACAAGTGTTAAGTCTATGTTTCTTCACCTTTAGTCACTGGAACAGTCCATAATGTCACCCTGGTGACACTTCACTTACCATGTTGCACTGTAAGGTGTTAACATGTACACCCTATGCAATATAGTCTCAATCAATTCACTGTTACTCGCAGCACTAAGCGACAGATTTCAGTACACTACCTGCCGCCGCCACGTATCTTTTTAATTCTTGCACTTGCTACGCGTAGTGTTTGAAAACACTCTGGATGACTTCCATCCAGTAAACGAGCGAAGCCGCTCGAAATCCATGTATTGGAAAAAATTCAATGACGAAGCAATTTTCCTAAAATCGTGACCTGTGGGTGTACTGTCAGGATCCACTCTGCGAATGAAGTAGGTGATCTTCGCCCTTAGTTGTTTCAGGGACAAGTTTGAGCCCGATGTTACTCCTTTAAAGAGCTGTCCTCCCCTGAAGTCTGAAGTTCTACGAAGATAGACCTTTAGACACTCTACTGGACACAGCGAGACATCTTCCTTCAGAGGGCAGATTCTCCAGGGACCCCACCTCCTGGTAGGTAGCTCGTTCTTGGCGAGAAACGTTGAGTCAGGAAAGAGATTCAATTCTCCCACTTCTGTGAACTGAATATGGCCCTCTTCCCAAGAAAGGGCCACTATCTCACTAACTCTAGCCCCTGAGGCTAGAGCAAACAAGAATATAACCTTTTGAGTCAAATCTTTCAGAGAGCAGTTCTCGTTGTCCAACACTGAGGCAGAGTGTAGAACCTTATCCAAGGACCATGAGATAGGCTTTGGAGGTGCTGCAGGCCTAAGCCTAGCACAGGCCTTTGGAATCTTGTTAAAGATTTCATTAGAGAAGTCTACTTGGAAAGCGTGAAGCAAAGGTCTAGTCAAGGCAGATTTACACGTAGTTATTGTGTTGGCTGCTAAACCTTGTTCATGAAGATGAATAAAGAAGGATAGACAGATATCTGTTGAGATCTCTTTTGGTTTTCTTGCCTAAACAAAAGCAACCCACTTCTTCCAAGAAAACTCATATTGCCTTCTGGTAGATTTAGACTTATATTCCTCTAAGAGGTCTATACTTTCTTTCGAGATCCCAAACCTTTTCTTTACTGCTAAAGAGAGAAAATTATGAGATGAAGGTCTTGGGTTTTCTGTAATGAAGCGAAGACAGTTGACTTTTGTACTTGTTGAATCAGAACTGGGTTTGGCAGAGGAACCAGCCTCAGCTGCAATTCCAATACTAGAGGGAACCAGTTGCTCTTGAGCCACTTGGGAGCCACTAGGGCTGCTGTTCCTTGAAAAGATCTCAGCTTGTTGAGGACCTTCAGCAGCAGGTTGGTTGGAGGGAACAGATAAATCCTGGTCCATCTGTTCCAGTCGAGGGACATGGCGTCCACCGCTTCTGCTAGAGGGTCCTCGTATGGGGCCACATAACAAGGTAGTTTCTTGTTGTCGCTTGTCGCGAAGAGATTGATCTGCAGTTCTGGGACTTAATGAAAGATGAAGGAGAATGATCCTGCATCTAGGGACCATTCTGACTCTATCGGCGTTAGCCTGGATAGAGCGTCCGCTGTCACATTGCGGAACCCTTGAAGGTGAACTGCTGATAAGTGTCATCTCTTCTTTTCCGGCAACCGGAAGATGGCCAACATCACTTGGTTGAGTTGAGGTGACCTCGAACCTTGACGATTCAAACATCTCATTACCACCTCGCTGTCCAGAATCAGTCTTATGTGGACTGAAGGGCGAGGGGACAATTTCTTCAGTGTGAGGAAGACTGCCAGGGCCTCAAAATGTTGATGCTGAAGGTCTTGAATAGAGAGGACCAAGTCCCCTGGACTTTCCGTTGGTGAAAGTGACCTCCCCATCCTTCCTTTGATGCGTCCGTGTGGATGATGACCGAGGGTGGAGGCGGTTGCAGAGGCACCGACCTCTTCAGGTTCTTGGCCTTCGACCATGGCTTGAGAAGTGATCGTAGCCGGATCGGTATCGGTCTTATTAGATCTCTTCGGGCGTTTGATGCGTATCTTCTCCAGACTCCTGATGCAACTTTTAGCTGCGCTCTTAGCACTGCGACTGTCACTGATGCAAACTGAAGGGAGCCCAGTACTCTCTCCTGTTGGCGTCTTGATATCCTGTCGGATTTCAGTACTCACTTGACACATCCCGCTCTCTCTCTCTTCTTCTTTAATGGAATGGAGAGGCGATGTGACTGAAGGTTCCAATGTATTCCTAGCCATTGAAACTTCTGAGCTGGAGATGGTTGAGACTTTTTGATGTTGATCTTGAATCCCAGATGTTCCAGGAACTGGATCACTTTCTTGGATGCTTGCATGCATTCCATCTCGAATGCTGCCCACACCAGCCAATCGTCCATGTAGGCCATCACCTGGACACCTTCTAGGCGTAGTTGTTGAACGACTGCATCTGCAAGCTTCGTAAAGATCCTTGGAGCTATGTTTAGTCCAAAACCCATGGCTCTGAAGGCGTACTTTCTTTTCTGTAGCCTGAATCCTAGGTAGGAGGAGAGTTGGCGATTGATCGGAATGTTCCAATAGGCATCTACCATGTCTATGGAGACTGTATATGCCCTTTTCGGCAATAGGGTCCTTATGTGTTGAAGGGTCAGCATCCTGAACTTGTCGTTTTCTATGAAGCTGTTGAGTGGCGACAAGTCCAGAATGACTCTGAGTTTGTCTGAGTCCTTCTTGGAAACACAAAACAGCCTTCCTTGGAATTTGATGGACTTTGCCCTCCTTATCACCCGTTTGCTCAAGAGTTCTTGGGTATATTCTTCCAGAACGGGGGTGGAGTGTTGGAAGAATTGAGGATATGAAGGTGGAGCTGTCTTCCAGCTCCAACTAGTCCGTTCTTGATCAGGCTGTGGGCCCAGGGATCGAAGGTCCAGCAATCCTGGAATAGTCGGAGTCTTCCTCCTACCGGAAGCATCTCATTGCTTCTAATGTGCGGAGGACTTGCCTCCTTAACCGCGTCCTCCCCTACCCCCTCTTCCTCTTGAGGGACGTCTAGAGGAACCTCTGCCTGACACTCTATCTTTAGGGCGAAAGGTAGTGGTCTGCCTCTCACAGGCGGGAGTGAAGGCTGGTGACTGAGTCACCACCTGCTGGGGTACTATCTGTTAGGTGGGTTGGGGTTGTGCCACCATCTGGGGCACCGCGGTCATGGGAAGTAGTTGTCTTGCAGGATGAGAGGGCATCCTTGGCCTCTTTGTCTTCCTTTTTGGTTGGGGACCCTCATCCGGAGAAGACTTCCTCTTAGCCGACATACACCACTTTTGGAGAAGATTCGTGTTCTCCGTGGCAGTCTTGTCGACTATTTCTTTGACCACTTTACTTAGGAAGAGGTCCTTTCCCCAGATATTGGAAGATATCAGCTTCCTGGGTTCATGCTTCACCGCAGCCGAAGCAAACACGAACTCCCTGCAAGCTCTTCTGGCCTTAACAAAACCATAGAAGTCCTTGACCAGGGTTGCCAAGTGTGTCTTGCCCACGACCATAAACATATCTGCGGATCTATGTTCGCTTGCCATTGCTTCCAAGGTAGTCTGGAGGGACAGATAGGCAGCAAGCCTTTCCTTCGTCTCCTGCTCTCTGCGCAGGAGAAAGTCAGACAACTTAGGGAGGTTTTCACTGAACTGGCGTCCAGCAATATCCGCCTCCAACTTCCCGACTGAGAAGGTAAGCTGCATTTCCTTTCAGTCCTTGTGATCTGTAGGCAGAGCTAGGGATAAGGGCCTACACTCCTCAAGTGTAGGGCAAGGTTTCCCAGCTTCCACTGCCTTCATCACAGCCTTGAACCCTTTTTCCGCAAAGGGAAAGGCCATTGTAGCTGGAGAAAGAAAGGAAGGGTGTTTCTTACTCAGGGTTGGCACCTTAGAGTTAGTGAAGCCCCTGTCCTTCAGACTGCTAGCCAATAAAGCTTGAGCCTTTGCATGGTCAAGCACTATGACCTCCTTCAGCTCTGTCACCTCTTTGGACACGGGTTCTGCCTTTGGACAGACGAAGCAGTCTGGATAAGACTCAAAGCTGGGCCAAAATTCATTATAATAGTAATAGCGTTGAAAAATTATATAAATATACACATAAAAAATTTAGGGCAAGGCATGCAACATAATAAATAAATCACAAAGGACACACCTGATGACTTATAAAATAAAATTGCCGCCTAGAAACGAAGGTCGGCAAGCCATAACGATACGTAACTGATATCGGCCCTAAAAATGAACCACGAGGGTTCTAAACGCTAAATAATGAATATCCACAATAACAAATAACATTTAATTAATAATAAAAATAATACACATAGTAACACCGCGATTGAAACTAAAAGCTCTCAAAACAGGAGTAC
The DNA here is from genome assembly GCF_036898095.1 of Palaemon carinicauda. NCBI lineage: Eukaryota > Metazoa > Arthropoda > Malacostraca > Decapoda > Palaemonidae > Palaemon > Palaemon carinicauda. The sequence continues at coordinate 2,921,017 of NC_090738.1, read as the reverse complement.
CAACTGTAAGCGGAATCAAGCAAGATCGATATGAACGAAGAGAATAAACTCCTATAATTTAAATATTAAACGATCTAGAATGCTCAAAACACAGCAAAACATAGCTTGGTACTTAACTTAGACGGTGTCTCCTGGGAAACCGACGAAGAAGCCATAATCCAGTGGAAAATAAGCGAAATACGAGAGCACAACAAAAAAGCGGGTTACAACACAGGCGTGCTAAAAGGAGTTGGGTTCTGAGTGGATGCAGAGTTGGTGGTGCCGAGTGAGGTTGAACGGCTCTCCTCTATTGGGGTCTTTGTCGTGGATGAATCTAAATAGTGCGGGACCTCTGGATTATACGCCCAATTTTATACCGACACCAATAGGTGAGCGAGCTAGTTAACCTAGCACTCCTTTACATTTTTTCTCTGGTATATTTAGCAGTAAATTACCTAAGAATAAGTGCTAAATGGAGCTTATTCACTGGGCGGCACAGGTTCGAGCCCAGAAATGTTATTATTCAGAATAAGGAATAAAAAAAGTAATGCTCGTACTTAACTTTATTTATATGGGTTTGGGGCGAAATAAGACGCAAATATCAATCAGTTATTTATTGGCAATCAATAAATAGTAATTCAGCATACATTTCATAATAACAAAAATGCAAGTGAATAATAATAAACATAGAAAATGAAGGCCAGACCAGAAATACTTGTTTCATCTGAAAGGAAACGATCGTTAATGGCACTCAATTGAAAATTCAATCATTTTCTATCACATTTCTGTGAATGACTGTATTTTTACAGTGGAAAAACACACGGCACAAGTGTTAAGTCTATGTTTCTTCACCTTTAGTCACTGGAACAGTCCATAATGTCACCCTGGTGACACTTCACTTACCATGTTGCACTGTAAGGTGTTAACATGTACACCCTATGCAATATAGTCTCAATCAATTCACTGTTACTCGCAGCACTAAGCGACAGATTTCAGTACACTACCTGCCGCCGCCACGTATCTTTTTAATTCTTGCACTTGCTACGCGTAGTGTTTGAAAACACTCTGGATGACTTCCATCCAGTAAACGAGCGAAGCCGCTCGAAATCCATGTATTGGAAAAAATTCAATGACGAAGCAATTTTCCTAAAATCGTGACCTGTGGGTGTACTGTCAGGATCCACTCTGCGAATGAAGTAGGTGATCTTCGCCCTTAGTTGTTTCAGGGACAAGTTTGAGCCCGATGTTACTCCTTTAAAGAGCTGTCCTCCCCTGAAGTCTGAAGTTCTACGAAGATAGACCTTTAGACACTCTACTGGACACAGCGAGACATCTTCCTTCAGAGGGCAGATTCTCCAGGGACCCCACCTCCTGGTAGGTAGCTCGTTCTTGGCGAGAAACGTTGAGTCAGGAAAGAGATTCAATTCTCCCACTTCTGTGAACTGAATATGGCCCTCTTCCCAAGAAAGGGCCACTATCTCACTAACTCTAGCCCCTGAGGCTAGAGCAAACAAGAATATAACCTTTTGAGTCAAATCTTTCAGAGAGCAGTTCTCGTTGTCCAACACTGAGGCAGAGTGTAGAACCTTATCCAAGGACCATGAGATAGGCTTTGGAGGTGCTGCAGGCCTAAGCCTAGCACAGGCCTTTGGAATCTTGTTAAAGATTTCATTAGAGAAGTCTACTTGGAAAGCGTGAAGCAAAGGTCTAGTCAAGGCAGATTTACACGTAGTTATTGTGTTGGCTGCTAAACCTTGTTCATGAAGATGAATAAAGAAGGATAGACAGATATCTGTTGAGATCTCTTTTGGTTTTCTTGCCTAAACAAAAGCAACCCACTTCTTCCAAGAAAACTCATATTGCCTTCTGGTAGATTTAGACTTATATTCCTCTAAGAGGTCTATACTTTCTTTCGAGATCCCAAACCTTTTCTTTACTGCTAAAGAGAGAAAATTATGAGATGAAGGTCTTGGGTTTTCTGTAATGAAGCGAAGACAGTTGACTTTTGTACTTGTTGAATCAGAACTGGGTTTGGCAGAGGAACCAGCCTCAGCTGCAATTCCAATACTAGAGGGAACCAGTTGCTCTTGAGCCACTTGGGAGCCACTAGGGCTGCTGTTCCTTGAAAAGATCTCAGCTTGTTGAGGACCTTCAGCAGCAGGTTGGTTGGAGGGAACAGATAAATCCTGGTCCATCTGTTCCAGTCGAGGGACATGGCGTCCACCGCTTCTGCTAGAGGGTCCTCGTATGGGGCCACATAACAAGGTAGTTTCTTGTTGTCGCTTGTCGCGAAGAGATTGATCTGCAGTTCTGGGACTTAATGAAAGATGAAGGAGAATGATCCTGCATCTAGGGACCATTCTGACTCTATCGGCGTTAGCCTGGATAGAGCGTCCGCTGTCACATTGCGGAACCCTTGAAGGTGAACTGCTGATAAGTGTCATCTCTTCTTTTCCGGCAACCGGAAGATGGCCAACATCACTTGGTTGAGTTGAGGTGACCTCGAACCTTGACGATTCAAACATCTCATTACCACCTCGCTGTCCAGAATCAGTCTTATGTGGACTGAAGGGCGAGGGGACAATTTCTTCAGTGTGAGGAAGACTGCCAGGGCCTCAAAATGTTGATGCTGAAGGTCTTGAATAGAGAGGACCAAGTCCCCTGGACTTTCCGTTGGTGAAAGTGACCTCCCCATCCTTCCTTTGATGCGTCCGTGTGGATGATGACCGAGGGTGGAGGCGGTTGCAGAGGCACCGACCTCTTCAGGTTCTTGGCCTTCGACCATGGCTTGAGAAGTGATCGTAGCCGGATCGGTATCGGTCTTATTAGATCTCTTCGGGCGTTTGATGCGTATCTTCTCCAGACTCCTGATGCAACTTTTAGCTGCGCTCTTAGCACTGCGACTGTCACTGATGCAAACTGAAGGGAGCCCAGTACTCTCTCCTGTTGGCGTCTTGATATCCTGTCGGATTTCAGTACTCACTTGACACATCCCGCTCTCTCTCTCTTCTTCTTTAATGGAATGGAGAGGCGATGTGACTGAAGGTTCCAATGTATTCCTAGCCATTGAAACTTCTGAGCTGGAGATGGTTGAGACTTTTTGATGTTGATCTTGAATCCCAGATGTTCCAGGAACTGGATCACTTTCTTGGATGCTTGCATGCATTCCATCTCGAATGCTGCCCACACCAGCCAATCGTCCATGTAGGCCATCACCTGGACACCTTCTAGGCGTAGTTGTTGAACGACTGCATCTGCAAGCTTCGTAAAGATCCTTGGAGCTATGTTTAGTCCAAAACCCATGGCTCTGAAGGCGTACTTTCTTTTCTGTAGCCTGAATCCTAGGTAGGAGGAGAGTTGGCGATTGATCGGAATGTTCCAATAGGCATCTACCATGTCTATGGAGACTGTATATGCCCTTTTCGGCAATAGGGTCCTTATGTGTTGAAGGGTCAGCATCCTGAACTTGTCGTTTTCTATGAAGCTGTTGAGTGGCGACAAGTCCAGAATGACTCTGAGTTTGTCTGAGTCCTTCTTGGAAACACAAAACAGCCTTCCTTGGAATTTGATGGACTTTGCCCTCCTTATCACCCGTTTGCTCAAGAGTTCTTGGGTATATTCTTCCAGAACGGGGGTGGAGTGTTGGAAGAATTGAGGATATGAAGGTGGAGCTGTCTTCCAGCTCCAACTAGTCCGTTCTTGATCAGGCTGTGGGCCCAGGGATCGAAGGTCCAGCAATCCTGGAATAGTCGGAGTCTTCCTCCTACCGGAAGCATCTCATTGCTTCTAATGTGCGGAGGACTTGCCTCCTTAACCGCGTCCTCCCCTACCCCCTCTTCCTCTTGAGGGACGTCTAGAGGAACCTCTGCCTGACACTCTATCTTTAGGGCGAAAGGTAGTGGTCTGCCTCTCACAGGCGGGAGTGAAGGCTGGTGACTGAGTCACCACCTGCTGGGGTACTATCTGTTAGGTGGGTTGGGGTTGTGCCACCATCTGGGGCACCGCGGTCATGGGAAGTAGTTGTCTTGCAGGATGAGAGGGCATCCTTGGCCTCTTTGTCTTCCTTTTTGGTTGGGGACCCTCATCCGGAGAAGACTTCCTCTTAGCCGACATACACCACTTTTGGAGAAGATTCGTGTTCTCCGTGGCAGTCTTGTCGACTATTTCTTTGACCACTTTACTTAGGAAGAGGTCCTTTCCCCAGATATTGGAAGATATCAGCTTCCTGGGTTCATGCTTCACCGCAGCCGAAGCAAACACGAACTCCCTGCAAGCTCTTCTGGCCTTAACAAAACCATAGAAGTCCTTGACCAGGGTTGCCAAGTGTGTCTTGCCCACGACCATAAACATATCTGCGGATCTATGTTCGCTTGCCATTGCTTCCAAGGTAGTCTGGAGGGACAGATAGGCAGCAAGCCTTTCCTTCGTCTCCTGCTCTCTGCGCAGGAGAAAGTCAGACAACTTAGGGAGGTTTTCACTGAACTGGCGTCCAGCAATATCCGCCTCCAACTTCCCGACTGAGAAGGTAAGCTGCATTTCCTTTCAGTCCTTGTGATCTGTAGGCAGAGCTAGGGATAAGGGCCTACACTCCTCAAGTGTAGGGCAAGGTTTCCCAGCTTCCACTGCCTTCATCACAGCCTTGAACCCTTTTTCCGCAAAGGGAAAGGCCATTGTAGCTGGAGAAAGAAAGGAAGGGTGTTTCTTACTCAGGGTTGGCACCTTAGAGTTAGTGAAGCCCCTGTCCTTCAGACTGCTAGCCAATAAAGCTTGAGCCTTTGCATGGTCAAGCACTATGACCTCCTTCAGCTCTGTCACCTCTTTGGACACGGGTTCTGCCTTTGGACAGACGAAGCAGTCTGGATAAGACTCAAAGCTGGGCCAAAATTCATTATAATAGTAATAGCGTTGAAAAATTATATAAATATACACATAAAAAATTTAGGGCAAGGCATGCAACATAATAAATAAATCACAAAGGACACACCTGATGACTTATAAAATAAAATTGCCGCCTAGAAACGAAGGTCGGCAAGCCATAACGATACGTAACTGATATCGGCCCTAAAAATGAACCACGAGGGTTCTAAACGCTAAATAATGAATATCCACAATAACAAATAACATTTAATTAATAATAAAAATAATACACACAGTAACACCGCGATTGAAACTAAAAGCTCTCAAAACAGGAGTACCAACTGTAAGCGGAATCAAGCAAGATCGATATGAACGAAGAGAATAAACTCCTATAATTTAAATATTAAACGATCTAGAATGCTCAAAACACAGCAAAACATAGCTTGGTACTTAACTTAGACGGTGTCTCCTGGGAAACCGACGAAGAAGCCATAATCCAGTGGAAAATAAGCGAAATACGAGAGCACAACAAAAAAGCGGGTTACAACACAGGCGTGCTAAAAGGAGTTGGGTTCTGAGTGGATGCAGAGTTGGTGGTGCCGAGTGAGGTTGAACGGCTCTCCTCTATTGGGGTCTTTGTCGTGGATGAATCTAAATAGTGCGGGACCTCTGGATTATACGCCCAATTTTATACCGACACCAATAGGTGAGCGAGCTAGTTAACCTAGCACTCCTTTACATTTTTTCTCTGGTATATTTAGCAGTAAATTACCTAAGAATAAGTGCTAAATGGAGCTTATTCACTGGGCGGCACAGGTTCGAGCCCAGAAATGTTATTATTCAGAATAAGGAATAAAAAAAGTAATGCTCGTACTTAACTTTATTTATATGGGTTTGGGGCGAAATAAGACGCAAATATCAATCAGTTATTTATTGGCAATCAATAAATAGTAATTCAGCATACATTTCATAATAACAAAAATGCAAGTGAATAATAATAAACATAGAAAATGAAGGCCAGACCAGAAATACTTGTTTCATCTGAAAGGAAACGATCGTTAATGGCACTCAATTGAAAATTCAATCATTTTCTATCACATTTCTGTGAATGACTGTATTTTTACAGTGGAAAAACACACGGCACAAGTGTTAAGTCTATGTTTCTTCACCTTTAGTCACTGGAACAGTCCATAATGTCACCCTGGTGACACTTCACTTACCATGTTGCACTGTAAGGTGTTAACATGTACACCCTATGCAATATAGTCTCAATCAATTCACTGTTACTCGCAGCACTAAGCGACAGATTTCAGTACACTACCTGCCGCCGCCACGTATCTTTTTAATTCTTGCACTTGCTACGCGTAGTGTTTGAAAACACTCTGGATGACTTCCATCCAGTAAACGAGCGAAGCCGCTCGAAATCCATGTATTGGAAAAAATTCAATGACGAAGCAATTTTCCTAAAATCGTGACCTGTGGGTGTACTGTCAGGATCCACTCTGCGAATGAAGTAGGTGATCTTCGCCCTTAGTTGTTTCAGGGACAAGTTTGAGCCCGATGTTACTCCTTTAAAGAGCTGTCCTCCCCTGAAGTCTGAAGTTCTACGAAGATAGACCTTTAGACACTCTACTGGACACAGCGAGACATCTTCCTTCAGAGGGCAGATTCTCCAGGGACCCCACCTCCTGGTAGGTAGCTCGTTCTTGGCGAGAAACGTTGAGTCAGGAAAGAGATTCAATTCTCCCACTTCTGTGAACTGAATATGGCCCTCTTCCCAAGAAAGGGCCACTATCTCACTAACTCTAGCCCCTGAGGCTAGAGCAAACAAGAATATAACCTTTTGAGTCAAATCTTTCAGAGAGCAGTTCTCGTTGTCCAACACTGAGGCAGAGTGTAGAACCTTATCCAAGGACCATGAGATAGGCTTTGGAGGTGCTGCAGGCCTAAGCCTAGCACAGGCCTTTGGAATCTTGTTAAAGATTTCATTAGAGAAGTCTACTTGGAAAGCGTGAAGCAAAGGTCTAGTCAAGGCAGATTTACACGTAGTTATTGTGTTGGCTGCTAAACCTTGTTCATGAAGATGAATAAAGAAGGATAGACAGATATCTGTTGAGATCTCTTTTGGTTTTCTTGCCTAAACAAAAGCAACCCACTTCTTCCAAGAAAACTCATATTGCCTTCTGGTAGATTTAGACTTATATTCCTCTAAGAGGTCTATACTTTCTTTCGAGATCCCAAACCTTTTCTTTACTGCTAAAGAGAGAAAATTATGAGATGAAGGTCTTGGGTTTTCTGTAATGAAGCGAAGACAGTTGACTTTTGTACTTGTTGAATCAGAACTGGGTTTGGCAGAGGAACCAGCCTCAGCTGCAATTCCAATACTAGAGGGAACCAGTTGCTCTTGAGCCACTTGGGAGCCACTAGGGCTGCTGTTCCTTGAAAAGATCTCAGCTTGTTGAGGACCTTCAGCAGCAGGTTGGTTGGAGGGAACAGATAAATCCTGGTCCATCTGTTCCAGTCGAGGGACATGGCGTCCACCGCTTCTGCTAGAGGGTCCTCGTATGGGGCCACATAACAAGGTAGTTTCTTGTTGTCGCTTGTCGCGAAGAGATTGATCTGCAGTTCTGGGACTTAATGAAAGATGAAGGAGAATGATCCTGCATCTAGGGACCATTCTGACTCTATCGGCGTTAGCCTGGATAGAGCGTCCGCTGTCACATTGCGGAACCCTTGAAGGTGAACTGCTGATAAGTGTCATCTCTTCTTTTCCGGCAACCGGAAGATGGCCAACATCACTTGGTTGAGTTGAGGTGACCTCGAACCTTGACGATTCAAACATCTCATTACCACCTCGCTGTCCAGAATCAGTCTTATGTGGACTGAAGGGCGAGGGGACAATTTCTTCAGTGTGAGGAAGACTGCCAGGGCCTCAAAATGTTGATGCTGAAGGTCTTGAATAGAGAGGACCAAGTCCCCTGGACTTTCCGTTGGTGAAAGTGACCTCCCCATCCTTCCTTTGATGCGTCCGTGTGGATGATGACCGAGGGTGGAGGCGGTTGCAGAGGCACCGACCTCTTCAGGTTCTTGGCCTTCGACCATGGCTTGAGAAGTGATCGTAGCCGGATCGGTATCGGTCTTATTAGATCTCTTCGGGCGTTTGATGCGTATCTTCTCCAGACTCCTGATGCAACTTTTAGCTGCGCTCTTAGCACTGCGACTGTCACTGATGCAAACTGAAGGGAGCCCAGTACTCTCTCCTGTTGGCGTCTTGATATCCTGTCGGATTTCAGTACTCACTTGACACATCCCGCTCTCTCTCTCTTCTTCTTTAATGGAATGGAGAGGCGATGTGACTGAAGGTTCCAATGTATTCCTAGCCATTGAAACTTCTGAGCTGGAGATGGTTGAGACTTTTTGATGTTGATCTTGAATCCCAGATGTTCCAGGAACTGGATCACTTTCTTGGATGCTTGCATGCATTCCATCTCGAATGCTGCCCACACCAGCCAATCGTCCATGTAGGCCATCACCTGGACACCTTCTAGGCGTAGTTGTTGAACGACTGCATCTGCAAGCTTCGTAAAGATCCTTGGAGCTATGTTTAGTCCAAAACCCATGGCTCTGAAGGCGTACTTTCTTTTCTGTAGCCTGAATCCTAGGTAGGAGGAGAGTTGGCGATTGATCGGAATGTTCCAATAGGCATCTACCATGTCTATGGAGACTGTATATGCCCTTTTCGGCAATAGGGTCCTTATGTGTTGAAGGGTCAGCATCCTGAACTTGTCGTTTTCTATGAAGCTGTTGAGTGGCGACAAGTCCAGAATGACTCTGAGTTTGTCTGAGTCCTTCTTGGAAACACAAAACAGCCTTCCTTGGAATTTGATGGACTTTGCCCTCCTTATCACCCGTTTGCTCAAGAGTTCTTGGGTATATTCTTCCAGAACGGGGGTGGAGTGTTGGAAGAATTGAGGATATGAAGGTGGAGCTGTCTTCCAGCTCCAACTAGTCCGTTCTTGATCAGGCTGTGGGCCCAGGGATCGAAGGTCCAGCAATCCTGGAATAGTCGGAGTCTTCCTCCTACCGGAAGCATCTCATTGCTTCTAATGTGCGGAGGACTTGCCTCCTTAACCGCGTCCTCCCCTACCCCCTCTTCCTCTTGAGGGACGTCTAGAGGAACCTCTGCCTGACACTCTATCTTTAGGGCGAAAGGTAGTGGTCTGCCTCTCACAGGCGGGAGTGAAGGCTGGTGACTGAGTCACCACCTGCTGGGGTACTATCTGTTAGGTGGGTTGGGGTTGTGCCACCATCTGGGGCACCGCGGTCATGGGAAGTAGTTGTCTTGCAGGATGAGAGGGCATCCTTGGCCTCTTTGTCTTCCTTTTTGGTTGGGGACCCTCATCCGGAGAAGACTTCCTCTTAGCCGACATACACCACTTTTGGAGAAGATTCGTGTTCTCCGTGGCAGTCTTGTCGACTATTTCTTTGACCACTTTACTTAGGAAGAGGTCCTTTCCCCAGATATTGGAAGATATCAGCTTCCTGGGTTCATGCTTCACCGCAGCCGAAGCAAACACGAACTCCCTGCAAGCTCTTCTGGCCTTAACAAAACCATAGAAGTCCTTGACCAGGGTTGCCAAGTGTGTCTTGCCCACGACCATAAACATATCTGCGGATCTATGTTCGCTTGCCATTGCTTCCAAGGTAGTCTGGAGGGACAGATAGGCAGCAAGCCTTTCCTTCGTCTCCTGCTCTCTGCGCAGGAGAAAGTCAGACAACTTAGGGAGGTTTTCACTGAACTGGCGTCCAGCAATATCCGCCTCCAACTTCCCGACTGAGAAGGTAAGCTGCATTTCCTTTCAGTCCTTGTGATCTGTAGGCAGAGCTAGGGATAAGGGCCTACACTCCTCAAGTGTAGGGCAAGGTTTCCCAGCTTCCACTGCCTTCATCACAGCCTTGAACCCTTTTTCCGCAAAGGGAAAGGCCATTGTAGCTGGAGAAAGAAAGGAAGGGTGTTTCTTACTCAGGGTTGGCACCTTAGAGTTAGTGAAGCCCCTGTCCTTCAGACTGCTAGCCAATAAAGCTTGAGCCTTTGCATGGTCAAGCACTATGACCTCCTTCAGCTCTGTCACCTCTTTGGACACGGGTTCTGCCTTTGGACAGACGAAGCAGTCTGGATAAGACTCAAAGCTGGGCCAAAATTCGATGTCTTCGATAAGGACAGCTCCCAGCTTTTCTGAGATGAATATCTTCCCATTCGTGATTGGCATGTACTCTGCATGCCTCCACGGGTTTACCTCAGAGCGAGAGGGAAGATCTTTCACGTTGAGTCTCCTGTGAGACCCACGGGACGCTGCACACTGATGTATCTCCTTCCTCAATGCAGCTTCCCTTTATTCACTCTGCTTTTGGAACCTCTCTATCATAGACATAAGGGTAGACAGAGTCTTCCCTGTTTCATCAGATGGAGGAGCAGAGGACGTGGAGGGCACTGGTTCTGGGGCTGGAACCGACAAAACGGACACCGTTTCGACTTCATCCTCTTCTGTTTCAGGAGCCAATGTAGACTCCTCTTCCTGACCTTCCGCAAGAAGGTCCTTTTCGGTGTCTTCTGACACCTCTGACATCCTCTCATCTAGATAGATGTCCTTCATCGCATCAGAGACATCCGTATCTACGGAAATCTGGACGCAAGAGATCTCAGGGTGAGGCTGTGGTATGACGCTTAGGGAATAGATAGGCCCTCATCCGCTTATTCGGAAGATAAGGCCCCATGGCATTTTTCTGGAAGCCATGGATCGATCTACGCAGCTTACTCTGTGCTGCATCCCTTGACTCTGTTGTCTTGGGGTCATCAAAGGCTTTGCACACATTACATACCTGGGGGTCCCAATATTTGAGAGGTCCCTTGGTGATGGAACAGTGGGAGTGCGTCCTGCACTCCTCGTGGCCGCAAAAGTTCTTGCTCCAGACGTTGCAGAAGACACTACAGCACTTAAGATGGTCCTCCTGTAAAGAGAGGAAAACAAAATGAGTATAAGGTAGTTCATCTCACTAGAAAAACTAAATAAATATTATTAATAATATTTTTCATTTTATTTCATTGCATATAGCTTAGGATAGGTAAGCTAGAAATGAATTAGGAAAGACATATACGTGTGTTTCCTGCCCAGCCAATTGCTGTGACCTCCCTCAAGATTAAAGCCTAGGGTTATCCTCTTCAAGAAGCCCATTGGAAGAGTTCTAACCTGTAAGGATAGATAAGTGTAACTTAACACCAACTTCCAAAAGGATTAATAATGAGGGTCATTTGTAACATCATCTATCAGTGTATGGAAAGAGAATTCCTTTCCTTATATAGTATGGTCTCAACAATAGACTGCACCTGGACACACAGAGTATGTTGGAAATTTAACTACTGTATACTTTTATACCATAGTTTTCTGTTTGCAGTATGATCTATACTGCAAATATACTGGCTACTGTTTAGTCATATACGGTAGTTCTAGCCGGCACGTTGCCAGCAAGGCTAGCACCTAGGGCACATGCGCCGGCTGGGATGGTGACCGGCGGCCTGCCGGTTGCCGGCGACTTGCCGGGAATAACTATTCACCCTGCCGACCAGCTGCCGGCACACGACTATGTACTCTGAGGTTCTGACCTAAACCCAAAGCTTGCCATCTGCAGCTAAGGGAAGGGCCAGAAAAACCCTAGCCTAGTCTTGCCTGAATGACAACTCGAGGCACGACCAACTAGGGTTGTACCCTAAGGCTACACCCAGACGAAAGGAGGGATTACCCTTAAATCTCCACTGGAGGCGAGTATCGCTTTATATAATATTTCTAGGAAATATCTATCCCCGCCTGAATTGATAAAACGATACACGAGGGTAACCGGGGAACATGTATGAAAGTATACTAAAGCCACTAGGCTAGTAGCCCAGTGGCTAGTAGCCCAGTGGCTAGTAGCCCAGTGGCAGCGAGAATCGACTACCTAAATCATCGAAGCTCTCTCGTATACTATCTTAGAAGAGGAAATATTTATATGCAATCAATATATCTTTCATGTATAAATTACCTAATAGCTTCATTTAAATTCAATAACACTAGGAATGCTTATTATATCACGCATGAAAGTAAACTGAAACGCCTAGGCTACGAAGCCTAGCGTAAGCAAGGTTCGGTTACCTAAATCGCCGAAACTAATACGAATACTATCGGCATAATATAATTAACTCCTAGCAATGAAGACTAAATAGCAAATTTTATTCATCCTATTTATACCGGGAAAGTCATTCTGGCTAACTACTGTAAATAACTCATGCGTTACGAACGACAGCGCCCAAGACGCCTCCGGTTCAGGCAATAGCTCTGCCACTAAATTAACTAAATTTTGACTTAATTTTCACTGTGAGGCAGTAGCTAAATTTTATACAAATTAAAGATCAAATACTCAACTTTCCAGAGGCAGAAGAGCCTGGAGATTGCATGATAAATCCAAAATATCGAGAGCTACCGGGAAAATCACCGAGCGAGTTCGCTACAGAAAAAGGAATAAAGATGGCGGCGACGATGGCGCCATCTAGATACTCAAATAGTAACGGAGGAAGGGAACCTTAATAATGGCTCCTCTTTTATTTTTGCCACTTTCCCCCTCGAAGCGTAAACGCTATGTGGGGGGGAAGATTGCTATGTGGCGTGTCAAGAATACGTCCCCTGATATTATGCGATATCCTTAAAGGAAACTTTAAGGATATTCGTGCCAGGGGTTAGAATTCTGGAGACCTTAAGTTGAATTCTCTGGGAATATCACTGTAGTCAAATATACCCTAAGAAGCTACTTAAAGGAACCTTCCATCAGGACATGGCCTGAGCCCAAAAATATATATATACCCGAAGATGTTGAATTGTCAAGGGATTCTATTTACGATACATTTGTTGTTGTATTTTTACATTTGTCTACAAATAAATACATAAAATGTATCTGTGTCTTATTCGCCCTGCATGAAATCAGATAAATGATCCAGAGCCTTTTATTTTTCCTAAAAATAATTATACTTGTCAGTATACCTCTATAAGGTCTATCTGGTAAAATCGCTAAAAAGTTCAACCTTGTTCCTACGAAATACAACCTTGACGCCTTATAGTCAGCATCGACAATTTCCCTGCAGGGGGCAAGAAGCTTCATGTTGGTTCCAAACTTAGTGGAAATGACAAATAACGGTAATGTCATATATATTAGGTCTGGGAGACCATGTAAGGAATTTAGTCAAAGTAAAGGCACTTATACAAACTCAACAGATATACATGTAGTACTTTCAAGTAATTCTCTGGTAAACTTCCATCAGGACGACATGGCTGAGCCCAAAAAAACAGATTTTGAGCAAAGCGAAAAATCTATTTTTGGGTGATATGGCCATGTCGTCCTGAAGGACCCTCCCTCCTTTCTAAAAGGAGTATACAACTATGTAACAAAGTCCCCATCCGAAACTACTCTATCTGCGGTTATCCAAGCTTAATTGTAACGAGGAATAGTCCGCTGTAGTAGGACTGGGAGGGGATCCACCGGGTAACCTTGATAACGGCTCCCCTTCAAATTCGCCACTCTTCCCCCTCAAAGCGAAAACTCTATTTGAGGTGAAGATTGCTATGTGTCGTATCAAGAAATATGTCCCCTGATATTATGCGATATTCTTAAAAGTTATATTAAGGATACTCGCGCCAGGAGTTAGAATTCTGGAAACCTGTGGTTAATTCTCTGGGAGTATCACTGTAGCCAAATATCCCTTATAAAGCTGCCTAAAGGAACCTTCCATCAGGACGACATGGCCATATCACCCAAAAATAGATTTTTCGCTTTGCTCAAAATCCCTTTAGTCTGTGCAAATCTAGGTAAAATAATAGGTTTATTATTTGTCTAAAAGATGAGTTATACAAGCAAGTCCGAGCTCGTGAATCAGTAAAATGTTTAACAACCGAAGTTAAAGGAAGTGCGTGATCAAAGACTACATCAGCATGGCCACATATCTGGGTAACTGCACAATCAAGTCGTGTATCCCAAGGATTTAACAAAATGGCAGCATAATCAGGATGCGCGTTAGGGAGGTCACACGTAGGAATGGAAGAATGGTCTGTGACGACAGAGCGCAGACCAGCATGGTGGCAAGTTCTTGCACGTCTGAGCGTATATGCATAAGCATCCTGATACGCGTGGTTGAAACACATGGAGTAGACACGCTAGTCAACACTGATAACTTTGGCCCTCCGAAACGGGTGTTTGGAAGGGGATAATGCTGTCGTACTTTGATGAATGTGCCAGTCCTTAAAAGTATCTGTCATGGATACCACTGAGGATGTCCGAACAACCTCTGAAAAAGATATTAAAGAATTCTTGTGGGGGGAAAGAGCGACGCTGCGGACTCCTGAGCATACGAAGTCACCCAGACTCGTAGGAACGAATAGGTAGAGGTAAGAACCTTTCAAAAGGGCTGCTTCGGTAGGCGGGGATATAACGGGCTCATTCCACAGATGAGGTGTTCTTGTATGAAAATGGGACACAACTTTTAGCATTTTAATATTAGAATCCTTCTAAAGAGAAAAGTTCCCTTGATGTTGAAAATCTGAAAATATTCACCAATGAGCACACTCATGGGAGGGGATAGAAATCTATTCATATATGTATAATCAATAGCTAGTGATACGAAGACTGGATCCCTAGCAGAACATGCTGGGGCCAAAGCCAAGGTGTCAGTCTCAGGTAGAGATTCATGATGGTTATGCCCTATGGGCAACAGTACAGTACAGTGGAACCTCTACATACGAATTTAATCCGTTCCAGAACCAACTTCGGATGTAGAAAATGTTCGGTTGTCGAAACGAATTTTCCCATAAGAATACATTGAAATAGGATTAATCCGTGGTTGAGCCCAAAAACCTATGATAACTTCTTAATAAACTACTACACATAATTTTCCCATGAGAATAATGAACACTAAATTAGATAATAGACATGTAAATAAGAAGAATAGACATGTAAATAAGAAGAATTAGCAAAAAATGATAAATAAGAAACGGGTTTTTAGCGTCACTTTACCTTAGAAACTCCAGCGCAGGTGTTGTTAGTCTTGCTACGCAGAGAGGAGACGGACGGGCGGCGAGAAGGTAGAGAGGTTAACTACGATAAACGTACACTACCGTAACTTATTCTAACTTACACTAAGTGAACTTTAACATAACTTAGCTTTTTTTTTTTTTTATAATTTATATTTTTTTTTACATTTTCTTTTTTTCTTTTTGATGATTAATTTTAATCACTTTCACTCTCTACACTTAAAATTGATTGAATTTTTTTCTCTTCACTCTTTGCTGTTTTCTTTGAACCACTTCCTTCCTCTTCATCACGAGTTCGCTTCGTAGTTTTTTTAAAGAAGCTATCGATAGAAAGTTGCTTGGTACAGCTTTTCAGAATGTTTCGAAAATAAGTTAGGGAAACATCATCAAACTGCGCAGCTACACGACAAACCTGCAATTTCTTTGGATGGTATTTGTCGATGAAGTCGACCACGTCTTGATATTTTCCTAACACCTCTTTTATTTGCGCGGAACTTATTGCAAGTTCACTCATACGTACGCCACGCTCATGCTTTTCAATAATTCCTTGCTTTACTTCTAAAGAAAGCATTCCCTTATTCCTTTTCTCACCACTACCACTACCACTTGCGAAACTAAGCCTTTTAGGACCCATGATTTTCGTAAAATACCGTAAAAGGATGAATGTAAAAAATCACGATTAAAACACAATTAATAGCAGAACGCACAGGGCACAACCACATAAAGCCAACGAGAACAGAGGACTGACCCAAGCCACGCTAATTGAGGGTCCCTCCGAGGTTGAAGTGCTGCCTTCTATTGGCGGAAATAAAAAACACATCAGGCGCTATGAGCACCGACTACGCATACGAGTATTGTTTACTTCGGGTGTCGAAAAAAAAATTCGGGTGTAGAGTAGGAACGTGTTCGAATTGTACTTCGCGTGTCGAAAAATTCGGATACAACCGGTACGACGAAAATTGCTACTTCGTGTGTCGAAATAAAATTCGGGTGTAGAGTCAAAAATTTGCTCGAATTTTACTTCGGATGTTGGAAAATTCGGATGTAGATACGTTCGTGTGTAGAGGTTCCACTGTATATTAACAGAAGTAGTACTTATCTGAAAAGCATAACCATGACAGCGGTCATCCTCGGTTACGGGGCCACAGAGGGCTCCAGTAAAGGAGGATCAGGGTGGGAGATATTGTGCAACATAACAGGAAGGGACTTGCACTTCTTGTTCTCCAGAGAAGAAGACAAGAATGGGGGATCTAACTATCTTGGCCCGCTTCTTGGGATGCTCCTGATACTTCTCCCACTGGGAGGGCGGCCACTCCCTGCCATACTCACAAGTAGAGTAATATGAATTCTGCTTACCACAGCAGTTCAGGCAAAGGGATGCGGATCAACCTTGCCTCGGCTTATGAAGGTTCCACATGGGTGACCTTCAGGGCCACGGAAAGTCGGCATAACACTAGAAGATCCACTCATAATTCACAAAACACTGTAAAAAGGTAGTTACTGAAAGGGTAATACTGTATGGAATTGATGATCATAGCGAAGGAAGGAGATACGTCTCTGACAAAGACCAGGAGTAAAGTGATCTCTACTTTGCAGTAGCTCGTTAGCGATGCCAAGCATTGGAGTTGACTAGTAACCTATTATATAGTTACCAACAAGGCACCTTTTCTTTTTTTTCTGATCTTAGTAAATTGACTTAGAGGTAAACCCATATAAATGATTCAGAAATTTATATCTGCGTTGGAACAAACAGAGGATCAGCTTAACTTTAAACATAAAAGACTATAAAAGATAAAATATACTGAAGCAAACAAAACTTGAAGAACAATAACTGGTTATTTGCCTCCTAGATAGTTATATTAAAAACAAAATAATTAATGCTTACCATATCAAAACATCATCTCCTGGCTTACAAGTACCTGCTAAATCATCTTCAAGTGTTACCCATAAAGAACGAGGGATTGTACCGATCATCAACTTTTGCACTTGCTCCTGTACATAAAATATATAAAACATGTCATTGCTTCTTAACAAAATTTTTGCATATTAAGTCTTCTTTAAATTTATTGAAATTTATTGACAATTATTCATTCAGCAGTGGGGGATTCAGGGTTATGAAGCTTCATCTGTAGTGGATAACGGGGGAGGGTGGGCTGTGGCACCCCTAGCAGTACCAGCCGAACTCGGTTGAGTCCCTTGTCAGGCTGGGAGGAACATAGAGAGTAGAGGTCCCCTTTTCTGTTTCATTTGTTTGATGTCGGCTACACCCCAAAATTGGGGGAAGTGCCTTAATATATGTATGCATGTATGTATGTCACATTAGCACAACACCAACAATGAAATAAGTTACTTGAAGTTTCTACATTTTATAAGTCAACTTCAAAATCAACTACACCCATAAGAAATTTCTGAAACTTTTTGCATTAGACAATACCAATCCAGTAGACTATCTAAGCTCGTCAAAAACTACAACCGAGTTAATAAGGAATAACTACAATGTCACTAATGTCCCAAAAAGCTTGTTTACCTATAGAAATTGTAATAGAAAAATTCAAGATAGAATACTTTACACCTAAAAACACATACAACTGTTATGTAAAACTGGATCTGCAGATATTTTAAATACTGTACTTCTTTTTATGTTTCAATTGCCCTTTTGCTTAATTAGTATCAAGTCTGTATCAGACTTCTCTGCTATTTTGTGTCAGATTCAAGTGATTCCACTGAATTTTGTAAAAAAAAAAAAAAAAAAAATACTGTGCACCCAATTTCTCTTCTCCAATATTCATTGTTTTAGCAGTCATAATGTGGAAAAAGTGCATTCTTTATTGCACCTACCTACTTCAAAGTTGAAACATAACATGCAATATCTAGTATGAGCATTTTGTGTCCCGTGTTTTCTCAGGCGCTTGGGTGTTTGCCCATGTTGCAGCTTGACCTTTTCTGAGTTGGATGACATCCTGACCTCTCAAGTGTTACAAATTTTGTCAATCTTTTCCTTAAGTTTAGAGATTTAGAAGTACTGTATTAATATTGTAAGCAGATTGCTCTATCTACTGCACATAGTAACAGGAATCTAAGACTCTATAACTAGGGACCAGTCCATTTCTCACCTACACACATGATGCTTCCAGGTTCAATATTCTTACAATTAACTCTGTTAATATTGTACCAGCTGGAATACAATTGTATTTATCAAATTGTAAATAATTTTTCTCACATGAAGATTTCTCAGCTGATGTACATTGTGATTATCTTTCTGTTTTACACATTCTACTTACAAACTCTAAAGACATTTGATGTTTTGAAAATTTTCAGTGTTGTTAACCCCATTGAAATTCTGTATGATCACTTATTCAAATAAATTTTGCTTTACGAATAAATACATCTGACAAGAAATACTAATCAGGGATGAAAATACAATAGAATTTTGATATATTTTTACTCACTTGATGTTCATATTGCTTCTTCTCCAGATGCTCATTTTATGGATGTTTACCTCCAAATCTAAATCTATAAAAAAAATCTCCATTTTCTTTCCTTTTTAGAGATACATCGCCCCAGTTAAGTAATAAAAAAATCTAGCATTTAATGATAAGTTGCACACTAGGAGCTACCTATTCTTCAATTTTTAAGTTGCAGCATTCCCTATTCACTGATATCACAAGTCAGTGGGGAGGCACATTAGCATGAATATGAGCATCAAGTGAGTAGAGAATGAGTGATTTGAAGTTCTTTGGCATCCTGACATCGAAGGTCATTGACGCCGATATTGTTTATTATGAGTAAAGATTAAAAGAATATTAAATTAAACACAAGAAAAGTGAATGTGTTACAAAAGTTAAGTAGCATTATGAAGACCTGCTTCTGATATAAATTTAAAAATGTCACTAGCATTGTATGACACATCATGTCCAAGGATCTTGAACCTGCCATTCTCACCCAGAGCCTCAAACAGATATTTATTTCTTTCTGTGCTATAAGTGGGGTATTCAGTCAACAAATGCCTCACTGTCAAGGGTACCAAACAGTTGTCGCAATATGGTTTGTGTTGAGGATAAAAAATGTTTTTATTAAAATTCTGTTTATT
The DNA here is from genome assembly GCF_036898095.1 of Palaemon carinicauda. NCBI lineage: Eukaryota > Metazoa > Arthropoda > Malacostraca > Decapoda > Palaemonidae > Palaemon > Palaemon carinicauda. Next base: position 2,901,982 of record NC_090738.1, on the reverse strand, counting down.
TCTACAAACCTCCCCTGATAAACATATTGCCAACTCCCCATACTCTGATAAAAGTGGAATATCATTAATGTAGAGAGAAAAGTCCACAGAAATTTGAAATGTATAATCCAACTAGAATTTTAGATTCAACAGGTCTGAAATTTAAAAGGAAGATCTCAAAAATCCATTTCCTAATTGGAAAGGCTATTTGGAATAACCAAAAAGAAATCTACAACTTAATTTTGTTCAAAAGATTTAGAAGGCTACAGGATCAGCAACTATAGGACCAAGAGGCCAATAATCTTGATAAGGGAGTCAGAATTTCTCAAGGCAATCTCCATTTAACACTGGGTAGAAACATTATTGAACTGCCTCTAGAATTCTTTGTCAAAATAAAACTTTCTGCAAAATTTACAAGATGTAGGCTTACTTCTAATATCTAAAAATTGTAATTAAGCTCAAAAAGGTACAATAGAATGGAAAACTAAGAACTGAAACAAAAATTAACAAAAAAGATAAAATTAGAACAAGGCCAAAAGAAAAGTGTGAAAAACGAGTTTGAAAACAAGGAAGAGGAGACTTGCTTGGCAAAAGTTAAAATGGAAACGAACGATTATTCAGAATACAAGATTGCAACAAAAAACCAATATGGAGTATTGGTACAACATTGGTTGTGCAAAATTGAGCAAGGATGATATAAAATGCTGCATAAAGACTAGTCTCCCTTGGTTTTGTAGATGAATTGAGTGAATGATTTAGAGTTCTCTGGCATCCTGACATCGAAGGTCATGAACGCCGATATTGTTTGTTAAAAAATAAAAAGTAAAAGAATATTCAAGTTAAAACCGTAAAAGTGAAGATATCCTTATAAAATTTAAATAGCTTTCAGAAGACCTGCTTCTGATATAAATCTAAAATTACCGCTAGCATTCTATGACATATCATTTCCAAGAATCTTGGCAAGGATAAACCTGCCATCCTCACCTTGAGCCTCAAAGAGATATCTATTTCTTATGGTGCTAAAAGTGGGGTATACAGTCAACAAATACCCCACTGTCAAGGGTACCAAACAGCCGTCGCAATAGAGCTGGTGCTGGCCAGCCAGCAGAATCTTGTGTGTCAACCGAGTGTGACTGATGCAGAAACAACAAAAGAGTAGTGTCCCACTTTCAAGACATCATATTATACCTCCAAAGAGATATAGCATTAGTTGTTTCTGCCATCTTCCTTCCAACTAAACTATCGCGATGCTTTTGCCAATTATTATAAAACAAGTTCTTAATGCTAGAAAAAAAAATTCTTACAGAGAATGACAATAAATCTGCCTTCGCATTTTCAGACACACCTACATGTGCCAGAATCCAGCTTAAATCGAACTGTTATACATCTCAGCCCAATAATAAAAAGCCACTTATAAATTAAAGGCTTACTGGAAATAAAAACTTGTAAAGCTTGTAGGATAATTCCTTCATAACTAAAGATGGTTAAATTGCCCTCTTTTTTTAACATTATTTTTGCAATAGCAGTTAGTATGCCATATAGTAAGACAGTAAATATAGAAGATACTAGAAGTGCACCTATACAATTAAAAGCACTATCATATACTCCAAATCCACCACCAGTGTTGTGAATTCTTGCAGATCACGAGAGAATATTATTTATTATTTTGGCAGAATTACTGTGTAGTTTTCAATTCCCCATAGTTTCAGATTCCGACTTAGTAGGCTAACCATTATCCAGATATTGTACTGGAACAACGGTTATGGCGTTCAAGCACTTACCCACACTAGTCCATTTGTAGGTTTCCAACGGAGATGCAAAATGCTGAACTTAAAACGACTTTATTCAGACAAGTACAGGATACTTACAAATACTGATGGGGGAAGTAGCATGTTGAAAATACACTATAATTAGTTAAAACAGTCGACGACTGCAAATAAGGTTGAACAATTTACAAGAGTGACCCTCTTGGAGTTGCTTCCGTGAGCTCGTGATACCAACTGACATCCTAACTTGCAGCTCGAACTTTTAACATATTTTTGTTTAAATTTTTTAAGTGTTTAATTTAAAAAATCACACATTCAGAATCACTTCTATGAAATTAAATTGCTAAAAATAAACAATTACAAATAAAATAAATTTCTTTTCCTCTAACATTTTCATTTTATTTGTGATTTTAACTGAAACAATGAATTCTCTACAACCAGCATCAGATTTGGAGCCATCAGTATGCAGCATATAAAGTAGATTCCTATGTTCTTCAACATGTTCCATACAAGACCTGGCTTCTAAGTGAGTCATGTTCTTTTTTATACCAATAAAATATTTGAGGAAAGATATCTCTGGTAATTACCATATAATTGAAAAGACTAGCAGAAAATACTGATTAAGGATACTAAGGATGTCATAAACTGTAGCTATGTAAACATACAATCTGTTGGTAATAAAACTATTCAAATTCAAGAAATGATTAATGGAAAATATTTGAACATACTAGCATTATCTAAAACAAGGTTAAATCACTTTGACAAGGCTAAGATCACTGAAATGACCCCCCCCCCCCCCCCCACCACACACACACATGCTTTTTTTCATATTCTGAGAGAGGTAAGTTTGAAGAAGGGGAGGGGGTGTCGGGCTTTTCATCCATAAAGGATACTCAAATCTCAAAATAATAAGAGCTATTGTAACAAGCTTTGAATATATATAAATAAACTTTATGCACAAAAACAAAACAATGTCCAGTGTAAAACTTTACAAACCTCCGAGAACAAATAATATCTTCTTTTAAGAATTCAGTGTACTCATCGGGATGATTATCATGGAAAAATGAATTAGTTATTTGTGGACACTTAAATCTTTGGATGGATGATACATCAAATCTTGATGTTTCAATATTTAGGGAGTTATTGGAATCATATCAATTGATAAATAATGTTGAATGTGTAACTGCTTTGACTGGGCATATATTGAACTTAGTTTCAAGTGATGGAAGGAATAACATTGTATTCGATACGTAAGTAAACGAGAAATGCACTATCTATCCAGTGGATAAAACATATTACGTTTAGACTACCTCTACAGAAACGCAGTAGTGAAGAATATAAACTTTAGACATGAATCAAACTTCTCTCCTTTTGTATTTATTGAAGAAGTTACACAAAAAATAAATGATGCTATCAGCATTTCCTGCAATCATAATAACAAATGTTTGTTGGGCGCTGTGTGTGTTGACTGTCTTATGACCATATACAATAGGGTGAGTAAAAGTGAATTTGATACCATGTATCCACTGATAGAAAAGACTATAATTGTTAAAGATCAATCTCTGTGGTTTGGTGGAGAGACTTTAGATAAAAAGAGGGAAGTAAGACGTACAAAATAAAAGTTAAAAAGCTTAAAAACTGAAAGTAAATGAGTAGAATGCAAAACTGCAATGTGCTAATATAATTACCAAATAAGAAGAATGTTACTGGAATCAGTAAGGAACGGCAGGGGTCATTTGTCTTAGATAGCCACTACGCATCACAAGGAACTGGGTATCCTTTGATGAATTTAGCCAATGAGTCCTCTATGGATTTAGTCAGTCTATGGAAAAAGAAAATGACAGAATGGCTGCCAGTCCCAGGCATAGCGGGGTGCTAAAACTCTCTGGGTTATAAATACTAAAGAAAAATTGAAAATTGGTAATAAGAATGTCAGAACCATAAATCAGAATGGGAAGTTACTATAAGTGGAGAATGAATATATGAAATATAGTTTGGATATTTTTGCTGTAAGTGAAACATGTTGCACAGGCATTGGTAAAATAATCTTAGACCAAGGCAATACAGTAATACCTTGAGATACGAGTGTCCCAACAAACGAGAAATTTGAGATACGAGGAAAATTTCGAGCAAATATTTGTCCAGAGATACGAGAAAAATTTGATACGAGAAAAATTTGAGATACGAGGCAGTTCCCTGAGCAGCTCCTAGGTGGCCGAGTGTGCGAGAGGCTTCTCACCAGGACAGCATCGCTCCCTCTTTCCCGTCGGATCTCCGTCGCGTAAAGTTATCTACGAGTATCAGCCGTCATGTTTGCTTATTCTAAGTGCTTTTTCGTTAATCACTACAGAATTAAGTTAATAAGCAATGGGTCCAAAGCAAGCGGGTGCAAACAAGGGTAGTGAAAAGAAAAAGCGTATGATGACAATCGAGATAAAGCATGAAATAATAAAAAAAACATGAGAGCGGTGTGCGAAAGACTGAGCTGGCTCGCCAATGGGAGAGGAGTCGTTGGCGCCCACTCGTGTCCGAGTATTGGGTTCTGTCGTTAGCCATCAGCCTCCTATCTTTGGGGTGGGTGCTTATGTCTGATGTGGCTGTTAAGTCCTAGTCTGTGGTGGAAGAGTCGCGGACAGTGTTCACAAGGGAGGGTAGGTGGTGGGCGGGGCTGTTCTAATCGCTCTCTCCTTCTTCTCCTCCTAGCCTCCTCATTTTGTCTCCTCCTCTCCTCGAAGTCCACGGTGCCATGGTGTACTGTCCTCCTCCAGGTTTTCCTGTCCCTGGCTGTTTCTTCCCATGAGGAAGGATCGATGTCAGTTAGAGCCAGGGTGCACTTTAGTTGATCTTTATAGCGCATTTTCGGGGCTCCTCGTGGTCTGGTGCCCTGGGTCAGTTCTCCGTAGAATATTTTCTTTGGGAGCCTAGATGGATCCATCCTATGCACGTGTCCTATCCAGCGGAGGCGGTGGTGGATGATGGTGGCCTCCACGCTGGTCAGCGAGGCACGTTCTAAGACTTGTAGGTGGTGTGGCTCTCCCAGGGGATTTTCAAGATCTGCCTCAATTTCATTTGTTGGAAGCGTTCTAGGTTTTTAAGATCGTTTCTATATAGCGTCCATGTTTCACATGCATACAGGAGCATGGAGAGGACTACTGCCCTGAACACCATTATTTTGGTGGTCATTGTCAGTGCGTGGTTGTTAAATACGCGGCAGTTGAGTCGGCCAAAGGCGGAGTGGGCTGCCCTGATCCTGTTCTCCACGTCCTTTTTGCTTGTGGGAGCTGATGTTAGGATGCTCCCTAGGTAGGAGAACTGGTCCACCTGTTCTAACGGTTGGTCATTCACTGTGGTATTGAAGTTGGGGAGCATCAGTCCTGGTGGATGTTGGACGAGGGTCTTGGTTTTGTCTGTGTTGACTTGCATCCCAAAACGTTTGTAGGCAGAGTTGTATGCATCAGCTAACAACTGCAGGTCCTCTGCTGTCTGACCTGGGGTGGCATTGTCGTCAGCATACTGCAGTTCTCGCACTGCACACAAGGTGGTCTTGGTTCTGGCGCGGAGTCTAGCGAGGTTGAAAGCGTCTCCATCCATGCGGGAACGTAGGTCGACTGAGGGTGTGTCTGGGGGAATCTCATTGAGCATTGCTGCGGTGTATAGCGAGAAACACGTTGGGGCCAGAACACAGCCCTGCTTCAGGCCGCCGTTGATGGGGAATGGGTCTGAAAGAGAGTTCTGGTGGCAGACTCTCCAAACCATTCCGTCATGGAGGGCACGCACCAGCTTGACAAAATCGGGTGGGCAGCCATATCTTTTGAGGACAGCCCACATGGCAGGTCGAGGTACTTTGTCGAAGGCCTTTTTAAAATCCCAGAAGATGAACATTATGGGCTGTTGTTGTTCGAGGCTTTTCTCTTGTAGTTGTCGCGCACAGAAGATCATGTCTATGGTCCCGCGGGAAGGTCGAAAGCCGCACTGGGACTCTGGCAGGACGTCTTCTGCGAGAATAAGGAGGCGGTCAAGGAGAATCCGAGCGAAAATCTTACTCGCGATGCTTAGTAGTGATATTCCCCGGTAGTTGTTACAGTTCTCCCTGTCTCCCTTCTTGAAGATGGTAATGATGTTTGCATCGCGGAAGTCACTGGGGGGGGGGGGGTCTTGGTCTCCCATATTTTCAGTATAAGGAGCATCAAAAGGTTCCTCAAGCCGGGGCCACCGTGAGTGAGGAGCTCCAACGGGATGTTGTCTGGCCCTGGGGCTTTGCCGGGCTTCATGTGCTGCAGGGCCTTGTTGAAGTCATGGATGGAGGGTGGTAGTGCCATCCAGTGACGGACGGGATGCTGCGAGGTCATTCACAGGAGATCGTCTGGGGTGTCTGCTTGGTCATTGAGGAGGTTCTCAAAGTGAGACCTCCACCTGGCCAGGATGCCCTCGCTGTCGGTGATGGTCGTGGCCCCATCCACGCCCACTGATGACCGTGTGAGACCGAATATTTCCTTTGTTGCTGCACAGAAGCTGCGCAGGTAAACCTCAACAATATGTACCAATCTCAAGCAGAAGGATGCTATAAGGAAGGAAATCAGACACATGTTAGCGAAGTGGCAGGAGTTTCCTGATTTTATGGAAAAGAGGCACCCGGACAAGTTGGCGTGTGGTCGTGCGTTAGCCTTTTGTGACGACACTTGCGTACGTCATTTTTTGGATCAAGCCATGTCGACCTGATGGAAGGTTCCTATTCTTAGCTTTCAAAGGGATATTTGGCTACAGTGATATTCCCAGAGAAGTGACTTATAGGTCTCCAGAATTCTAACTCCTGGGGCGAATATCCTTAAAATTTCTCTGAAGGATATCGCATAAAATAAGGGGACGTATATCTTGATACGACACATAGCAATCTTCACCCCGAATATCGTTTTCGCTTCGAGACGTAAAGTGGCTAAACTGAAGGGGAGCCGTTATCAACGTTACCCTTCCTCCCATACTATTACATGGCTCCAAGATGGTGCTCAATTCCTATTTCAGTAGCGATTGTGCACGGTGTTTTTCTCTGTTATCTAACGTTTTTTATCGTTATTGAGAGGATTTAATATGCAATCTCCAGCTGCTTCTGCCTCTGGAAAGTTGAGTATTTATTCTTTACAGTGTATAATTTTTAGCTCCTACTTCACAGTGAAATTAGTTTAATTTAATGTGTTTTGGAGCTTGGCTGGTCACAGGAGGCACCATGGGTGCTGTCGTTCGTTATGCATGTGTTATTTAGTTAGCAGAACGACATTTCCGGTGGTAATAGCATTAATAAATTATGAAAGCTATTTAGGCACAATTATACTAGTAAAGATATATTATGCATACAAATTTTCTCTTCCTTATGTCGATCGTATACGTTAGAGTTTCGATGATTTAGGTAACCAAGATCTCGCCCTGCGCTAGGCTACCTAGCCTATGCGCTTTAGTATACTTTCATACATTATCCCCGGTTACCGTCGTGTATCGTTTTATCAATTCAACAGGAGATAGTATATCTCCTAGAATTAATTATATGATTCGATACTCGTCTCCTGTGGAGATTTAAGGGTAATCCCTCCTTCCCTCTGAGTGCTGCCATAGGCGACAACCCTATCTTAGTCTTGCCATAGAGTAGTTCACTCTGACTTGATTAAGCTAGTATTTTCAGTCTCCCGCCCTTGCTGGAGAGTTTACCGGCTTGGGTGTTCGACAGAACCTCAGAGTATTCAGTCTTTCTTCCAGCGGCCGAGCGGCAGGGCGAGTAGTCACTCCCCTGCCGGCTTAGAGCTGTCGGCATAGGAGGCTAAGCGTCCCTAGGTCGCACTTGAAGTGGTAGTATGATGCCGCCACCTTCTCCCCTGCGGTCTAGAAGACTAGTCCAGTTTCGGCAGACCCTAAGCTGAAGAATAAATATTCTTCTGCTGCCTAAGATGGCGCCAATACTGAAACAAAGTTTCAACCTTGCCGCCTTCTTCTACAATCCTGTGACCGTCGTCCTGCAATATCACCACTTGCCGGGTAGATTGTGGTGCTGGCCAGGCTCCTACGTAAGCAGCTGTATATTCACTCAGTCTTTCCCTTATGGACGCAAGGCTCCGGGAAAGGTTCTGCCGGCTGTGACGGATGCTGGTGGGAGACCTCTCTGCTGCTGAGTGTTCCTCAGTCCTCCCTTAGACTGCCATCCACATTCCTGAAACCGGCAATGACCGGCAACGGATCTTGTGGCTGAATGGAAGCTTGAATGATGCATTCTCCCCTTCCATTTGAACCCTCATTCTGGAGGAAGGCAGTAAGGTTATATACTTACACCCTTATTTATTGTAAACATACATTTTAATAAAGCAGCCCTTTACTCCATGCTTTCTCTCTCTGTCAGCTAGTGCTGCCAGGTACTAACACAGCCGGCAGCATGTCGGCTGGACTGGACCAGTGCAGTCAGGTACTACCCAGCCAGCGTGCCGGACTGTGCTGCCAGGTGCTAGCCTAGCCGGCAGGATGCCGGCTGAACTACAGCATGTGATTATACAGTAGCCAGTATATTTGCAGTATATACTGCAGACAGAAAACTATAGTATATATTATACAGTAGTTATTTTCCAACATACCTTGTGTACCCTTGCACAGTCTATTGCTGAGACCAATCCTATATTGAAAGAAAAGAATTCCTTCAATACTCTGATTAGAAATCAGTTAATAACTTACCCACAATATTAAATAATTTAAGAAGGGTCAGTGGTAGCATACACTTATTCTATTCATAGAGGTTAGAACCCTTCTCCTTTGAGTTTGCCCTGATAAAGGAAACTCTATAACCTTAATATTGGGGGAAGGTCACAGCAATTGGCTGGAAAGGAGACACAAATATGTGTCTTTCCTATTTCCCTTCTAGCTTACTATCCTAAGCTGTAATGGTTAAAATATTAATATTTTGCATAATCTGTTTATCATGTGAGATAAACAACTGCATACTCATTTAATTTTCCTTTCTTTACAGGAGGATCCCCAGATGAAAGGCAATGTGATCTTCTGCAACCATAGGAGTAGGAACTTCTACGGTCACAAAGCGTGCAGGTCTCATGCCCCCTGCACCATCACTACCGAAACCCTGCGGTACTGGGACCCAGAGGACTGCAATATCTGCCGGACCTTGGTGACCGAAGGTTTCGACGACCCCAAGTCAATGGAGTCGAGGGATGCGGCATGAGAAAAGCTAGGCAAGTGGGTACGAGGGTTCCAGAAGAACTCTCCGGGACCAGATTGCCATCGAGACGGATGTCAGTGAGGCGTTGCAAGGCATGGACATCCACCAGGAGGAAAGGATGTCTGAAGTGCCCACGGACACTGAAAAGGATCTACTAAAGGATGATCCCGAGGATTAGTCTACTCTACCTCCGGAAATAGAAGATGATGTTGAGTCGGAGTCCCTTCTGTCTGTGCCAGCACCGGAGCCGTTACCCTCGACATCTTCAGCTTCTACCCCTCCATTGGACAACATGAGCCAGACACTGGCCAATCTCACGGCCTTAATGGAGAACATTCGCAAGCAAGGCGAAGCAAGGGAAGCGAGACTCGAGAGAGAGCTCCGGGAAGCTCCACTTACCGCCTCCCGGGGGTCATACAAGCGACCCAGAGTTCAAGACCACCCAGCCTGCTCCAAAACCAATCCCTGGAGGTACGCGTAGTTTATGCCGATTTCTAACGGCAAACTCTACATCTCGGAGAAGATGGGAGCTGTCCCCTTAGACGACATCCAGTTTTGGACAAGCTTTAACGCTTACCCTGATTGCTTCATTCGACTGAAACATGAACCAACGCCAAAAGAGGAGACGGAACCGAAGGAGGTCATGGTTTTCAACCACGATAAGGCACAGGCTCTCTTGTCGAGTAGCCTGAAAAAGGCGGGCTAATCAAACTCGAAAGTGTCTGCCCTGAGCAAGAAACAGCCTACCTTTCTTGCTCATGCTTCAATAGCCTTTCCCTTTACGTCGAAGGCATTTAAAACTGTTGCCAAGGCAGTGGAGGCAGGCAAACCATGCCCTGCACTAGAGGAGTGCAGGCCTCTGTCGTTAGCCTTGCACATGGAAGAGCAGGAATGGAAGGAAGTCCACCTAACCTTCTCAGTAGGGAAACTGGACGCAGACATCGCTGGACGACAGTTTAGTGAGAATCTCCCTAAACTTTCTAACTTTCTCTTACGCACGGAACAAGAAATGAAGGAGAGACTTGATGCATCCTTATCCCTGCATAGAGATGTGTGCAGGCCAAATAAGTATCCCAGACATGCTCATGGTTCTGGCCAAAATGCATATGGACACCCTAGTAAAGGACCTTTATGCTTTAATGAAGGCTAGGAGAGCCTGTAGAGAGTTCGTGATCGCTGCTGCAACAGTGAAACACGAACCCAGGAAGCTGATATCTTCTAACATCTGGAGTAAAGACCTCTTCCAGAACGAAGTAGTCAAAGAGGTAGTTGAGAAAGCCACCACAGAGAATAGGAACCTTCTCCAAAAGTGGGGCATCTCCTCAAAGAGGAAGTCTTTCCCGGATGCGGGTCCCCAACCTAAAAGGAAGACGAAGAAGCCTAGACTTCCCCCTCGGCCTGCTCAACAACATCCACAGTCACCATGACCGTGGTGCCCCAAGTGGTGGCCCAAACACAGACCACCTTCCAAGTGGTGCCTCAACAGCTGGTTCCCCAGTCACCAGCATTCAACCCCGGGTTTGAGAGGCAAACCACTACCTTTCGGCCGAAAGGTAAAGGATCCAGACGGGGCTCCTCTTGACATCCCTCAAGAGGTAGGGGAGGACAGGTAAACCCTCCGAACAATCAAAGCTAGGAGATGCTTCCGGTAGGAGGGAGGCTCTAACATTTTCAGGATCGTTGGACCTTCGATCCTTGGGCCCAAGGACTAATCAAGAATAGACTAGGATGGAAGTGGAGCAAGTCTCCACCATCATTTCCTCAATTCTTCCAACACTCCACCCCCTCATTAGAAGAATATACCTTAGAGCTCTTGACCAAACAGTTTATAAGGAAAGCAAAGTCCATCAAATTCCAAGGAAGGCTGTTTTGTGTTCCCAAGAAGGAATCAGACGAACTCAGAGTCATTCTGGACTTGTCGCCACTCAACAACTTCATAGAAAACAGCAAGTTCAGGATGTTAACCCTTCAACACATAAGGACCCTGTTACCCAAAGGGGCATTCACAATCTTGATAGACCTGGCAGATGCCTATTGGCACCTTCTAGTCAGTCCCCCACTCTCCTCCTACCTAGGATTCAATTAACAGAAGAAAAAGTATGTCTTCTGAGCCATACCCTTCGGACTAAACATAGCCCAAGGATCTTCACGAAACTTGCAGACGCAGTCGTGCAACAACTATGCCTAGAAGGTGTTCAGGTAGCAGCGTACCTGGACGACTGGCTGCAAGCATCCAAGAAAGTGATCCAGTTCCTGGAAAATCTGGATGCAAGATCAACTTCAAAAAGTCTACACTCTCTTAAGCTCAAGAGTTTCAATGGCTGGAAATCCATTGGAACCTGAGGTCACACCACCTCTCCATTCCCTCTGGAAAGAGGAGGGAGATCGCAGGGTCTTTCAAGAGACTACTGAAATATGACAGGATCTCAAGACGACAACAGGAAAGAGTACTGGGCTCTCCAGTTCGCAGCAGTAACAGACCCAGTGCTAAGAGCACAGCTGAAAGATGCGTCAAGAGTCTGGAGAAGATACACATCAAATGCTCGTAGAGATCTAAAAAGACCGATACCAGCCTTACTACGATCACTTCTCAAGCCGTGGTCGAAGGCCAAGAGCCCAACGAGTACCGTGCCCTTGCAACCACCTCCCCCATCGGTGACCATCCACACGGATGCCTCGACGGAAGGATGGAGAGATCACTCTCATCAAAGGGAAGTCCAAGGGATTAGGTCATCTCTGTTCAAGGCCTTTCACATCAATATTTCGGAGGCCATGGCAGTCCTCTTGACGTTGAAAAAACTCTCCCCTCGCAGATCAGTCCACATCAGTCTGATCTTGGACAGCGAAGTAATAGTGAGATGTCTGAACCGACAAGGCTCGAGATCGCCCAAAACTAATCAGCAGTTCACTTACAAGGGTTCCGCAATGTGACAGCGGACGCTCTATCCAGGCTCGAGCCGATAGAGTCAGAATGGTCCCAAGACGCAGACTCATTCTCCTCCATCTTGGAGCAAGTCCCGGAACTGCAGATCGATCTCTTCGCGATGAGCGACAACAAGAAACTACCTCGATATGTAGCCCATACGAAGACCCTCTGGCGGAGGTAACGGAACGAATGGACCCAGATTTACCTGTTCCCTCCAACCAATCTCCTACTGAAGGTCCTCAACAAGCTGAGATCCCTTCAGGGAACGGCAGCTCCAGCGGCCCCTAAGTGGCCCTAGAGCAACTGGTTCCCTCTAGTGATGGAACTGAAGCTGAGGCTGGTCCCTCTACCGAACACAGCACTATCTCAACGGGTTCAGAAGTCGACTGTCTTCGCTTCATCACAGAAAACCCAAAACCTTCATCTCATGATTTTCTCGCCTTAGCTGTTAAGAAAAGATTTGGGATCTCAAAAGGCAGTATAAACTTCTTAGAAGAATAAAAGTCCAAGTCAACTAGAAGACAATATGAATCGTCTTGGAAAAAGTGGGTTGCTTTCGTTAAAACAATAGGACCGAAAGAAATCTCAATAAACTTTTGTCTGTCCTTCTTTATCCATCTTCATGAACAAGGTCTGGCTGCCAACACGATAACTACGTGTAAGTCAGCCCTGACTAGACCTCTTCTATACACCTTCCAAGTGGATCTGACGAACGAAATCTTTAACAAGATCCCGAAGGCATGCGCTAGCCTTAGGCCTGCAGCTCCTCCAAAGCCCATTTCATGGTCCTTGGACAAGGTCCTACATTATGCTTCAACTGTGAACAATGAAGATTGTTCTTTCAAGAATCTAACCCAAAAGGTCATTTTCCTGTTCGCTATAGCCTCAGGGACAAGAGTTAGTGAAATAGTAGCCCTATCAAGAAACGAGGGCCACATTCAGTTCACAGAAGCGGGAGAACGCAATCTCTTTCCTGATCCAACCTTTCTCGCCAAGAACAAGCTACCCACTAAGAGATGGGGTCCCTGGAGAATCTGCCCTCTGAAGGAAGATGACTCTCTGTGTCCAGTAGAGTGTCTAAAGGTCTATCTTCGAAGAACTTCAGACTTCAGGGGAGGACAGCTCTTCAAAGGAGAAACTTCAGGATCAAACTTATCCCTAAAACAACTAAGGGCAACACTCACCTACTTCATTCGCAGAGCTGATCCTGACAGTACACCTGCAGGTCATGATCCGAGAAAAATTGCTTCATCACTGAACTTTTTTCAGTATATGGACTTTGTGCATCTTCGCTCATATACTAGATGGAAGTCATCCAGAGTGTTCTACAAACACTATGCAAAGCAAGTGCATTAACTGAAGCATTACATGGTGGCAGCAGGTAGTATATTAAAACCTGTCATCTAGTGCTGCGATGAACAGTGAATTGATTGGGACTATCAATTAGGGCAAAAAGGTGTTGACACTTCCAGTGCGATACTTTTCAAGTGGTGTCACTATGGTGACACTAAGACTGTTCAAAATCTTAGGTGTGGAATTATACAGATAACACTTGTGCCGTGTGTACATAGTACACAGTGTTGATAGTACAAAACATTTACAGAAAATTATATTAGAAAATTTTATCAAAATTTTCAAATTTCAGAGTGGCACTACAAATTTCTTCCCTTTCAGGTAGAAAAAGCTTTTCTGTCTATGTCGTACGTATAATCCCCTTAACACGTTACAGTTGTTATTCCATTTGGTCATTTATTCGAAATAAATGTCTACTAGAGTATAATTGCGTCTTATTTCGCCCTGCAATTAGCACAATAAATATAGCCAGAGTTCTCTTACTTATTTACCTAAGTATGATTGTATGCTTATAAACAATGGATATAGTTGATAATTAGTTGTTCCGACAACATATGCAAACCATGAGACTTTTGTGTATCTAGTTGATACTTATGTTTGTTCATATAATATATGCAAACTTTGAGACCCTTTTCTACTGTCTAGTATGACTCTTCCCTGCAGGGGCAAGGAAGCCCTAACATTGTTCCATGATTAGTGGTAGTGATGTATAACGGTAACGTCATATGTCTCAATGATCCGGATGACCATAGAAAAAATTGTCCCAAGGTCAAGGCACTTATGAAAATCCACAGATACAGTACTTTCAAGTAATTCTCTGGTACACTTCCATCAGGACGACATGGCTTGAGCCCCAAAAATGGATTTTGAAGCGAAGCGAAAAATCTATTTTTGGGTGAGATAGCCGTGTCGTCCTGATGGACCCGCCCTCCTTTTTCCGGATAAGAAAAAGGCTTAGGCAAGATCCCTCCCAAAACTACTATATCTGTAGCACCATGCTCAATGCTACAAGGAATGAGCGCCATCTTAGAGCCATGTAATAGTATGGGAGGAACGGTAACCTTGATAATGGCTCCCCTTCAGTTTAGCCACTTTCCCCCTCGAAGCGAAAACACTATTCGGGGTGAAGATTGCTATGCGTCGTATCAAGATATACGTCCCTTGATTTTATGCAATATCCTTAAGAGGAATTTTAAGGATATTCGCGCCAGGAGTTAGAATTCTGGAGTCCTAAAGGTTAATTCTCTGGAAATATCACTGTAGCCAAATATCCCTTAGAAAGCTACCAATAGGAACCTTCCATCAGGACGACATGGCTATCTCACCCAAAATTAGATTTTTTGCTTCACTTCAAAATCCATTTTTTGCAACAATTTAAAGGGGAGACAAAAGCAAACATCCCCAGATAGGTTCCTTTTAAAAAAGCTGTCAAAAAGTTAAGGTGAAAATGAGTCAAAAGGCGAGGCAAAAAGAGCCAAGCAGGAAGAAAAAGAAAAGTAAAAAATGAAAATGAATATAAAATTAGAATTAAGTTTAGTGTAAAGTAAGATTAACATTTATTTTCAAGTGTGTGTACAGTAAGCTAATTTCATTTAAGTTAAATTTAAAGTTGCTAATTTCATTCAAGTTAAACTTAAAGTTGCTAATTTCATTTAAGTTAAATTTAAAGTTGCTAATTTCATTTAAGTTAAATCTAAAGTTTATGTTACATAGTGTACAAAAAAGTGTAGCGTACCGAACGTGTTGCCATCAAGTCTCTCTCCTCCCCGTCCTCTCGCCCTCCTCACACACTGCCGTTAGCCGCTACCGTCTGTCTCGAAGGTAAGAACTTCATAATAATGTTACATTTTATTGAGGATCATAACCAGTACATAGGTATTTGATTTTTTGTTAGCGTAGAATGTGAATTAGAACAATTAAAAACATGTTTTTTCACTGTAATATACTGTTTTTACGTATTTTTTTCAGAGGGTGGGAACAGATTGATTTTTTTAGCTATTTTATGTTGGAAAAATTTATCTGAGATACGAGCACATTGACATACGAGCATTAAGCTCATATCTCAAGGTACTACTGAATATATATCTACACATGGAAAACAAATATATGTATACAGTGAACCCTCGCTACTTCGCGGTTCGACCATCGCGGATTCACCACTTCGCGTATTTTTTCCATAACCCATATATATACAGTAACATATATATATATATATGTATGCATGTATTTATGTATATATGTATGTCTGTATATATGTAGGTATGTATATGTGTATACATATAAATATATATATATATATATATATATATATATATATATATATATATATATATATATATATATATATATATATATATATACACATATATATATATATATATATATATATATATATATATATATATACATATATATATATATATATATATATATATATATATATATATATATATATATATATCTAAAGTAGGAAGATGTGATGTAGTTCTAAGGGAATAGTATGGGAAATATGTCTGGGTAATAAGCAAAGCTCTACCTCCAGTTTGTTTCTTCATTATGATCAGAGATAAATGTAAACAAAACATTGGTTGCCATTTTTTAACGTGCTTTTTAGCGTGTTTAGGAAACGCATGATATAAAATTGCCTTTAATATTTGTGCCTGTTTTAGTTTAGGGTACTGTAGTACTGTACATGCATTAAGTGTTCTGTACATTAAAGGGTAGTTTTTTAACAGTACTACGTACAAGGGAAGGTTTTAAAAGTCTGAATATACATGTTGAATAAATAGGTAAATATGGTGTCACTACTTCGCGGATTTTCACCTATCGCGGCCGCGTCTGGAACCTATCTACCGCGATAAACGAGGGTTCACTGTATTATACACACACCAGGTTAGGCTACAGTTTTTTAACATTTAGCAAATTAATTTTCTTGCTTTGCTTATGATAAATTTGTGAATTACATTTACAAAATTCATTGCCATCAGTGTTTCAGACTTAATGCTGAGGAGTGCCAATTTTGAAAGTCTCTCCTGGCCCATAGTATTTCTCAGGTATGTCCTAAGGAGCTTCAATTTGCTGAAGGATCTTTCACATGAAGCAACTGATACCCCTACAGTCAATAAAGGGATTTTAACGAAGGAAAAATCTATTTCTGGGAAGAGACCTGTGACAGCCGGTGAAAGAAGTCCTTCTTTACACTTTTCTAATATAAATCTTCCAAATATACTAGAGAAAGATAAAAGCATGGAATGCAGAGGTTACTACCCTCGCGTGATCACCTTGTGGGTGTCGTGTATACAACAGGGGCGTGTGAAAACCGCTATTCACAGGCTGTCTTCCATTTAGATAATCCCTTCATCAAAGGGAAGGGCCGTGACAGGCCCTAGAGAACACAGGTCATCCTTTTGTTTTGGACTTGCCCGCAAAGTCGTAATTTTTTGTGCTCGGTGTTTTTGCAAGTGATTGTCGTTAATTAAACATGACTGACGCTGCTACTTCACTTTTACCAATGTTAAGTACTATAGTTTGTTTTGACAGTTTTTTTCAGTACCGGGCATTTGTTCTTTTTCCAGTAATGTGGATTTTAATTTTGGAAGCGGCTTGGCCTTCCTCGGTGATGGCAGCCATTTTGGTTTTGTTATAATAACCTAAGTGTCACTTGGAGGCTAGCGAACTTTACATCTTGTATCTCTTGGCATAGTTCTGATGCTTTCAGGTTTTCGTCATATTTTTGCTCCATGCCTTTGCACACTGCATCAACTTCTTCGTTTTTGCCAAATAATTCTTTAGGGTGTAGGAAAAGAAAAAGAAAATGTAAAAGACAAAGATATTTAGTAGCAAACATTTTTAAAATATCGGGGAGATATTTTAACTTTTGTTGGTTTTAATGGCTTAATTGCAGAAATCATAATTTGTGTTAACAAATTTCAAAGCTTTTATCCATTACCCGCAAATTATTATTATTTCAATCTTGTGGGGTGGTGAGTCCAGGCTATTTTTGCCGCCCAGGGCATTTGCCCCTCCCCCCCTGCCCTCCCCCATGTGAGGGCCCTATAAATATATATGTACTTATGAATGTTAGCTATGTAGGAAACGATTCTATTTTAATACATTCGTTGCTGTATTTATTTGTCTATACAAACAAATGCAAATAATGTATTTGCGTGTTATTCGCCCCACAAGTACATACATACATACATATACCAAGGCACTTCCCCCAATTTTGGGGGGTAGCCGACATCTCCTTCAATTATTTTCCTAATATAAAATACTTGAAATTGCTTTAATGTATGAACATGCTTGTGGCAAGTTAATTCCACTTTGTTCTTACGTATACAAAACCTTCTCGCTTCTATAGTCAGAGTTGACAATTTCCCTGCAGGGGGCAGGAAGCCCTAAGTTAGTTCCAAACTTAGCGGATATGACGAATACCGGTAGCGTCATATAATTTTGTGGTCTGGTGACCATATAGAAGCTGATTCAAGGTAAAGGCACTTATACAAACCCACAGATATAGTACTTTCAAGTAATTCTCTGGTAAACTTCCATCAGGACGACATGGCTGAGCCCCAAAAACGGATTTTGAAGCAAAGTGAAAAGTCTGTTTTTGGGTGAGATAGCCATGTCGTCCTGATGGACCTGCCCTCCTTTCTAGAAAAGGAATATACATATGTAACAAATCCCCTCCCAAATTTACTCTATCTGTAGCCATCCATGCTTAATTGCAACAAGGAATGAGTTGCTGCGTAGTAGTACGGGAAAGGGGATCCACCGGGTAACCTTGATGACGGCTCCCCTTCATTTTCGCCACTCTTCCCCCTTAGAGCGAAAATTCTATTCGAGGTGAAGATTGCCATGTGTCGTATCAAGAAATACGTCAACTGATATTATGCGATATCCTTAAGAATTTTCTTAAGGATACTCACACCAGGAATTAGAATTCTGGAGACCTATGGCCAATTCTCTGGGAGTATCACTGTAGCTAAATATCCCTTAGAAAGCTGCCTAAAGGAACCTTCCATCAGGACGACATGGCTATCTCACCATCCACAAATGCCATCAAAAGTGGATTTCTATGAAAATTTGGTCACTTCAACTTCTACTGTTTGAAAATCCTATTTGTTCATCTTTTAGCTTATCATCAATCTTTCTCTCTACCCTCTTTGGAATGAGCATACTATATATTTTCATGATGACTAACATAAGTGTAATGCATCTGTAATTATTGTAATCAGTCAAATCTCCTTTATTTTTTGCCATTTTCACCAACACTCTTAGCTGCTATTCATCAGGTTTTGCTTTTTCATGCTACATTCTACAAAATAATCTTGTAAGTATTCTGGGAATCCCTTCATTTTCAGCCAAAATCATCTTAGCAGTTATTCCATCGTATCCAGAGACTTTCTATTTCTTGAGCTTTTTAATGATAACTTCGACTTCAAATACACCAAATTCATTCATTCGCCAGATCAACTTAAAGGCATATAAAAGAGGTCTAGTCAAAGCTGACTTGCACGTAGTTATCGTGTTGACTGCCAGACCTTCATTATGAAGGTGGACAAAGAAGGACAGACAGAAGTTCATTGAAATTTCTTTCGGTCCTTTTGCTTTTACAAAAGGAACCCACTTTTTCCAAGATGACTCATATTGTCTTCATTATCACTTCGATGTCCCAGATCAACCTGAGGAGGTCTGATCTGCATGGAGAGAGTTTCTCCACCCATGACAGGACCAACATGGTCTTCAATAGGCTTTTGGCCTTTGACCATTGTAAGAGAAGCGATTAAGGAAAGACCGATATCGGTCCCTTTAGATCTCTTCGAGCGTTTGATGCGTATCTTCTCCAGACTCTTAACGTATCTTTCAGCTGTGCTCTTAGCACTGGGTCTGTCACTATTGCGAACTGGAGAGAGTTCTGAAGTTCTCCCTGTTAGGATCTTGGAATCCTGATTGATTACCATAGTCTCTTGACCGACCCTGCGATCTCCTTTTACATTCCCAAGAGAAAGGAGAGTTGGTGTGACCACAGGTTTCAATGGTTTTTTAACCTTTGAAGCCTTTGAGCTGGAGAGAATCGAGACTTCTTGAAGATTATCTTGCATCCCCGATGTTCCGGGAACCGGATCACTTCCTTGGATGCTCATAGACCAGCCACTTCGGGTGCTGCCCACCCCAGCCTTTCGTCCAGGTACATTGTTGCCTGAACCATTTCTAGGCTTGGTTTTTGCGTGACTGTGTCTGCTAATCCTGTGAAGATGCTTAGGACTATGTTTAGTCCGACAAGTATCTTTCCTAGGACATACATTATCCTCTGTAACTTGAATCCTAGGTAGGAGGGGAGGTGGTGACTGACTGGAAGCTGCCAATAGACATCTTTCAGGTCTGATAAGACTGCGAACACCCCCCTTTTTTAAATAAGGTCCTTATGTTCAGAAGGATTAACATTCTGAACTTGCTGTTTTATTTGAACTTGTTGAGTGGCGACAAGTCCAGAATGACTCTGAGTTTTCTTGAGTCCTTCTCGTGAACACCAAACAGCTTTCCCTGGAATTCGATGGGCTTTACTTTCCTTACCGCCTGTATGCTCTAGAGCTCTAAGGTATACTCTTCCTGGAGGGTTTTGGAGTGTGGGAAAGAGTTGAGGAAATGATGGTGGATACATGTCTACTTCCCATCTTAGTCCCATCTTGATTAGGCCTTGGACCCAAGGATCGAAGGTCCAGCGATCTTGAAGGAACCTCCCTCCTACCAGAAGCGTCTCCTTGCTTCGCTTGATCAGAAGGTTTACATATTCGACCGCTTACCTGTGGCACCGCGGTCATTGCGACTATGGGATGTTGTTGAACAACCCGAGGAAAATTTCTAGACTTTTCCGTCTTCCTTTTAGGTTGGGGACCCACAACCGTGGAAGACTTTCTCTTTGAAAGGATGCCCCACTTTTGGAGAAGCCCTATGTTCTCCGTGGTGGTCTTCTTAATCACCTTTCTAACTACCTCATTTGGAAAGAGGTCTCTACCCCAGATGTTGGAAGATATCAGCTTCCTGGTTTCGTGTTTCACTGTCGCGGCAGCGAACACAAACTCTCTACAGGCTCTCCTAGCCTTCATAAAGGCATAAAGGTCTTTTACTAAGGTGGCCATATGCATTTTGGCCAAGACCATGACCATGTCTGGGGTAGTTTGGTGGGTTGAACACAACTCTATGCAGTTCTGTAGGGATAGGGAGGCTGCAAGTCTCTCCTTTGTCTCTTGTTCGTTATACAAAAGAAACTCGGATAGTTTAGGGAGATTCTCGCTAAACTCTAGGCTAGTCATGTCTGAATCAAAACTCGAGGCACGACCCACTAGGGTTGTAGCCTAAGGCTACACTTAGAGGGAAAGAGAGATTACCTTAAATCTCTACTAGAGACGAGTATCAGTATATAATAATTCTAGGAGATATCAATCTCCGATGAATTGATAAACCAATACACAAGGGTAACCGGGGAAATGTCGAAAGTATACTATGTCGCCTAGATTAGGTTACCTAGGCAAGACGAGATCTCGGTTACCTAAATCACTGAAACTCTGACATATACGATCGACATAGAAAAAGGAAAATTATGCACATAAATATCTTTACAAGTATAAATTGCCTAAATAGCTTTCATAATTAAATTATCAATGCTATTTTAACCATGAATGTTGTTCTACTAACTAAAAAACACATGCCTAACGAACGACAGCACCCATGGCGCCTCTGGTAACAAGCCTAGCTCCTAATCACAATAAATTACTCTAATTTCACTGGGAGACAGGAGCTAAATTACACACATTGTAAAGAATCAATACTCAACTTTCCAGAAGCGAAAGAAGCTGGAGATTGCATAATAATCTTTGAAAATCGGTCAAAAAGATCAGATCAACAGGGAACACCACCGTGCGAAATCGCTACAGAATTAGGAAAGTTCGCCATCATGGATATGGCGCTGTTGTGATACTCTATAGTAGTAGGGGAACTAGGGTAACCTTGATACAGCTCCCCTTCCAATCTTGCCACTTTCCCCCTCGAAGCGTAAACGCTATTCGGGGAGCAGATTGCTATTGGTGTGTCAAGAATACGTCCCCTGATATCATGCAATATCCTTGAGAGAAATTTAAGGATATTCGCGCCAGGAGTTAGAATTCTGGACCCCTAAAGGTAAATTCTCTGGGAATATCACTGTAGTCAAATATCCCTAGGAAGCTACTCTTAGGAACCTTCCATCAAGACTACACGGCTTGGGCCCAAAAAAAGGATTTTGAGCGAAGAGAAAAAAGGGATTTTGACGTAGGAAAAATCTATTTCTGGGCGAGGGACCTGTGCCGCCCAGTGAATAAGCTCCTATTAGCACTTATTCTTAGGTAATTTACTGCTAAATATACCAGAGAAAAAATGTAAAGGAGTGCTAGGTTGACTAGCTCGCTCACCTATTGGTGTCGGTATGGAATTGGGCGTATAATCCAGAGGTCCCGCACCATTTAGATTCATCCACGACAAAGACCCCCAATAGAGGAGAGCCGTTCAACCTCACTCGGCACCACCAACTCTGCATCCGCTCAGAACCCAACTCCTTAGCACCCAAAGTTTGGGGACTCCAAGGGAGAGGAGCTGGGAGGGTTCACTGGGCGGCACAGGTCCCTCGCCCAGAAATAGATTTTTCCTACGTCAAAATCCCTTTTCTGGGCTTGAACCTGTGCCGGCCAGTGAATACATACAAGAGAAATGTCACCAAACTTGAAAAATAAAGGAAAAAACATAAACACAAGGGAAACACAAGTTACTTTAAACAGAGTTGAGTGCCAAAAACAACTATAAAGGTACCTTAAAAAGAACATAAATCCACTTGGTAGAACAATTGACAAAAAAGGTAAGGTATAATAATGCCGTGAGGGGGAGAGATAAAATGACAAGGAATTAACATGTGAGTTACCTGGGGGTAACTACGCTCCCTGCAGCTACTGTAGGAAATTTAAGGGCTTCCAAATGTTTAAGATAGTGTTTCTTGAACACTGACGGTGACTTCCACCCTGTGTACCTAGAAAGATCCGTAAAATTCATGTGGGGAAAAAAGTTCACCGAAGTAGCAACTGCTCTAATATCATGTGCAAGAGGAAAAGAGTCAGGGTTAGCTTGTTTAATAAAATACAAAATTTGTTGCCTGATCCCTTTAATGGTAATGGTACCGCCTTGTTCTCTAACGAATAGAGGCCCGGAGGAGTTAGAGGAGGTCCGGGATAAATAAGACTTAAGAGCAGTAACAGGGCACAGAGACGGATCTTGCGTGAGGGGAACAATTTTCCAGGAGGACCATCTGTTCTGAGGGTCTTCGTTCTTAGCTAAAAAGAATTTGTTAGGTGAAAGAAGGACCTCTCCCGAAGGAAGGAACTCAATATGACCCAGGTCTCTTGACAAAGCTGCCAGTTCAGAAATTCTTGCCCCGGAAGCCAAACTCACAAGGAAAAGTGTTTTCCTGGGAAGGGGAATATAATCACAAGAACTGTTAATGGTATCAGAAGCCAATTTGAGCACATCATTAAGGAACCAGGTAACCGGGGTAGGACGAGTAACCGGTTTCAGTCTGGCACAGGCTTTCGGAATTGAAGCTAACAAAGAGTCGGTTAAGTCTATGTTAAAACCCACTAGGAAGATCTTTTTCAAAGCAAATTTAATAGAGGTGATAGTATTGGCTGCCAGACCTGATTCTAATAAAGTTCTAAAGAAAGTGACTGTAAGGTTCAAGTTCATACAGTGTACGTCTGAGTCTATCAGAAATTTAGCCAACTTTTTAACTACAGAATCATATTGGCGGATGGTGGAATCCCGTTTATCTGATTCTAGGAACAGGGTGTTTTGAGGATCGATATTGGCACCATGCATGGCCGCAAACTTCATGAAGTCCATAAAGTTAGGGCGCTCTGAATGTTTGAGAAAGCGTACACAACGCGTGTTTGTACTATCTGAGACAGAACCGGATTGGGTATCGGGTGAGGATGTAGTCTCAACTCTCGCAGGAGAGGGTACCAATTGCTCTTGGGCCAGTTGGGTGCGACCAAGGCTACTCGTCCCTTGAAGGATCTCAGTTTGTCTAGGACTTTCAGTAAAAGATTCACCGGGGGAAAGAGATAAATCCTTTCCCAGTTGTCCCAATTCTGTGACATGGCGTCTGTGGCGTAGGCCTGAGGGTCTAGATTGGGAGCCACATATACTCTCAATTTGTGGTTGGACTCCGTGGCGAAGAGGTCTACTTGGAGACCCGGAACCCGAGAGAGAATCCACCGGAATGACTTTTGATCGAGTGACCATTCCGACTCTAGAGGGGAGGTCCGGGACAGGGCGTCTGCAACTACGTTCCGGACTCCCGCCAGGTGGACAGCTGAAAGATGCCAACGGTTCGAGGCTGCTAGGGAGAATATGGCTACTAGAACATGGTTCAGAGGCCCTGATTTTGATCCGCCTCTGTTGAGGCAGCGGACCACCACTTCGCTGTCGAGAACCAGACGAAGGTGTTGTCTCTTGGATGGAGAGAGACGTTTCAGGGTTAGTAGAACTGCCATGGCCTCCAGCACATTGATGTGAAATTGGCGGAATAAGGGAGACCAAAGACCTTGAACTTTCCTGTGCTGAGAATAGCCTCCCCAACCTGATAGGGATGCGTCCGAGTGAATGATTAACTTCGGAGGCGGAAATCGAAGGGGAACTGACTTTGACAGATTGCTGGCCTTTGTCCAAGGTAGGAGTCTTTCCCGGAGAATGGGAGGAAGGCGGACTTTTCTGTCCCGGAGCTTCCGATTCGCCCTCGAACGCCAGACACGATTGATATCTTTCAACTTCGCTTTCAGAAGTAGATCCGTCACTGAAGCAAATTGAAGGGACCCTAGGATCCTCTCTTGGAGCCGTCTGGAACTCACTTTATCTTTGAGAAAGCGTTTGGTGTTCATTGCAATCTCTAACCTCTTGGGTTTGGGAAGACACAGAGTGTGAGATATAAGATCCCATTGCAGGCCGAGCCATTGGAACTTTGATTTCGGAAGAAGACGGGACTTCTTGAAGTTGATCTGAAAGCCTAGAGATTGAAGGTATTGGATGACTTTGTGAGTGGCTTTTAGGCAATTTTGGGAGGTGTCTGACCAAATGAGCCAGTCGTCCAGATAGGCTACTACTTGAATCCCTTGATTTCTGAGTTCCTGAACAGCAACTTCTGCTAACTTTGTGAAGATCCTTGGGGCGATGTTGAGCCCGAAAGGCATCACCTTGAAGGAGTAATTTTTGTTTCCTAGGCGGAAGCCTAGATACGGACGGAAGTGTCTCGCTATCGGAACGTGATAATAGGCGTCTGTAAGATCGATAGAGGTGGTGACGGCCCCACGGGGAAGTAAGGTCCGCACCTTCGAGACGGTAAGCATTCGAAACTTGTCGCATTGAATGGACAAGTTGAGAAGGGATAGGTCTAGAATCACTCTTCTCTTGTCCGAATCCTTCTTCGGGACACTGAACAGCCGACCCTGAAACTTCAGGTGTTTCGTTTCTTGTATGGCGTTCTTTTGTAACAGGTCCTGGACAAACTCGACTAGGTCCGGAGTGGAATGCTGATGAAATCTGTTCGGTGGAGGAGGTCCTTGAATCCAACTCCACCCCAGTCCCTTGGAGATGATACTGAAAGCCCAGGGACTGAACCTCCATTTGTTGCGGAAGGCATAAAGCCTCCCCCCTACCCGCTGCACTTCAGTATTGGCTTGAGGAGTTGCCTCCACGTCCGCCTCGGAAGTTCTTTCCTTTGCGAAAGAATCTACCCCTACCTCTGTTCTGGTATGAACCACGGTGGTAGCCTCTACCTCTGTTATAACCCTGGGAAGAGCCTTGAGCTTCATAAGATTGGTTAAAGGCTGGAGAGGTGGTGGAGGCACCGGGAAGCTGGCTCTTAGGGAACAGAACGGTGACGTAGTCGTCCGAGGAAGGAGCCTGAGAGGTGGAAGGCTGTGCAGGAACAGCAGGAGATGGTGGGAGAGGCTGCCGGAAAACGGACGAGCTACTTTGCTGTTGCCGGAACTGAGTGGAGGTATACGGGCGGAGCTTCTTCCTACCACGGGCTTGGTAACTTGCGGGATCATATTTCCGCTTAGGAGTCAAACCCCAACGGGCTTTAAGGCTCTGATTAACTCTTGTAGCTTCTGTCAAGACTTCCTTCACAAGATCCTCAGGGAAAAGATTTGGACCCCAACAAGAGGACCGGATAAGTTTATTCGGTTCGTGCCTAATAGTCGCCTCAGCCAGGACGTGTTTGCGGCACCTACGTTTAGCAAGAGCAAAGTCATATAGGTCAAAGTACAAAGACTGCAAAGTAGCCTTATTGAGAGACTTAAAGATACTCTCAGTATCATAAGTTAAGGCTATCGACTCCGTAGAAGTGGCCAAGTTCAAGGTTCGACCAACACGTAGGCGGGAATCATACTCCTGTTTAATAAGGGATTCCGGGAGACGGGGAAGCCGTTCACTAAAAATTACTGACGCACAGTCCGCTGTCAGCTTGCCGGAAGTAAAGGTGGTATGGACATTGTCCCAACACTCATTATCTGAAGGAAGAAGGAGGGAGATCGGATCTACCTCTCGGATGGGAGGCAAGGGCTTCTCCTCCAGAGCGTATTGAAAGGCAAGCTCTGCAATCTTAGTGACGCATGGAGTCACGGTATTCTTGTCCATTAGGAACATTGTAAATGAACTCTTATGAGGCGTCAACATGGTATTGGTGCAACCTATGTCATTTAGAAACCTAGCCCAAACAGATTGGGCTTGTTCCTTTGGGAAAATGACGGTCTCTTTAGGGACCTTATCCAGCCGAACCAGAGCTTCCTCGGTAAGCCTGGCATAACCATGAAACGGAAATGCGAGACCAGGAGGAAAGAATTCAAAGTCCTCTAGTGGACGAGTACCAAGACCTTCCAACGTTAACATCCCGTCTGAGAACGGGGAATGAAGAGCCATGCGCCAAGGGTTATTCTTGGTAAACGGAGGAAGCTTAGAGGCATCCGGGATGAGAGAGCTTTGAACTTGCTCCGGAGCACCTTGCTCTAATGCCCCAAGTCTCTGACCAATGTTAGAAAACATCGTGTCCATCTTGGCCTGCATTTCTGACACAATCTTAGATTGCATCTCTGACACAATGCGAAGCATGGCTGATTCGGAAAGGCCCGGGTTAGGAGCAGAAGTGGCGGATTGTACTCCCGGGTCGTGAGACTTAGAGGAGGAGCCGGAAGCCTTAGATGATGGGTTTGCTTTCGTTTTAGAACCATGGGAAGCCTTGTGGGGCTTACGAGCTTTTGGCAAAGTTCTAGATTTAGATTTATCTTTGGGGGGAGCCGGGTGTGATCGGTGAGACGAATCGCGGTCCCCAGAAAAACCATAAAAAGAAGAGAGATCAGATGAAGAAGAAAGAGCGGGGCTAGGGATAGGAATCTCAGCGCCGGTAACACCTGCCTCACTTACCACCCTACCTGCATCCGGATCATCTAACAACATGGGTTCCACATCCAAGTTCAAGGAGGCAACATTGTCTTCCAGATCTCCGGGGGCATCAGACATATCTTGATCTTGATCCTGATCGATGAATCCAGAAATAGTGGCATCAATGTCGGCAATGATGGGTGCCGCAACAGCTCTAGCCACAGCGGCTGAAGACTTAGCATTAGGATAAATCATTGCACAGTAGTCTTCAGAGAGGACGTAAGGCTGCTTTGATTTCACATTTCGGGCAAATCCCCCAACCCACACTTTCAGGGTGGCCCGAGCCGCAGTCTTCTGCTCCGGGGATGCCTGAAATAATAGTGGGAATTAAAGAAAGGAAGAGTCCAGGAGGTCCTTTAAAGACCATAGAAATCTTACTAAATAGTGTATGTATACCAAATAAAAGTAAGAATAATTAGAAAAGTCAACATAGCCAACGGGACTCACCGAATCAGATCCAAGGGTGGTAATGAGGTCAAAACAGACCATACAATTATCAGGATGCCAGACTACGATATCTTCCAGTTGTACTCCGCAGAGGGCGTGAGACCTACACACCGTATGGCCACAGGGCTGGTGAAGAACTGCCGCACAGGCCGTCGTCTGGCAATGAACCATCTGTAATAAGAATAGTATATGAGAAACTGTAATTCTCTTAAGTAGGGGCGGGTCCGGAGGACCCGGGCCTAAACATAAGTCTAACTTAAGACTAGAGCTTAACTATAATACTCTTAAGTAGGGGCGGGTCCGGAGGACCCGGGCCTAAACATAAGTCTAACTTAAGACTAGAGTATAACTATTCATTCCGGACGAGCCGGGATCATAAAGAAGGATGCAACAAAGAATAACACACATGGTGTCTGACTTCCCGGAGCGAGGTTAAGCCCCGGACCGGGATATATAAAATTACATCCATAAACTAATACATATAGGAACTCCGGGGTAGTGATCTGTCATATATAATCATAGTAAATGTTATAAAATAAGGGGGGCGGAACCGTAGATAAGAACCACCAACAGAACCCGGAGGTTTTCGTATAACATAAATAAAAGTGTGATAGGTGAACATTTATAAAATAGGGTGCACCGGGATTCCTACTCTGTTGACCGGTGGCCAACCAGTCTAGACAGAGACAAAACCACCGGGACACCCGGAGAGAGGACATAGTCCATAAACACTGAACTACCCCCTCTGTAGGAAGGGAAGGCAACGGTCCCCTAGGGGAGGGGGGAGAGAAGCCTAGCCACCAACCTAGCGAGAGGGGGAGCTTGGGGGAGGATCACGTGACACGGAGCAGCAGGGCTACCAACTGACGATCCCCAAACACTACCAAAACAGATCATACAGAGTAATAAGCACAAATATTCATTATAAAAGTAATAGCGTTGAAAAATATATAAATATACACATAAAAAATTAGGGCAAGGCATGCGAAATAATGAATAAATCCCGAAGGACAACAACCTGATGGCCGAAGGCCGGCAAGCCACCTACGATACGTAATCTGATATCGGCCCTAAATATGAGCCACAAGGGCTCTAAACGCTAAATAATGAATATCCACTATAAAACATATAAAAATTAAACTAATAATAAAAATAATACACTTAGTAACACCGCGAGTGAAACTAAAAGCTCTCGAAACAGGAGTACCAACCGTAAGCGGAATCGAGCAAGACCGAGATGATCGAAGAGAATAAACTCTTATAACTTAAATATTAAACGATCTAGATTGCTCAAAACACAGCAAAACATAGCTTGGTACTTAACTTAGACGGTGTCTCCTGGGAAACCGATGTAGAAGCCATAATCACAAGGAAAATAAGGCAAAAACACGAGAGCACAAACTAGCGGGTTACCACACAGGCGTGCTAAAAAGGAGTTGGGTTCTGAGCGGATGCAGAGTTGGTGGTGCCGAGTGAGGTTGAACGGCTCTCCTCTATTGGGGGTCTTTGTCGTGGATGAATCTAAATGGTGCGGGACCTCTGGATTATACGCCCAATTCCATACCGACACCAATAGGTGAGCGAGCTAGTCAACCTAGCACTCCTTTACATTTTTTCTCTGGTATATTTAGCAGTAAATTACCTAAGAATAAGTGCTAATAGGAGCTTATTCACTGGCCGGCACAGGTTCAAGCCCAGAAATCTATTTTTGGGTGAGATAGCCATGTCGTCCTAATGGACACGCCCTCCTTTTCTATAGAAAAGGCCTTGGCAGGATCCCTCCCGAAATTACTATATCTGTAGCACCATGCTCAATGCTACAAGGAATGAGCGCCATCTTGGATACAGCGCCATCTAGATACTCAATAGTAGTACGGGAGGAAGGGTACCTTGATAACGGCTCCCCTTCTATTTCTGCCACTCTTCCCCTTGAAACGAAAACTATTCGGGGTGAATATTGCTATGTGTCGTATCAAGATTTATGTCCCCTGATTCCCATGCGATATCTTTAAAAGAAAATTTAAGGATATTCGTGCCAGGAGTAAGAATTCTGGAGACCTAAAGGTTGATTCTTTGGGAATATCACTGTAGACAAATATCCCTTAGAAAGCTACCTATAGGAACCTTCCATCAGGACGACATGTCTATCTCACCCAAAAATAGATTTTTCGCTTCGCTCAAAATCCGTTTTATCACACTGATTAATTAACTTCATGCATTACATATAGCACTTGCTATTATCATTATAGCTTAGGATAGTAAGCTAGAAAGGAAACAGGAAAGACACATATCTGTGTTTCCTGTCCAAGCAATTGCTGTGACCTCCCTCAATATTAATAATAGACATTTCCGTTTCAGGGAAATCTCGGGTGGAAGAGCTCCAGAATATAGAGCTGAAGTTAGTGTATACTAGCACTAATCCTTCCACAATTGGAATATCAATACTGTAGGGTAAAGATATTATGTTCTGATGATCTATAGCTCATCATGATATTGAAGGAATACTTCACTTCAACATTATTTAGCGGTCTCAACAATGGACTGTGAAAGGATACACAGAATATGTTGGAAAACATACTAAAGTATATTATATACTATAGTTTTCTAACTGCTGTATTTTCTATACTGCAGAAATACTCGCTACTGTAAAATCTTTTACTGTAGTGCTGCCGGTATGTTACCGGCTAGGATAGTACCTGACAGCACTAGCCAACAGAGAGAGAGAAAGCATGGAGAGAAGGGCTACCGTATTATTATAGTTTAGTACAATAATTAGGGTTGTAGGGAATACTGCCTCTACTGCCTTCTTTCCAGAATGAGGATTCAAATGGAAGAGGAAAGAATGTATTAATTCTAGTTTCCATCCAGCCACAATATCTGTTGCTGGCTGCTCTGCCGGTTCCAGGGTTTGTGGATGGCAGTCCAAGAGAGGACTGAAGAATACCCAAAGTTGTGTAGGGTCTCCCACCGGACGCCATCATGGCCGGCACAACCTTCCCGGAGCCTTGTTAATCAAGCCGCCTTTGTAGGAGCCCGGCTGGCATCGTAACCCACCTGGCAAGCGGGGAGATTGTAGAATACCAACCACAGATGTTGTGATGGCTAGGCCGTCACTAAAGGACAGAAGGGAAAGGGAAAGGGTCTTATATTTTGCATAGAAAGAAGGTGGCACATCTGCCTCCAACTGTCGACAGCAAAACAAGGAAACCTCGTTTCCTACGCCGGCGCCATCTTGGGTGGAAGAAGAATAACGATTCCTCAGCCTAAGACATTGCCGGATATAAGACATGTCTTCTAGACCACAAAGGAGAAGGTGGCGGCAACTGTAATACCCCTTTCAGTTGTGGGCTAGGGAAGCTGGGCTTCCTATGCCGGCAACTGTGAAACCGGCAGGGGAATGACTAATCCCCCATCGGTAGAGTTGCCTACAAGACTGAATACTCTGAATACTGTCGTAATTCAAAGCCGGGATACTCACCGGCAAAGAGGGAAGACAAAAACACTATCCCAGTCAAGCTGGAGTACACTACTCCATGGCAAGACCCAGATAGGGTTTCCGCCTAATGGCGGCACTCAGAGGGAAGGAAGGGTTTATCCTTAAATCTCTAAAAGAGATGAGTATCGAATTATATTAGTAATTCTATGAGATATTCTATCTCCGACTGAATTGATAAAATGATAGAAGAGGATAAAGGGGATAACGTTACTAAATTATACTAAAACGCAGTAGGCTAGCCTAACTTGAGTCAAGATCTCGGCTACGCTACGTCACCGAGACCCTATCGTATACGATCGAAACGTTTCACAAAAGAGGAAATATTACGTGCATGAACTGATCTTCACTAGTATAATTTACCTAAATAGCTATAATTCATTAAAGCTAAATACCGGGAACGTCGTACTACTAACTAAATAAACGGATTTTGAGTGAAGCGAAAAATCTATTTTTGGGTGTGATAGCAACGTCGTCCTGATGGAAGGTTCCTATAAGTAGCTTCCTAGGGTATATTTGACTACAGTGATATTCCCAGAGAATTTACCTTTAGGTCTCCAGAATACTAACTCCTGGCACGAATATCCTTAAAATTTCTCTTAAGGATATCGCATAATATCAGGGGACGTATATCTTGATACAACACATAGCAATCTTCACCCCGAATAGCGTTTTCTCTTCGAGGGGGAAGGTGGCAAAAACTGAAGGGGAGCCATTATCAAGGTACCCTTCCTCCGTTACTACTTTGAGTATCCAGATGGCGCTGTACGTCGCCACCATGTTTTATTCCTTGTAGCGTTGAGCAAGGTGCTACAGATACAGTAGTTTTGGGAGGGATCCTGTCAAGGCCTTTTCTATAGAAAAGGAGGGCGGGTCCATCAGGACGACATGGCTATCTCACCCAAAAATAGATTTTTCGCTTCGCTCAAAGTCTGTTTTTTGGGCTCAGGCCATGTCGTCCTGATGGAAGGTTACCAGAGCATTATTTAAAAAGTACTGTATCTGAGGATTTTCCAAATTTGCCTTAACCTCAGGACAATATTTCCTTGGTCATCCAAACCATAGAGACATACAGTGGTACCTCTACATACGAATTTAATTCGTTCCACAACCGACTTCGGATGTAGAAAATGTTCGGATGTAGAAACGAATTTTCCCATAAGAATACATGGTAATTCATTTAATTCGTTCCTCAGCCTAAAAACCCACAATAAATACTTCATAAATGGCTACACATAATTACACATAACAATAACATAACCGCATAATATGAAAGAAGCATGTAAAAAAGATAATTATAAAGAAATAATAAATAAAAAATGTGTTTTATTACCACTTTACCTTAGAGACAGGCCAACGCAGGTGTAGGATTTGCTACGCCAGGAGGAGACGGACGATCGGCGAGAAGGTAGACATGGTGTTAACATGTTCTTTAAATAAATACTCCCTCTCTCTCTCTCTCTCTCTCTCTCTCTCCCTCTCTCTCTCTCAGAAAAAATTAAGAGACATCTCTAACACTAACAGAGAAGAACAAGAGAGAGAGAGAGAGAGAGAGAGAGAGAGAGAGAGAGAGAGAGAGAGAGAGATTAAACAAAAATGAGAGATTAAACAAAAATGTGTTGTGTACATATGATTTTTAACAGCGTTAACGAGTTGAAAGACAGTTAAATGTAACTAAAAAAACAATATCAGCGATTCTGAATTCCTTTATTAACTAAAACAAATATTGATACAAACACACTCGTGTGCGTATGCGCAAACACACACACGCACAAGGAGACACGATCGGCGAGGAGGTAGAGATGGTGACTGCGATAACATACCGTAACTTACACTACGAAATTTTAATCTAACTTAGCTTATTTATTTTTTTTTTATTTTTATATTTCATATTTTTTACATTTTTTTCTTTTTATTTTTTATTTTCATCACTTTCAGTGACGAGTTACGGTATGTTATCGCAGTCACCATCTGTACCTCCTCCCCGACCGTCTCTCTTACTGCGTAGCAATTCTTGCACCTGTGTTTGTGCGTTTGTGCATACGAACACGAGTGTGTTTGTATCAATATTTGTTTTAGTTAATAAAGGAATTCAAATTAGCTGTTATTACTTTTTTAGTTACATTTAATTCTTTTTCAATTCGTTGACGCTGTTAAAAATCATATGTACTCTAAACACATTTTTGTTTAATCTCTCTCTCTCTCTCTCTCTCGGAAAAAAAAATAATAGACGTATCTAACACTATAACAGCGAAGAAGAATGAGAGAGAGAGAGAGAGAGAGAGAGAGAGAGAGAGAGAGAGAGAGAGAGAGAGAGAGAGAGAGAGAGAGAGAGAGAGAGATATTTTATTTAAAGAACATGTTAATGCTATGTTTAAAGAGAAACAGAAAAAGAGAGAAGTCTTATTTAAAAGAGCTTGTTAATGCTATCTTGGTTTTCTTTGCTTCACTTTTTTCTTTCTTTCTGTTCATCACGCTGGGCCTTCTCACAAATGATCGTTGCCAACAATCTCTTTGTCCTTTATCCCTATCAACAAAAGGCATTCTATCTCTTCCAGGGTATTGCTACGATGTCTTGTAATAATGGTGATCCCCTTCGATGGTTATTTGCTTTAATGGCTGCCTTCAGCTTGATGATCCTTGAGATCATAGGCCTATTCCGGCCATATTGTTTAGCCATACAGTATCACTCACATGCACACTGCTCTCATGTTTTTCTATAATTTCTTGCTTCAATTCTAATGAAAGAATTGCCTTCTTCCTGTACTGAAACTTAGCTTCTTAGGCACCATGATTATAGGTAAAATCAAAAATGAAATGTGAGAAAAGGAAGAAAATAAGCACTGTTAATAACTGACCAAACAGAGGACAACCACGCGATACACACAAGAACAAAGAACTGAGCACTCGACGCTCAATGGCGTAATGTTTACTTCGTATGTTGGAGCAACACTTCGGATGTCGAGGCAGAAATTTGGTCGAATTTTACTTCGTATGTTGGAAAATTCGTATGTTGGGACATTCGTATGTAGAGGTACCACTGTATGACGTTACCGTTATACGTCATTACTTCTAATCATAAACCTTGTTAGTGCTTCCTGCCCCCTGCAGGAAAGACTCATACTAGACTTAGGAAAGAGTCTCGAGGTTTGCATATACCATATGAAAAAACATAGCATCAAGAGCATACAGGTCTCGCTGTATGCGAAGCCAGGTAAAGTTTGTACTCGAATACGAACAAAGGTTTGCATATAACATATGAGCCAACATAGTATCCAGAGCATATAGGATTTGCTGTATGAATAGCCAGGCAAAGCTTGTACTCGTGTAGGAAGAAAGGTTTGCATATACCATATGATCAAACATAGCATCAAAGGCATACAAGTCTCCCTGTGAAGGCAGAGAAAGGTTGTACTCACATCAGAACAAAATAACTATTTATTTGTTCATATATACATATGCAGATTAGTAAAGGATATTAATACTCCAGTATATCTTTAATGAATCAGAATTGGGGTGAAATAAGATGCAAATACTCATCAAGTATTTATTGGTAATAACTAACCAGCAAAATTAACATACATAACACAATGTTAACATAATGTTAATGAATTCAATAAGAAACATGTATAATACAATCAAGACCAGAAATTATTATTTCACCTGAAAGGGAAAGGTTATTAGCGCCACAAAAACTGAAAATTTATTAAATTTTCTAATATATATTTCTCTGATAATGATTGTTTCTTCACACTGTAAAAACACACGGCACAAGTGTTGTCTCTATGTTTCTTCACCTTTAATAGCTAGAACAGTCCATAGTGCCACCTTGGTGACACTTATCTTTAAGTGTAGCACTGTCAAGTGTCAACATCTTCACCCGTACTTAAACAGTCCCAATTAGTTCACTGTTCCTCGCAGCACTAGACGACAGGTTTCAGGATACTACCTGCTGCCACCACATGGCGCTTCAACTCTTGCACTTGCTTCGCGTAGTGCTTAAAGAACACTCTGGATGACTTCCATCCAGTATATGAGCGAGGGCGCTCAAAGTCCATGTATTGGAAAAAATTCAATGACGAAACAATTTTCCTGGGACCATGACCTGCTGGTGTACTGTCAGGATCCGCTCTGCGAATGAAATAGGCGATCTTCGCCCTTAGTTGTTTTAGGGATAGGTTTGACCCCGAGGTTTCTCCTTTAAAGAGCTGTCCTCCCACGAAGTCAGAAGTTCTATAAAG
Organism: Palaemon carinicauda; assembly: GCF_036898095.1. Taxonomy (NCBI): domain Eukaryota; kingdom Metazoa; phylum Arthropoda; class Malacostraca; order Decapoda; family Palaemonidae; genus Palaemon; species Palaemon carinicauda. Next base: position 2,867,052 of record NC_090738.1, on the reverse strand, counting down.
ATAGACCTTTAGACACTTTACTGGACACAGCGAGACATCTTCCTTCAGAGGGCAGATTCTCCAGGGACCCCACCTTTTGGTAGGTAGCTCGTTCTTGGCGAGAAATGTTGGGTCAGGAAAAAGATTAAGTTCTCCCACTTCTGTGAACTGATTATGGCGCTCATCTCTAGAAAGGGCCACTATTTCATTAACTCTGGCCCCCGAGGCTAGAGCAAACAAGAATATAACTTTCTGGGTTAAGTCTTTCAGAGAGCAATCCTCATTGTTCACTGTTGAAGCAGTGTACGACCTTATCCAAGGAACATGAAATAGGCTTTGGAGGTGCTGCAGGCCTAAGCCTAGCACAGGCCTTAGGGATCTTGTTAAAGATTTCATTGGATAAGTCTACTCGGAATGCGTATAGCAGAGGTCTAGTCAAGGCTGATTTACACGTTATCGTATTGGCTGCTAAACCTTGTTCATGAAGGTGAATAAAGAAGGATAAACAGAAATCTGTTGAGATTTCTTTTGGTCCTTTTGCCTAGACGAAAGCAACCCACTTCTTCCAAGATGACTCATATTGTCTTCTAGTAGACTTAGACTTACATTCCTCCAAGAAGTCTATACTGTCTCTCAAGACCCCAAACCTTTTCTTAACTGCAAAGGAGAGAAAATCATGAGATGAAGGTTTTGGGTTTTTTGTGATGAAGCAAAGACAGTCGACTTCTGTACTTGTTGAGTCAGTACTGGGTCCAGCAGAGGGACCAGCCTCAGCTTCAGTTCCAATACCGGAGGGAAACAATTGCTCTTCGGCCACTTGGGAGCCACTAGAGCTGCCGTTCCCTGACAGGATCTCAGCTTGTTGAGGACCTTCAATAGAAGGTTGGTTGGAGGGAACAGCTAAATCCAGTGCCATCTGTTCCAGTCGAGGGACCTGGCGTCCACCGCTTCCGCTAGAGGGTCCTCGTATGGGGTCACATAACGAGGTAGTTTCTTGTTGTCGCTCGTCGCAAAGAGGTCGATCTGTAGTTCTGGGACTTGACGTAAGATGAAGGAGAATGATCCTGCGTCTAGGGACCATTCTGACTCTATCGACGAGAGCCTGGATAGAACGTCCGCTGTCACATTGCGGAACCCTTGAAGGTGAAATGCTGATACATACCATCTCTTCTTTTCCACTAAGCGAAAGATGGCCAACATCACTTGGTTGATTTGGGGTGATCTCGAACACTGACGATTCAAACATTTCACTATCACCTCGCTGTCCAGAATCAGTCTTATGTGGACTGAATGGCGAGGAGACAGTTTCTTCAGCGTGAGAAAGACTGCCATGGCTTCCAAAACGTTGATGTGGAAGGTCTTGAATAGAGAGGACCAAGTCCCTTGGACTTTCCGTTGGTGAGAGTGACCTCCACATTCTTCCTTTGATGTGTCCGTATGGATGATGACTGAAGGTAGAGGTGATTGTAAGGACACGGACCTCTTCAGGTTCTTGGCCTTCGACCATGGCTTGAGAAGTGATCGTAGTCAAGTCGGTATCGGTCTTCTTAGATCTCTTCGAGCGTTTGATGTGTATCTTCTCCAGATTCCTGATGCATCTTTTAGCTGTGCTCTTAGCACCGGGTCTGTCACTGATGCAAACTGAAGAGAGCCCAGTACTATATCCTGTTGGCGTCTTGATATCCTGTCGGATTTCAGTAGCCTCTTGACAGATCCTGCTATCTCCCTCCTCTTCCCTGGGGGAATGGAGAGAAGGTGTGACTTTAAGTTCCAATGTATTCCTAGCCATTGAAACTCCTGAGCTGGAGATAATCGAGACTTCTTGACGTTGATCTTGAATCCCAGATGTTCCAGGAACTGGATCACTTTCTTGGATGCTTGCATGCACTCAGTCTTGGATGCTGCCCACACCAGCCAGTCGTCCAGATAGGCCAACAACTGGATACATTTTAGGCGTAGTTGTTGAACGACTGCATCTGCAAGCTTTGTAAAAATCCTTGGGGCTGTATTTAGTCCAAAGGGCATGGCTCTGAAGATGTATTTCTTCTTCTGTAGCCTGAATCCTAGGTAGGAGGAGAGTGGGCGGTTGATTGGAATATGCCAATAGGCATCTGCCATTTCTATCAAGACTGTGTACGCCCGTTTTGGCAGCAGGGTCTTTATGTGTTGAAGGTTTAACATTCTGAACTTGTTGTTTTCTATGAACTTGTTGAGTGGCGACAAGTCCAGAATAACTCTGAGTTTGTCTGAGTCCTTCTTGGGAACACAAAACAGCCTTCCTTGGAATTTGATGGACTTTGCCCTCCTTATCACCCGTTTGCTCAAGAGTTCTCGGGTGTATTCTTCCAGGACGGGGATGGAGTGTTGGAAGAATTGAGGAAATGATGGTGGAGCTGTCCTCCAGCTCGAACCTAGTCCGTTCTTGATTAGGCTGTGGGCCCAGGGATCGAAGGGCCAGCGATCCTGAAATCTTTGGCGTCTTCCTCCTACCGGAAGCATCTCATTGCTTCAGTTGTCCAGAGGATTTGCCTCCTTGACCACGTCTTCACTTACTCCCTCTTCCTCTTGGAGGATGTCTAGAGGAGCCCCTTTTCGACCCTCTACCTTTCGGGCGAAAGGTAGTGGTCTGCCTCTCATAAGCAGGAGTAAAAGCTGGTGACTGGGCAACCAGCTGCTGAGGCACCATCTGGTAGGTAGGCTGGGGTTGTGCCACCATCTGGGGCACCGAGGTCATAAGAACTGTGGGAAGTTGTTGTTGCAGTTTCCTGACAGGGCGACAGGGCAACCTAGGTCTCTTCGTCTTCCTTTTTGATTGGCGACCCTCATCCGGGGAAGACTTCCTCTTCGCCGACATGCCCCACTTTTGGAGATTTCTATTCTCAGTGGCAGCCTTGTCAACTACTTCTTTGACCACTTCGCTCAGGAAGAGGTCTTTTCCCCAGATATTGGAAGCTATCAGCTTCCTGGGTTCGTGTTTCACTGCAGCCGAAGCAAACACAAACTCCCTACATGCACGTCTGGCCCTAACGAAGTCATATAGGTCTTTGACCAGCGTTGCCAAATGTGATTTGGCCACAACCATGAACATATCTGGGGATCTATTATCGCTTGCCATTGCCTCCAAGGTAATCTGGAGGGACAGGGATGTGGCAAGTCTCTCCTTTGTCTCTTTCTCTCTACACAAGAGAAAGTCAGACAGCTTAGGGAAGTTTTCGCTGAACTGACGTCCAGCAATATCCGCCTCCAACTTCCCAACTGAGAAGGTAAGGTGTATTTCCTTCCACTCCTTGTCATCTGTAGGCAGAGCTAGAGATAAGGGTCTACACTCCTCGAGTGTAGGGCAAGGTTTCCCTGCTTCCACTGCCTTCATAACTGCCTTAAACCCTTTTTCCGCAAAGGGAAAGGCTAGTTTAGCTGGAGCAAGAAACGAAGGGTGTTTCTTGCTAAGGGCTGGCACTTTTGAATTAGTGAAGCCCCTGTCTTTCATGAGCTTTGCCATGGTCAAGAACTATGACCTCTTTTGATTCAGTCTCCTCCTTGGACACAGGTTCCGCCTTCCGGCGTACAAAACAGTCTGGGTAAGACTCAAAGCTGGGCCAAAAGTCCAAATCCTCTATGAGGACAACCCCCAGCTTTTCTGAAACGAAGATCTTCCCATTCGTAATTGGCATGTACTCAGCATGCCTCCAAGGGTTCACCTCAGAGCAAAAAGGAAGATCCTTCACATTGAGTCTCTTCTGAGACCTACGGGACGATGCAAGATGGTCCATCCTTCTCCTCAATTCAGCGTCCCTTTCTTCGTTCTGCTTACAAAGACTCTCCATCATCATCATGAGACTGGCCAAAGCCTTACCCATGTCGTCCGATGGAGGAGCAAAAGACGTATAGGGTACTGGTTCTGGGGCCAGAACCGACGAAACGGAGTCCGATTCGACATCATCCTCTTCAGTCTCGGGAGCCAGGGTAGACTCCTCTTCTAGACCCTCCGCAAGAAGGTCTTTCTCGGTGTCCTCGGACACCTCTGACATCCTCTCATCTAGATGAATGACCTTCATCGCATCTGAGACATCCGTATCTACGGAAATCTGCACGCAAGGGATCTTAGGTCGAGGCTGTAGTACAACGGCATCCGCAGTTGCCTTAGGGAACAGACAGGCACGCATCCGTTCATTCGGAAGGAAAGGCCACGTGGCATTCTTCTGAAAGCCAGGAACCTATCTGCGAAGCTTACTCCGTGCTGCATCCCTTGACTTCGCTGTCTTGGGGTCATCAAAAGCCTCAGTAACCAAGGCTTTGCACACATTGCAGTCCTGGGGGTCCCAGTACTTTAGAGGTCCCTTAGAGATGGAACAGAGAGAGTGCGCCCTGCACTCAACGTGGCCGCAGAAGTTCTTGCTCCTCACGTTGCAAAAGACTCTCAGGCACTTAGGGTGGTCCTTCTGTAAAGAGAGGAAAACTAAATGAGTATGCAGTAGTTCATCTCACCTAATAAACTATATAAATATTATTATTAATATTTTTGCACATTTATTGCATATAGCTTAGGATAGACAAGCTAGAAAAGAATTAGGAAAGACACATACTTGGGTTTCCTGTCAAGCCAATTGCTGCGACCTTCCCCAAAATTGAAACCTAGAGTTTTCCTATTCAGGAAACCCAATGAAAGAATTCTAGCCTATAAAGATAGATTAGTGTAACTTAACACTCAATTCCCAAAGGTTTTAATGATGAGGGTAAATTGTCACTGATCATCTATCAGTATGTGGAAAGAAATCTTTTCTTCCCATACATAATAGGTCTCAACAATAGACTGTGAATGGATACACAGGGTATGTTGGAAAAATAACTACTGTATAGTTTATACTATAGTTTTCTGTCTGCAGTATGATCTATACTGCAAATATACTGGCTACTGTATAGTCATATACTGTAGTTTTAGCCGGCATGTTGCCGCCAAAGCTATCACCTGGTGGCACAGTCCAGCCGGCGTCTTGCCGGCTGGGATAGTGGCCGGCAGTATCAACCCGGCCGGCACCCGCCAGCCAAATTAATCCTACCGGCGGCTCGCCGGCGCCTTGCCAGCTGGGGTAGTGGCCGGCAGCATCAACCCAGCCGGCAGATGCCGGCCAGGTCAGTCCTGCCGGCAGCTCACCGGCTGCCGGCGCACTGGTCCAGCCGGCGCTTTGCCAGCTGGGGTAGTGGCCGGCAACTGCCGGCTGGGGTAGTGGCCGGCAACTGCCGGCTGGGGTAGTGGCCGGCAACTGCCGGCTGGGGTAGTGGCCGGCAACTGCCGGCTTGGTTAGTACCCGGCGGCACTAGCCGATAGAGAGAGAGAAAGCAAGGAGTGAAGGGTAACTTATTGAATGTGTATTAACAGTAAATAAGGGTGTAAGTACTCAGTCTTACTGCTTTCCTCCAGAATGAGGGTACAAATGGAAGGGGAGAATGTATCATTCAGGCTTCCACCTAAGCACAAACCATTGCCGGTCTCTGCCAGCCACTGGTATGTGAATGGCAGTCCAAGAGAGGACTGAAGAACACTCTATAGTAAATAGTCTCCTGCCGGCAGCCGGCCCAGCCTTTCCCAGAGCCTTGCGTCCATAAGGGAGAGTTGAGCGACTAAGCCACTGCTTGTAGGAGCCCAGGACAGGCCCCACAATCTGCCGGCAAGCGGTGAGATTGCAGGACGACGGCCAAAGGGTTGCGATGGCCAGGCCATCACTAAAGGACAGAGGGGGGACGGAAAAGAGTCCTGTATGAGGTGTGGAAGGAGCCAGCAAGGTTGCCGGTACTTCCACACCCTACAGAAACTCTGTTTCAGTATCGGCGCTATCCTAGGCAGCAGGAGAATTCTATTCTCCAGCCTAGGGTCTGCCAATACAGTTAAGGGGACGGTAGCAAACTTGCTGCCTCCTCTCAACAGGGGAGAAACAGAGTTCCAGTGCCGGCACCATCCTAGGCGGCAGAAGAATATCTATTCTTCAGCCTAGAGTCTGCGAGCACAGGACAAGTCTACTAGACCGCAGGGAGATGGTGGCGGCATCATACAACCACTTCAGGTGCGGCCTAGGGAGGTCTAGCCTCCTATGCCGGCAGCCTGGGCCAGCAGGGGAATGACTATTCACCCTGCTGGCCGGCTGCCGGCAAAAGACTATATAATCAGAGGTTCTGACCTAAACCCAAAACCTGCTGTATGCAGCTAAGGGAAGAGACAGAAAACCCTAGCCTAGTCATACCTGAGTGTCTACCCAAGGCAAGACCAACTAGGGTTGTAGCCTAAGGCTACGCTCAGAGGGAAGGAGGAATTACCCTTAAATCTCCACAGGAGACGAGTATCGGTTTATATAATAATTCTAGGAGATATCTATCTCCGCCTGAATTGATAAAACGATACATTAGGGTAACCGGGGAACATGTATGAAAGTACAGTATACTAAAACCACTAGGCTAGTAGCCTAGTGGCGGTTGAGAATCGACTCCCTTAATCGCCGAAACTCCCTCGTATACGATCTCAGAAGAGGAATATTTATATGCAATCAATGTATCTTACACATTTTAATTGCCTAAATAGCTTCATTTAATTGTAATTACATTAGGAATGTCTATTATATCATGCATGAAAGTAAACTAAAACGCATAGGCTAGGAAGCCTAGCGTAAGCAAGGTTTGGTTACCTAAATCACCGAAACTATCAAGAATACCATCGGCATAATACAATTAACTCCTAGCAATGAAGACTGAATAGCTTCAAGAAATTCATGCTATCAATACCAGGAAAGTCGTTCGGCTAACTAAATAACTCGTGCGTAACGAACGACAGCGCCCATGACGCCTCCGGTTAGGCAAAAGCTCTCTCACTTAATTCAACCTAATTTCACTGTGAGGCAAGAACTAAAATTTATACAATGTAAAGATCATATACTCAACTTTCCAGAGGCAGAAGAGGCTGGAGATTCCATGATAAATCCAAAAAGTAGAGCGTACACAGAAGAGCAACAGGGAAAATCACCAAGCTGTAGCGCTGCACTTATAGGAATAGAACATGGCGGTGACGTACAGCGCCATCTGGATACTCAAAGTAGTAACAGAGGAAGGGTACCTTGATAACGGCTCCCCTTCTATTTTTGTCAGTTTCCCCCTCGAAGCAAGAACGCTATTCAGGGTGAAGATCGCTATCTGTCGTATCAAGATATACATCCCCTGATTTATGCGATATCCTTAAGAGAAATTTTAAGGATATTCCACCAGGAGTTAGAATTCTGGAGACCTAAATGTAAATTCTCTGGGAATATCTCTGTGACAAATATCCCTTAGAAAGCTACTTATAGGAACCTTCCATCAGGACGACATGGCTATCTCACCCAAAAATAGATTTTTCGCTTTGCTCAAATTCCGTTTATTACCATGATTGACTACTGTAATTCCATCTACTTCAATTTACCAAAAGTACAACTTAAGAAATTACAAAACATAATACTGTAAACAGAAGAGCAAGACTGATAAAAGGTGTTCCAACTCAAGAAATTATCACTCCTATACTAATTGATTTACACTGGCTGCCTATTAAGCGGACCGTCCGCCATGTCCGCCATTTTTTTTTCTAATGATCCAAAATTCACCATTTCTATATATGTTTTAGACATATATGATACCTTCCTCATATAAAAATTTCAAGTCATTTGATCAAAAACTCTTTGATTTATTAGAAAAATCATGATTTAAAAAAAATATTTAGGTACATTTTTCCCCACTAATACATCACTACTTTATAAACCGAACAATTCTGTGAACCGGAATTTTTATTTTCCTTATTTTTTTTTACGAATTTTTATTTATTTTTTCCTCGTCGAGACGCAAAATAATCGTGAAAAAGAAAGTAAAAATAAAATAAAAGTTCTGCTTGACAGAATTGTGGAATTTTTATTCTTCTTTTTAATGATATCTTTCTCTCTAATATCGAACAACAAATAAGTGAAAAAAATGTACCTAAGTGTGAATAAATATGTTTTTTGAGTTATGAGCTCCCAAAGATTTGCAACAAATTTTCGCTTCTTTTCTTAAAGAAATCAAGATAATATTACTATGATATCTTTTATTGTTTATTCCTACATAAAGGCACCCTAAAAGAGGTATTTGAACCGTCAGTTTACTATTCCTATGTTACGAGTTGCCAGCGATCTCTCATTGTTGCCAGTGTTTTAGTTAGCAGGTTTCAGCTTTGTACTCTTATTCATGTTTCCCTCTTTCTTGGTTCTTTTTTCTTGTTCTCCACTTACTTTTTGTTCTTTCTATCACCTTATGTAACATTGGCATTGCTATAAAGTTCCAGAGGACGTTGTGAAAGCACAATCTACATACGAACTTCAAGTAAATAAACACATGCATTATAACTTCTATATGTCTTTGGAAACTTTGGCTGATGTTCTCCTAGCTGGTAGTTTTCATTTACCTACCCTCTACCAATGCCTTTCATTTCTGCCAGAAGTACGAGATGTCGAAACATAAGAGAGAGAGAGAGAGAGAGAGAGAGAGAGAGAGAGAGAGAGAGAGAGAGATCATGAATTTAATTTTGGAGTGATAGCATTTGGTTGATATAGATAGCAGTTCAAATTGAGAGAGAGAGAGAGAGAGAGAGAGAGAGAGAGAGAGAGAGAGAGATCAACCATTATTTGATTCTATGAGAGAGTTGAGCATTGTTATTATAGTATTTATATAAATAGCAGTTTTAAATAATGAGAGAGAGAGAGAGAGAGAGAGAGAGAGAGAGAGAGAGAGAGAGAGAGAGAGAGAGAGAGAGAGAGAGAGAGAGAGAATTATAGTATTTGTATAAATGGGTTTTAAATAATTCGAGAGAGAGAGAGAGAGAGAGAGAGAGAGAGAGAGAGACTACGAGTCTGTCAAACTCAGTCAGGCAGACGATGCAGTAAGGATGACGTCATCATTTAAAGACCGCTATATCTTCATTGTTTGGAAAAATGATTGACTATTTGTTCTTTTTATGACCTTAGGTAACATTGGCCTTGCTATAAAGTTCCCGAGGACGTTGTGAAAACACAATGTACATACGAACTTCAAGTAAACAAACACATGCATTATAACTTCTATACATCTTTGGAAACTTTGGCTTCTGTTCTCGTAGGAGTAGATTTCGTTCAACTACGCTCTACCAATGCCTTCCATTTCTGCTAGACGTACGATATCTCGAAACATAAGTGAAAAATAACTATAAATATGCAAAAATAAGACACAAAGACGATTTTGTCAAACTCAGTCATCCAGACGACACAGTAAGGATGACGTCATCATTTAAAGACCTCTATATCTTCGTTATTTGTAAAAATAATTGTCTGAAACTTCTGGGGAGCATGTACAATATGTTTACACATACATAGAAGAAATAAAACGATTTTTGATTTCTGAAAGTTGTTATGTCAAAACAACATGGTGGAAGGTCCCCTTAAAGTGAGAATTGAGTTTGAAATATGTACAATAACCTACCAAGTTATCAAAACAGGACGTCTAAAATAGCTAAGAAAATTGCTACATATTGTGCACCCAACAAATCGTGTTGTCTAGAGAATAATTACAGGTTCTTTTAAATTATTGGAACCTAGATAAATGTCCATTGCAGGCTCTAGAGTTTTTATATATGTGGCTCCAAGACTATACAGTAAGCTCCAACAAGACATCCGAAAGATTAAAGATATTAAGGCTTCAAAGAGGACACTGAAAACGTTCTTGTTCTGTGAGTGCTTCGATAGAGACGATTTAACAATAAACGAATATGCGGTGTAAAATGTTGAATGCTTTGCAACAAACCTGATCAAATTACTGTGGAGGTCCTGTAGAGAGTAGGGTTCCCCTGCTGTAATGGACCAGAAAACGGATTTTGAGCGAAGCGAAAAATCTATTTTTGGGTGAGATGGCCATGTCGTCCTGATGGAAGTTCCTTAAAGTAGCTTCCTAAGGGATATATGTACTACAGTGATATTCCCAGAGAATTTTACCTTTAGGTATCCAGAATTCTAACTCCTGGCACGAATATCCTTAAAATTTCTCCAAAGGATATCGCATAATATCAGCGGACGCATTCTTGACACGCCTCCATAGCAATCTGCACCCCAAACAGCGTTTTGGTTTCGAGGAGGATGTGGCAAAAGGGAGCCGTCCAAGGGCTCTCCCCGCTCTCGTAATACTATTGGGAATACAACAGCGCCATTCCCACGACGGCGGACATTCCTTGTAGCATTGAGCGTGGTGTTACAGATACAGTACCACGGGAGGGATACTGTGAAGATCTTTTCTTTTAGAAGAGATGGGTGGGTCCATCAGGACGACATGGCCATCTCACCCAAAATCCGTTTTTTGGGCTCAAGCCATGTCGTCGTGATGGAAGCATACCAGAGCATTAGTGTATCTGTGGATTTTTAATCAGTGCCTTAACCTTATAGCAACCTTTTCTATGGTCATGGGGACCACATGAGACAAGGGACGTTACCGTTATTCGTCACCATCACTAATCGTAACCAATGTTAGTGCTTCCTGCCTCCTACAGGGAAGAGTCATTCTTGACAGTAGAAAAGGGATCTTGAGGTTAACATACATAGTATGACCAAACATAAGTACACACTGAATATACAAATAGTCTCATAGTTGTATATTTGCTAAAATACAATCAGTGTCTCTTATATCTATTATTTGATGCATACAAATATATGAGGGATACTTACTTTGGTAAGTTGAAGAACTTTGGCATGTATACATACAATTGTCTGGCGAAGGTGGACACACTACATTCTAATAGACATTTATTACTAATAAATGACTAAAAGATGTTCAGTAAAACGAATGTAGTATGACAATGGGATTATACCTGTAACAAGTAAAAAGACTATATTTCCTTCTTGAAGGAAGAAATGATGAGTGCCACTCTCAGACTGAAGAAAATTATAAAACAATTTCTCTTCATAATTCCTGTACTGGCTACTTCTATCTGCACTGTGTACTTCGTGCACCGGCACTAGTGCTATCTGTATAATTCCACACCTGGGATTTTGAACAGAGCCAGTGTTATCATGGTAACACTTAATCAAAAGAAGTCACACCTAAGAAGGGTGACCTCTTCTCCCTTTAATTGACAGTCCCAGTCAATTAGCTGTTCATCGTAGAATTAGACGGCAGGTTAAATATTCTACCTGGCGTCACCACATACTGTATTGCTTCAGATCATGGATTTGTCTAGCATAGTGTATGTAGAACACTCTGGATGATTCTCATCCGTTACATGTGCGAGGACATGTGAGGTCCCAAACCAAAAACTGTTTACTACAGTAATTAGGGGGCAGGTTTTAATACACTACCTGCCGCCACTACGAAGTGTTTCAGTTCATGCACTTGTTTTGCATAGTGTTTGTAAAACACTCTGGATGATTTCCATCCAATGTATGAACGAAGGCGCTCAAAGTCCATATACTGAAAGAAGTTCAGTGATGAAGCAATCTTTCTCGGATCATGACCTGCGGGAGTACTGTCCGGATTCGCTCTACGAATAAAGGTGAGCTTCGCCCTTAGTTGTTTTAGGGATAAATTTGATCCAGAAGTTTCTCCTTTCAAGAGCTGTCCTCCCCTGAAGTCTGAAGTTCTACGAAGATAGACCTTAAGACACTCTACAGGACATAGAGAGACATCTTCCTTCAGAGGGCAGATTCTCCAGGGACCCCACCTCTTAGTGGGTAGCTCGTTTTTAGCGAGAAAGGATGGATCAGGAAATAGATTCAGTTCTCCCACTTCCGTGAACTGAATGTGACCCTCACCTCTGGATAGGGCCACTATTTCACTAACTCTAGCCCTGGAGGCAATAGCGAACAGAAAAATAACCTTTTGGGTTAGATCCTTAAGAGAACAATCTTCATTGTTCACAGATGAGGCATAATGTAAGACCTTGTCCAAAGACCAAGAGATGGGCTTTGGTGGTACCGCGGGCTTAAGCCTAGCACATGCCTTCGGAATCTTATTAAAGATTTCATTCACCAGATCCACTTGAAAGGCATATAGAAGAGATCTAGTCAAGGCTGACTTGCAACTATTTATCGTATTGGCCGCCAGACCTTGGCTATGAAGGTGGACAAAGAAGGACAGACAGAAGTTCATTGAAATTTCTTTCGGTCCTTCTGCTTTGACAAACGCAACCCACTTTTTCCAGGAAGACTCATATTGTCTTCTAGTTGACTTGGCCTTGTATTCTTCTAAGAATTCTATATTGCCTTTTGAGATCCCAAACCTTTTTCTAACCGCTAGAGCGAGAAAATCATGAAATGAAGGGTTTGGGTTCTCTGTGATAAAATGAAGGCAGTTAATTTCTAAATCTTCGGAAATATACCTAGGGTCAGAGCTAGGACCAGCCTCATCCAGTCTATCAGCCCCACTAGAGGATCCTCGTATGGGGCTATATAGCGAGGTAGTTTCTTGAAGACGCTCATGATGAAGAGGTCGAATTGCAGTTCCGGGACTTGTTCCCATCTGGGAGGGAATATGTCTGCGCCCATGGACCATTCCAACTCTATCGGTTTGTATCGAAATAGAGTATCCACCGTCACATCGTGGATCAGTTGTAAATGAACTACTGGTAGGTGCCGTCCCTTCAAAAGAGGGATGGGTAACTTCACCAAGACTGAATGAGACGTTCAAATGTGAAGTCTTATTATCGCTTCGGTGTCCCAGATCAGTCGTAGGGAGCCTGATCTGTGTGGAGGGGGCTTCCCCACCAATGAAAGGACCAGCAGAGTCTTGAGGCTCTCGTGCTCTAATTTCATTTAGAGAAGCAATTAAAGAGGGACAAATTTCAGTCTTTTTTTATCTCTTCAAGCGTTTGATGCGTGTTTTCTCCAAGCTCTTAACGCATCTTTCCGTTGTGCCCTTAGAACCAGGTCTGTCACTATAGCGAACTGGGGAAGGTTTAGCGCTTTTTCCTGTTGGCGTTTTGGTATTCTGACTGAATACCTGAGTCTCTTGACAGACCTCACAAGCTCCTTTTATATTTCCAAAGGAGAGGAGAGTTGATATGACTGAGGGCTTCGATGGTTTTTTAAACATCGAAAGCCCTGAGCTGGAGAAAGTAGAGACTTCTAGAAGCCTATCTTACATCCGTGATGTCCCAGAAACCGGGTCATCTCTTTGAATGCACATTGGCCGGACACTTCGGGTGTTGCCCACTCCAGCCTCTTGATCAGGTATATTAATACCTCAACTATTTCTAGGCTTGAATTTGATGTGACTAAGTTCGTCAATCCTTTGAAGATACTTAGAACTGTGAGTCCGACACGTATCTTCCTTAGGATGAATGTTACTCTCTGTAACATGAATTCTAGATAGGAGGAAGGGGGGGTGGTTGACTGGAAGGTTCCGAAGGACACCTATCAGGTCTGACAAGACTACGAACACCCTTAATTGGAACAAGGTCCATATGTTCAGAAGGATTAACATTCAGAACTTGCTGTTTTTATGAACTTGTTGAGTGGCGACAAGTTCAGAATGGCTCATTGATATCTTGAGTCCTTTTCGTGAACACGAAGCATTCTTCCCTGGAACTCGATGAGCTAAAGTTTTCTTACTACCTGTATGCTCTATAGCTCTCAGGTATACTCCTCCAGGAGGGTTTTGAACTGTAGGAGAAGGTAAGGAAATGATGGTAGGGACATTTCTGTTTCCCATCAATGGCTCATCTTGAATAGGCTTTGGACCAAAGGATCAAAGGTCCTGCGATCCTGAGGGAAAGTTCCTCCAAGCCGAAGCGTCTTTATGCTTCGAGTAGTCAGTAGGCTTAGACTTTTGACCATCTGCCTGTAGCATCGTGGTCACTGGAATAGTGGGATGTTGTTGAGCAGCCCGGATATTTCCAGCATTTCCAATCTTCTTTTTAGGTTGGGGACCCACAACCACAGAAGATTTTCTCTTTGAAGGAATGCCCCATTTTTGGAGAAGACCTATGTTCTCCATGGTGGAGTTCTTAATTACTTCCTTAGTGACCTCGTGTGGGAAGAAGTCTTTACCCCAGATGTTGGAAGATATTAGCTTCCTTGTTTCGTGTTTTACTGTTGCATCAGCGAACACAAACTCTCTACATGCTCTCCTAACCTTCATAAAGGCATAAAGGTCCTTCACCAAGATAGCCATATGCATTTTGGCTATGACCATGAGCATGTCTGGGGTACTCTCGTGGGTTGAACACAACTCTATGTAGTTTTGTAGAGAAAGGGATGTTGCAAGTCTCTCCTCTGACTCCTGTTCATTACACAAGAGCAACTCAGACAATTTAGGGAGACATACCTTGAATTGTCGACTTGCGACGTCCTTGTCTAATTTTCCAACTGAAAATGTCAAATGGACTTCCTTCCAATCCTTTTCCTGTCCGGGAAAAGCTGGTGACAAAGGCTTGCACTCATCGAGTGTGGGACATGGCTTACCCGCCTCTACCGCTTTGGCAACAGAAGTAAAAGCCTTCCCCATAAAGGGGAATGAGAGTGAAGTAGGAGCAAGAAAGGAAGGGTGTCCGTTATTCAGTGAGAATACCTTCGACTCTGAATAACCCACCTTTCTTAGACTACCTGAAAGGATAGTCTGTGCCTTATCATGGTCGAGAATCAAGACCTCCTTTGGTTCCGTTCCTTTTCTTGACTTTCGTTCGTACTTCAGTCGAACCCAACAATTAGGGAAAGCATCAAAGCTTGGCCAAAACTGAATCTTGTCCAAAGGAACAGCACCTATTTTCTCTGAGATGCAGATATTGCCATTTGAAATTGGCATCTGCTCCGCAAACCTCCAGGGATTGGTTGTGGAGCATGTTGGTAGGTCTTGATTCATGGGTTGTTTGACTGACCCCTGGGAAACGACAAGAGAAACTTTACGAGGATCTATCTTGCGTTTTACTTCCTGCTTTTCGTTTTGTCTACGAAAGCTCTCTATTTGATTCTTCAGTTGGATACATAATCGTACCACCTTATCCAAATTAGGGGTAGAAGACGAAGATGTCGACATCGATGGCTCTAAAGCCGGCACAGGCGGAGGAAATTCTAACGCAACATTTTCCTCTTCTACCTTGGGGCATTTCTTGCCCTTAATCCCAAAGGTTTTCTGGCCGTCAGGGGATGTAGTTAGCTCCTGAGGCACTACTGTTTCCTCACTTGCTTCCGGAAATAGTAGCTTACGCATCCCATCATTAGGTAGGAAAGGTCCCGGAGAGATCTTTTGAAAGCCTCTCACCCAGTTGCGTAATTTATATTGAGCTGTATCCCTAGTCTCTGTAGACTTAGGATTTTCAAAACCTTCGGACATTAATGTCCGACATATATTGCAAACCTGTGGGTTCCAATAATGTAGGGATCCGGAAATAATATTGCAGGGGGCATGAAACCTGCAAGTATTATGACCGTAAAAATACTTACTCTTGGCCTTGCAGAGGACTGCAGCACAAGGTATCTGGTGTTCCTCCTGTAAAGAAAAGAAAACCAAATGAGTATACAATGGATTATCTCCTTGACAATCAACATGCAAAAGTCCTTTACAATAGAGTAGCTTAGGATAGTAAGCCATAAAGGGATAGTAGGAGATACATACTTGTGTACCCCTGTGAGTAAATGCTGTTGCCTCCCCTCAGTATTAACTACATGGAGATTTCTCTGTAGAGTAACTCCAAGTAGAAGGATTCTTACCCCTAGGGGTAGAGAAGTATCAAATCACTGTCCCAAAATAATGTTAATACTGTGGGGTCAGGATGACTGATTCTCGATCAGAATATTGAAGAAAACTATTCATTCAATATATGAACGGTACCAGCAGAATGCTCGTACAAGGGTACCCAAGGTATGTCAGAAAATACTACTGTATCTTGGTACTGTAGTTTTCTAATTGCAGTAAGTCTATATTGCAATTTACTGGCTACCATACATCATGTATTGTAGTCTAGTCATTATGCTGCCTTCATAGTAGCATATGACAGTATGGTCCATCTAGCATGAAGCCAGCTGGACTAGGAAAATAAAGACATATATTTGTATATCCCACTCAGCCTATTTGCTATAGTCTTCCTACTATATTAAAATATAGTTTTCTGATCAGGGAGACTCAAGGAAAAAGGCTCCACCCTTTAAGGGTTAGGAGTGTATTACTCCTGCCTTGAAGTGTTTAATATTGTAGGGTAATCCTAATACTGATTTCTAATCAGGATGTTGAAGAAATCATATTCATTCAATATAGGATTGGGCTCAGCAAATGCCTGTGTTGGATATCCAAAATATATTGGAAATAACTACTAGTATAAACTATATAGTAGTTTTCTATCTGCAGTATATTCTATAATGCAGATATACTGGCTACCTGTATAAAATATACAGTAGTTCAGCCGGCATGTAGCCGGCATAGCTAGGTCTTGCCGGCATACCCGGCATGCTAGCTAGAGAGAGAGAGAGAGATAGCATGGAAAAAAAGGCTACTCCTTACTGTGAATGTAGCCTATACAGTAATTAAGGATGTAAAAGTCTAATTCGACTGCCTTTTTCCAGAAAGAAGGTTCTAATAGAAGGGGAGAATGTACCATTCAGGCTTCCATGCAGCTACAGTACTATTGCCGACAAGGTACCGCCGATACACTGCCGGCCGGCAAGTTCAGCCGTACCAGTACAGTCGGTGTGCTGCCAACTGAGTCAGCACTATCTGTGCCGGCCTGGCCGGCAGTACCCCGTCAACAGGACCTGTAGCAGCAGTCCAAGGGAGGACTGAAGAACCTTGGGGACAGAAGGGACTTCCCTCTCACGGCCAAAATGGCTGCCAGCTGGGCCAGCAGTTGCCGGCTAGGCCAGCAATTGCCGACAGATGATGTGGTTGGCGGCAGTATGCTCTGCCGTCAGCCAAAGACATGGCTCGAGAGGGAGTCTGGCTGGCTCCGGCAACCTACCAGCAAAGGAAGGTTGCAAGATGCTGGCCTATAGAAAGACAATGGCTCAGCCATCAAAAGAGGACAGAGGGGTAGGGAACAGGGTCCTGTAACGAGTGTTAAAGGAACTGGCAAAAATTGTCAATCCTACCACCTGTAAAAGAAACTCTGTTTCGGTATAGGCAGAATCCCAGGGAACAGGAGAGACTCAGTTCTCCAACCCAGAGATTGCCGACACAGTTTAGGGGATGGCGGCACTGCCGCCTCCTCTCAACAAAGAAGAAACAGAGTTCCAGTGCCACGTATCCTAGGCTAAAGAAAATTACTCTTCAGCCCAGAGTACTGTGGCATAGGACTAGTCTTTTAGTCGCAAGGAGAAGATGGTATCCTACCATAACTTCAGGTGCGGCTAATGACGGCTAACCTCCATTGCCGGCCACCTAGCCAGCAGGGGAATGATGGTATCCTACAACCCATTCGCCCTGCCGGCAGGTCGCCGACATAAGACTAAATACTCTGAGATTCTGACTAAATCCCAAAACCCGATGGTATACCACAACCAACGGTTAAGGGAAGAGGCAGGACAAACCCTAAGTTAGCCATGTCTGAATAAAATTCAAGGGACGGCTATTAGGGTTGTAGCCTGAGGCTCCACTCAGAGGGAAAGAGATTACCCTTAAGTCTCTGAAGAGACGTGTAATGTTTCATAACATTCTAGGAGGTATCAGTCTCCACTGAATGAAAACAATACACGAGGGTAACCGGGGAAAGTCTGAACGTATAGTAAAACGTCTAGGTAAGGTTACCTAGGCTATACGAGATCTCGGTTACCTAAATCACCGAAACTCTAACTACTGTATACGATCGACAGAGAAAAGGGGGAAACAAAAATTATGCACATTATCGAAACTTTACAAGAGTAATTGCCTAAACAGCTAAATAATTAAAATAATTAAATAAAGCTATTAAAAACTGGAAGTCGTTCTGCTATCTAAATAACACACGCCTAACGAACGACGGCGCCATGGCGCCTCCAGTAACTGGCCTAGCTCTTAAACACAATAAAATACTCTAATTTCATTGTGAAACAGGAGCTAAAATATACTCATAGTAAAGACCCGATACTCAACTTTTCAGAGGCGGAAGAAGATGGAGAAAGCATAATAATAATCCTGTAAAACGATCAAAAAGTTAGATCACCAGGAAATATCACCGAGCGAGATCGCTACAAAAAAAGGAATGTCCGCCGTCATGGGAATGGCACTGTTGTACTGTATTCCCAATAGTATTACGAGAGCGGGGAGAGCCTTTGGACGGCTCCCTTTTGCCACATCCTTCTCGAAGCCAAAATGCTGTTTGGGGTGCAGATTGCTATGGAGGCGTGTCAAGAATGCGTCCGCTGATATTATGCGATATCCTTTGGAGAAATTTTAAGGATATTCGCGCCAGGAGTTAGAATTCTGGATACCTAAAGGTAAAATTCTCTGGGAATATCACTGTAGTACATATATCCCTTAGGAAGCTACTTTAAGGAACTTCCATCACGACGACATGGCTTGAGCCCAAAAAACAGCCCTTAAAATAAAGTAAAAGTAAAGATATCTTAAATGGAAGAACTTTATTTCTAGCTATATCAAAACTGTTTACTAATGGTTTTACCAGAAAACCATAAAGTTAAGGAGATTTTAGGTATAAATCAAAATACCAACAATCCCTTACAAGGTTTGCAGTCTGATAGGCTAATGAATAAGGTAGTCTTAGTAACCTAATCCAATACAGAACAACAGAAGACTTTAGGTAAAGGTCTAAAGGTATTTCTCCAGCGTCAACAAGGAGGCTTGGGATAGTCAAAGCTCTCAAGGCTCCTATGGCCAATCTGATACCAGTATAGTGTATAGAATCTAAAATCTTTAATTGGCTTGGGGTGGCTGAGGAGTATATTTCAAACCCATAACTAAATTTTGAAAAAATTAAGGTCGTGTACAACTTTAGAATAGTTTTGTGGTCTGCCTACATGATGCATGGGACAGAATTTTCAAAAGACATTCAACTTTTAAGGAAACCATGTCAGCCTGCAGTCAAATATAAATCCTAAAAATCTGGCTTCACTCACACCCGGGATCCGTTGACCTTTGACGTACATATCCAGGGCTGGATGCACTTCCTGAATACGACAGAAATGGACGACAGCATTTTCCTTGACCGAAACTTAAATCCCTTCATATATGCCAACTGAGAGTTGTAGTTTTCTCTCAACCATTGCCACTCTAGCTCCAGCAAATGATATGGAGAGATCGTCTACAAAGAGTGTAAAAAGAATATCTTGGGGAATAACAAAGGATATCTCATTATTGGCCAATGCAAATAGGGTTACACTTACCACACTACCCTGCGGAACTCCTCCTTCCCGACCTTTCATCTCTGATAAGGTTTCACCTACTCTTGACTTTAAAGAAATCTATTAGACAAATGCTTGAATGAACAATGATAACTCTCCTCTCAAACCATAATATGAATGGTTTTAAGTATACCATATCTCTAAACAGTATCATATGCCTCTTCGAGGTAAAAAAGTGCTGTTTGGATGCAAAGACTTCACAATTAGAGTACTCAAGTTGTATCAACACATCAGTTGTTGAGTGCATTTTTCTAATTCCACACAAGATAGGTGATAAAATACTTTTCTTCTAAGGAACCCCACCATTCTTGCATTAACCATCCTCTTCATGATCTTACATAAACAAGATGTCAATACAACTGGTCGATAGTTTGCTGCTAAAAAAATTATCTTTACCTGGTTATAAAAATGTTAAAATAATGGCTACTTCCAACACACTTGGATATCTATGATCATGTCATATTTTGTTATAATTGCTTAGTATTAACAGGTACATGTCTAATCATTGCATAAGCAATTCCATTGGGGCTAGGAGCTGTCTCATTGCAAGTGGCCAGTGCAGAATACAATTCCCTTTCAGTAGCAGGAGCATTGAGAAACTCCTCCTTTTGTGTTGTAAAATTTAGCATTTTCCATTCTTCAATTATTCTATACTGGTGGCCAGGAGGTGCTTCACCCTTACATGATACATTGTAGAAATGATTGGCCAAGACAT
This sequence comes from Palaemon carinicauda, assembly GCF_036898095.1. Classification (NCBI taxonomy): domain Eukaryota; kingdom Metazoa; phylum Arthropoda; class Malacostraca; order Decapoda; family Palaemonidae; genus Palaemon; species Palaemon carinicauda. Next base: position 2,847,033 of record NC_090738.1, on the reverse strand, counting down.
TGCTAACAACAGTTGCTCCAGTCACATACTGACAACTTACCTTCAACACTAGTTGGTTGTTGGGGGTAAATTTACTGGCTATTTTTTTCCTTTCCTCCATCATGGTGTTCTAATGTTGACTGAGGAAACTAAAGATATCCAAGACTGGCGCCTAGCTTCTTTCATTGCATCGTGGAACTGTGCTCTACATTTCTTGTATATAATTAAATTACCCTCCGTACACTGTCTATGCAATCGAGTTGAAAGATTTTCTTGTGGCTCTGTGCAAACAGTTAGTTCTGAGGACCACTAGGGGACTGGTCATCATTTGAATTACCCAGTGGTTTTCAGAATCAAATTGACTTCTGCTGAATGAAGAGTTCTATTCAGTAAGTCTATGGCATCATCAACTCAAATTGTTCTGCACTCCCTTTAATTTTGCTCAGATCCTGAAATCTATTCCAATCTGCCTTTTCAAGGTTCCATCATGGCAATCTCTGTAAGTGTAGATTATTAATAGTTTATAATGACTTGTGCATGATGACCAGTATGCCAATCATCTAATGTTTTCCAATCAAAATCAAGAAAGCAGTCAGAGCTTGTAATTGAAAGGTCAATGCATGACAAGTGCTTGGGTTCTCTTGTATTATGGAGTCCCACATTTTTCAAAATTGATGATATAAAGTTAACCCTTGTGTTTGCTAAAACACTGCCCCATAAAGGATGTCTACCAACCAAATCTCTCAGCAAGAGTAAAGGTTCAGGGAGTTGATAAATCACCTCTACTAAATTATTTTACGAGATGTTGTCATTTGGAGGCAAATGAAGAGAGCAAATTATGTATCTTCTCCCTATATCAATTTGTACAACCACTGCCTGCAGAGGTGTATGAAGAGGAAAACATACTTGAGGAACATCTCGACGAATATATACAAGACTTCTGCCCGTAGAATTCAAATACTGTACCTTATATAACACACCATATTCAGTTTCTAATGGAATTTGGGTAACATGCAGTATTTTGTTTCTCTGTGTTCCCCAAATTACTTGATTTTTTATTAATAAGAGAATTGTCCTTTTTAGTTTCCAAGTCGCCTGAAGACTACCCAGCATCTCCTCACTCAGAGAGTATTTTTTGCAACAAGTGGGAATTCTTCTGTAGATGTTGTCATGGGAGATGGGTCTTTTCTTGGAGCTTCTATACCGTTGATCGCCGAGTTTTCACTGTACCTCCGCAAGGAGAAATTATTCCATTTTTATAACAAAAAGTCCAAGTATTGATTAATGTCAATAACAAAAGGCTTCACAATCACAAAAGCTTATGACTATTTACTTACGTTGCTCAGGAAGTAAGGATATTATCAAGCAGGTGAACAAACACTTCAAGAATTTCTTATGAGATTGAGTGAAGCCAGTTCAGAAGTAAGCAGTGTTAAGACTTAGTCAAGTTAAGGCGAACAAAGATAATAAGTTATCAGACAAAAGTGAATAAGCCTTAAACTCTTACCACAGTTTCAAATGTCACATCCTAGTGATAATATTAAATCTTATGGATCTCAATATTCATCATTGCTACCATTATTTGTTCTCCATCTTTGAGAGTTCCTGGTATATATGAAAGTTATTATAAAAGTTATCATAGAATGATTATTATTACAAGAACTAAAATATGACATCCCTTCAAAACCCAACTAAATACAAACCTGTCCAATAAGTCATGAAAATAGGTTTTGCACCAAGGGCCAAGGAGAGACAATGTCAAGCAACAACACATCTTACCTATCTTCTAACGATTGTTCTACTAATTTAAACCAATAATTAATTCAACATTCAGTGTGCACATTCAACAAAGAGCAAAGGCTTTAATAACTGTAGGAGGCTTGTAGGTCATATATAACATTAGTTTGTATTTGTGTAGGAAAAATAAATATAAAGAAAATAAGCTTGACTTGATAAATCTTTCTAAAAATGTAAACCACACAAAACAAAAAATAACAACATTACACTTACCTGAATTTTAATTTCTTGATAATCCTTAGTATGCAATAATGTGGAAGTACTACCCAGAGTATGAAAATTATAAGAATAGCAGCCATTTGGGTTTGGACATCGTGATAGTTTGTCAAGTTGATAAAACTGATCGTGGTCTGCCTATAAAGGTAAATTAAAAGGCATCACTAAAGACAAGTACAAAACAAAACATTACTATTTATTCTGCTGTGATGACTCTAAAAATAATTATCAAAACTTCAAACAGTATAGAACAAACGACAAAATATGCAACTAAACATAATAACTTCCTGAAATAAACTTTTACTTGATAAAAAGAAAGTACAGATGGACAAATAAATGGGGAAATATAATTTCTTACAGTACCTTCACTGTGAACACATATTTGCATTTGGCGCAAACAAACTCTTTTTGGTATTCCAACATTTTAGCTGCTGTAGTACGTACAACTGTACCTGATATGCACAACAAACGACCAACATCAGATGTCCTTGGAACAGCATGACGGTATAATTCAGGACATGTTGGAAGTCCTGAAAAAGAATACCAATGATGTTATATGTAGAACAACTTAAGATAGGCTACCGCAAAGAATGCAGTTACATGAAAATCTAATCCTGACCAATAATTATTACTTAACAACGTACAGCACTTGGTTAACGGCCTATATGAAGAGCACTCGGACATAATTTTTTTTTACAAATTTTATGTTCTTGTTCTGTATCATATGTAATCCATTTTTTGAATAAATTAATGTACTGTAAATCAAGTTGAGTTCCCTTTAGATTTTTCTTTTCAAAGAAAAATATATATATGCCTATAGTATTACTGTATATTTTGATAAATCTCCTACTATACAGCACCACTTGTACTAGAGAGTTGCCTATAATGTAACTGAATCTTTTAAATATCTGATCACTTTTTAAATTATTGTTACAGTTATTAAAAAATCTCATTGTTACAGTTTTTGAAAAATCGCAAATATTTATACAGTACAGTATATTCAAAATAAGCATCAATATTGCCATCAGTAATATAAATACAGTAAAATTTAGTAAAACCTTTATGTTAAGAGAGAGAGAGAGAGAGAGAGAGAGAGAGAGAGAGAGAGAGAGAGAGAGAGAGAGAGAGAGAGAGAGAGAGATTACTCTATGAATTCAAACTACACTAAGGTACTTGGGTAAAATACAAAACTGCTGCGTATCAATATAACTACTAAGAAGGAAAAAAAGTGTATAAATACTATAAGAGAAAGATCCTTGAAGCAGTAACAGACATAAATAAGTTATATCGTCTCCTGAATGGTATAATGGGAAATGTAAAAGAAAAGAAGCTACCTGATGGATACAGTGACCAGGAACTAGCAAATAATTTTCTAGTATTCTTTAAAAACAAAATTGAAAATATAACCAGGTCATTTGTAAATATTCAACATCAAATTAATGATACACCAGGCACACAGATAAAATTAATAAAACTTAACAACATAACACAAGATAACATCACCAGAATTATCAAGAGAGCAAAGAAAACAAACAGCTCGATCGATCCTATGCCAATACCTGAAGTAATTGGAGAGAGAAACCTTTCTAGTCTAGCCGAAATAATAATGAGAATAGCAAATGCAAGCACTGATGTTGTAAGTTTCCTAAATCTGAGAAAAGGGCTATAGTCACACCAGTTCTGAAAAATGCACTGGACTACCAGGAATTAAGCTCATATAGACCTATTTGAACAACTAGTCAGTCACTTAGAAGTAATAGAAGCTTTGCCTGACAACTAATCTGCTTACAGAAAACTATACTCTATGGAGACAGCCATCTGCTCTGTTGTAAATGATATGCTGGAAATGATGGATGAAAATAAATGTGGTATTCTAATATTGCTCGATCTCAGTGCTGCTTTTGATACAGTTGTGCATGAACTGCTACTAATTGATCTACAGTCCATCAGCGTTGAAGATCCAGCCTTCAAATACCTAAAAGACTACTTAGTTGGTAGAAATTTCTGTGTATAAATTGGAAACTCTTATTCATCATATGAACCCTTAAACAGAGGGGTACCCAAGGGGAGTATACTTGAACCAATTTGGTCTATCAAAAATACTACAAAGGCATGGCGTGAAGTTCAAACTATTTGCGGATGACACACAATTTTACTTCTACATAAATGATATACATGACACTACTGCATCTCTAAACCGAATCCTTGATAGTGTTAGAGAATGGATGACATTTAAGCAACTAAAATTAAATGAGAACAAGACTGAATTCATGGTGGTGGGAAAGAGAAACAGCGTGAGAAACTTGGGTGATATTCAAATGAACATAAATAATGACTCGGTGCCGATATCTACTAATGTTCAAGATCTAGGAGTATTTCTTGACTGTAACCTGTCTCTAAATGCCCAAATAAATAATGTAATAAAAACTGCTGGTTATCATCTAAGAAATATTGCGTTTATAAAAAAGTACCTGGACGAAAATTCTGTAAAGAAACTTCTGATAAACGGATTTTGAGCGAAGCGAAAAATCTATTTTTGGGTGAGATAGCCATGTCGTCCTGATGGAAGGTTTCTATAAGTAGTTTTCTAAGGGATATTTGACTACAGTGATATTCCCAGAGAATTTACCTTTAGGTCTCCAGAATTCTAACTGCTGGCGCGAATATCCTTAAAATTTCTTAAGGATATCGCATAAATCAGGGTACATATATCTTGATACGACACATAGCAATCTTCACCCCGAATAGCATTTTCGCCTCGAGGGGGAAGGGTGGCAAAAACAGAAGGGGAGCCATTATCAAGGTTACCCCTCCTCCCATACTACTATTAAGTATCTAGATGGCTCTGTATCCAAGATGGCGCTCATTCCTTGTAGCATTGAGCATGGTGCTACAGATATAGTAATTTTGGGAGGGATCCTGCCAAGGCCTTTTCTATAGAAAAGGAGGGCGGGTCCATCAGGACAACATGGCTATCTCACCCAAAAATTATATTTTCAAAATAAAATAAATTTTTGAACATACTTACCCGGTAGTTATATACAGTGGAACCTCTACACACGAACGTATCTACATCCGAATTCTCCAACATCCGAAGTAAAATTCGAGCAAATTTTTGACTCTACACCCGAATTTTATTTCGACACACGAAGTAAACATTACGCCATTGAGCGTCGAGTGCTCAGTTCTCTATTCTTGTGTGTATCTTGTGGTTGTCCTCTGTTTGGTCTGTTATTAACAGTGCTTATTTTCTTCCTTTTCTCACATTTCCTTTTTGATTTTACCTATAATCATGGTGCCTAAGAAGCCAAGTTTCAGTATAGGGAGAAGGCAATTCTTTCATTAGAATTGAAGCAAGAAGTTATAGAAAAACATGAGAGCAGTGTGCATGTGAGTGATACTGTATGGCTAAACAATATGGCCGGAATAGGCCTATGATCTCGTGGATCATCAAGCTGAAGGCAGCCATTAAAGCAAATAACCATCGAAGGTGATCACCATTATTACAAGACATCTTGGCAATACCCTGGAAGAGATAGAACGCCTTTTGTTGATAGGGATATAGGACAGAGAGATTGTTGGCAACGATCATTTGTGAGAAGGACCAGCGTGATGAACAGAAAGAAAGAAAAAAGTGAAGCAAAGAAAACCATGATAGCATTAACAAGCTCTTTTAAATAAGACTTCTCTCTTTTTCTGTTTCTCTCTAAACATGGCATTAACATGTTCTTTAAATAAAATCTCTCTCTCTCTCTCTCTCTCTCTCTCTCTCTCTCTCTCTCTCTCTCTCTCGTTCTTCTTCGCTGTTATAGTGTTAGATACGTCTATTATTTTTTTTTCCGAGAGAGAGAGAGAGAGATTAAACAAAAATGTGTTTAGAGTACATATGATTTTTAACAGCGTCAACGAGTTGAAAAACAATTAAATGTAACTAAGAAAGTAATAACAGCTAATCTGAATTCCTTTATCAACTAAAACAAATATTGATATAAACACACTCGTGTGCGTATGCACAAAAACACACACAGGTGCAAAAATTGCTACGCAGTAAGAGAGACGGTCGGGGAGGAGGTAGAGATGGTGACTACGATAACATACCGTAACTCGTCATAATAAATGAAAAGAAAAAAAATTTTAAAAATATGAAATATAAAAATAAAAAAAAATAAATATGCTAAGTTAGATTAAAATTTCCGTAGTGTAAGTTACGGTATGTTATCGCAGTCACCATCTCTAGCTCCTCGCCTATCGTGTCTCCTCGTGCGTGTGTGTGTGTTTGAGCATACGCACACGAGTGTGTTTGTATCAATATTTGTTTTAGTTAATAAAGGAATTCAGATTCGCTGATATTGTTTTTTTAGTTACATTTAACTGTCTTTCAACTCGTTAACGCTGTTAAAAATCATATGTACACAACACATTTTTGTTTAATCTCTCTCTCTCTCTCTCTCTCTCTCTCTCTCTCTCTCTCTCTCTCTCTCAGAAAAAATAATAGATGTCTCTAACACTAACAGTGAAGAAGAACAAGAGAGAGAGAGAGAGAGAGAGAGAGAGAGAGAGAGAGAGAGAGAGAGAGAGAGAGAGAGAGAGAGAGAGAGAGGGAGAGAGAGAGAGAGAGGGAGAGAGAGAGAGAAGAGAGAGAGAGAGAGAGTATTTATTTAAAGAACATGGTAACACCATGTCTACCTTCTCGCCGATCGTCCGTCTCTTCCTGGCGTAGCAAATCCTACACCTGTGTTGGCCTGTCTCTAAGGTAAAGTGGCAATAAAACACATTTTTTATTTATTATTTCTTTATAATTATCTTTTTTACATGCTTCTTTCATATTATGCGGTTATGTTATTGTTTTGTGTAATTATGTGTAGCCATTTATTAAGGATTTATTATAGGGTTTTAGGCTGAGGAACGAATTAAACGAATTACCATGTATTCTTATGGGAAAATTCGTTTCTACATCCGAACATTTTCTACATCCGAAGTTGGTTGTGGAACGAATTAAATTCGTATGTAGAGGTAACACTGTATACAGTACGTATAGCTATATGTCCCTGACGTCCAGCAGAAATTTCAAAACTCGCGGCAATCGCAAGGTACCTGGAACCATTCCGTGATTCCTCAGATCTTCCAAGCCCATATTCTCTAGAGGGGAGGAGGGTGGTAATTAAATTATATATAACTACCGGGTAAATATGTTCAAAAATTTATTATATTATGAAAATATCATTTTTAAACATCCGACTTACCCGGTAGTTATATATATAGCTGATTGACACCTTTGGTGGAGGGTCAGAGACAGCCAACATTGTTGGAATTTTACTTAAGAGTTAATAAACAAGCTTAAGGGTTCGTACCTGATAGGGAAGCTGACTTCAATGAATTCTTTCATTATGTCCGCTTTCCTTATGAGATCCAGCAATCCACCCAGGGGGCTGAAGACCTCTAGGAGCTGTCAAACCGGTCTAAAAACTTCTATGTGACAGCACCTCCTCCAATACCCTTGTTCCGGGCGCTCTCAAGGAACAAAATGACCACCCGACTAAAATCAATGATTGTGGAAGACTGTCGCAATCTCCACGAACAACCATAAAAATACAAGAGTTCCAAGAGAAGAAAAGGGTATTAGGATTATGGGAATGTAGTGGTGGATCCTTCCCCAACTACTGCACTCGTTGCTACGAATGATCCCAGAGTGAAGCAGTCCTCGTAAAGAGTCTGGACACGTTTTAAATAATGTGAAGCGAACACAGATTTACTCCTCCAAAAGGTTGTGTCCATAATGCCCTGCAAAGATCTATTCTGCCTGAAGGCCACCGAAGTTGCTACAGTTCTAACTTCATGCATCTGACTTTTAAAAGCTTGAGGTCTGCCTTATTGCAATGTGCATGAGTTTCTCTTATTAAGATCCTGATGAAGAATGAAAGTGCATTCTTCGACCTCTGTAACAAGTGGTTTCTAGACCGAGCACCAAAGAGCTTCCGCCTTACCTCGCAACTCTTTCGTTCAGTCCAGGTAGAACTTCAGGGCTCTTACTGGACACAGGACCCTTTTCCAACTCCTCGCCAATCACATCCGAAAGGTTCGGAAACTCAAAAGCCATGAGCCAAGGTTGACAAGGGCATTCATTCTTTGCGAGAAAGCCTAACTGCAATGAGCCGATAGCTTTGTTATCTCGAAAAAACCAACGTTTTAACTAAAAGCATGAATCCCACTGACTCTTTCAGCTGTCACCAGACTGACCAAAAAATAGTCTTCATCGTGAGGCCCTTAAATGAAGCTGAATGCAAGGGCTCAAACCTGTCACTCAAAATGAACTTCAGGACTATATCCAGATTCCAAGCTGGTGAATCCTGGTGCTGTTGCTTTGATGTTTCAAACGATTTGAGAAGTTCCTGTAGGTCTTTAACATTAGAAAGGTCCAAGTGTTGTGCCTGAATATGGTTGCTAACATACTCTTGTATCCCTTGATGGTAGAGGATGAAAAAAAAAAATTGCGTTTCCTTCGAAGATATAACAGGAAGTCAGCAATCTGAGTTATAGAGGTACTGGATGAGGAAACAGAGTTGACTCTGCACCACTCTCTAAAAACTTCCCACTTGGATTGGTAAACCTAAATGGTAGATGTCCTCCTTGCTCTTGCAATAGCCCTAGCTACCTCCTACGAAAACCTCTAGCTCTTGTGAGTTTTTCGGTAATCTAAAGACAGTTAGATGAAGAGCTTGAAGATTGTTGATGGTACCTTTCCAAGTGGGGTTGTTTGAATAGAACTACTCTTAATGAAAGGCTTCTTGGAGTGTCTACCAGCCATTCCAGTACCTCTGTGAACCACTCTCTTGAGGGCCAAAAGTGGGCCACTAGAGTCAATCTGGTCCCTTTGTGTGACCCAAACTTTTTGCATCACTTTGTAATGAAATTTGAACGGTGGAAATGCATTCACGTCCATGTCACGAGCTGTTTGACGCTCGACGTCGCGTTCTGCTTGATGCTCATGTCCTGTCACGCTTGACGCTCGATGTCACGTCTTGCTGGACGCTCGACATCACGTCCTGCTGGACGCTCGACGTCATGTTTTAGCTGGACGCTCGACATCATGTCTGGCTGCTTGACTCCTTTTGGTTAAAGCAGCTGAAACACGACATTTAACGGGGGAGTTGTAAAGACGTTCGTCGTCAAGAACCTCTCGAATAGTAGCCTTACGACGCTTGGCGTCCAAGTGTGAAGCTTCCTGACACTCAGGGTCCAGGCCTGCTACTCTCTTTTTGTCTGCAGGCTGATAAACTTGCATGAGCGAAGAGAGTTTCTGTTGTATATCTTGCAGCATATTAAAATTAGAGTCCACTTGTTGTGGTACAGGAGACGTCACGTCTACCACAAGCTCGCTTTCTACGGCGTTTAAAGAACTCACAGAGCGTCCAGAGCACGATAATCAGTCTGATGGTGGAGGAGGAGCGTGAACCAAGGTCATGCCAGGCTCAGACAACTGTCCTGCAACTGGGTGAGTTGGACATTTCTTGACAGTTGCCGACGTCCTTAAAGAACGTTTGGCAGGAGAGCTTTCTTCGGTAGAATGAAAACGCTTAGGACTGCTCCAAAGCCTACAACCAGTAGCTTGCGGTGTCATGAAAGGACGTTGATTGACCGTGTCCATCTTCCTCTTCAGAGGTCTGGAAGCTTGACACCAGCCTCGTCTGGGCGCTGCATCATCCGAAGATGACGAAAACAATTTAACCTTACCTTCCCTATGAAAAGGCGAGCGTCTTGGGAAGCGTCAACAGGTATGCTCGAGGTGACAACTGCTCGGGAGCTAAAGCATCTCGTTTCCTTTTGTCGTTCGACATTCCTTCTCCCAGGGGTTGCGGAGCTTGGAAGAGGTCTATGGTCGACATTCCTTCTATCAGGGGTTGGGGAGCTTGGAAGAGGTCTATGGTTAGAATGTTCGACATTCCTTCTCCCAGGGGTTGGGGAGCTTGGAAGAGGTCTATGATTGACATTCCTTCTCCCAGGGGTTGGGGAGCTTGGAAGAGGTATATGGCTAGAAGAACGACAGGTCCTAGCAGACACACCATCTATTGAGGGGTGGTGCTTAGGCCGAAACAAAGAGTCCAAAACTGGACAACTTCCTCCTATACACAAACCTTCAGGTATTGCTTGAAGTTCGGATGGATGAGGATGTGGATGTAAGCATCCTGGAGGTCTAAAGAGACCATCCAGTCGTCCTTTCTTACTGCTGCTAGGACTGATTTTGATGTCTTCATGGAGAACTTTGTCTTCTGAATGAAGGCATTGAGAGCACTTAAAATCCAGGACCGGTCAATAGCCTCCTTCTCCAAGAAGAGAGACATTTGATGTTGCATAGCCTGTCTCTTTGGCTCCTCTCTATATCTGGCAGAGAGGTCTATCGGAGTTACTATTAAAGGAGGCTTCACTAGCAAAAAGAATTCGCATCCCTCCTTTAGTAATAGTACAGACCAAAGGTCTGCTCCTCTCCTCTCCCAGGCTCGCCAGAAGATGTTTGATCTGGCTCCTACTGTTGTCTCTGCGGTTTAGAGAAAAAAGTATGCAGAACCTTTCTTGCTGATTTAGACACCAAATTCTGTGTGATCTTTAGGGCAAAAGTGGAAGAGACCTCTTTAACCAACTCTTGAGGAAGAAGAGAGGAAGAAAAAAGGGGGGTGCGTACCTCAATTCTGACTTCTGAATGGGTGTAACCCCAATGGACAGAAAAGAACATATTTGGGCTCTTTTCTTAAAGACCCCCGCTGAGAAAAGGGCTGCTTACTCATTGGAACCGTTCTTTAAAGGCTTTATCCATGCCTGACATAATGAGGCTGAGACTATCAGTGTCCACATCCTTCAAGGCAGAAACCTTCTTCCCCAAGGCTCCCAGAGTCCAGTCAAGGAAAATGAATACTTCGAAAGCTCTGAAGACGCCTTTGAGAGGATAATCAAGCTCTGATATTGACCAGAGTATTTGGTCCTTCTTCAGGCCATTTGACGCAGAGCGTCTACTACACTCGAAAAATCTCCTTGGGCAGAGGTAGGAACTCCCAAGCTGAGAACTTCTCCCGTCTCGAACCAAACACTAGACCTGGAGGCCTATCTAGCCGAGGGAAAAGGGAAAAACAGTATTACCCTGGATATTCTTGGATTGCATCCAGTCTCCCATCATCCTCAAAGCTCTTTTTAGATGATCAAGACAGCACTATCTTTGTAAACAGAGACTCCTTCGAAGCCTTCCCCAGCATAAACTCTGAAGGCGGGAAACGAGGAGCAGCAGGCACAAAATAATTCAGAAACTCATCAGAAAAAACTCTCTTGAGTTTCTATAAGTCAACCGAAGGACGAAGGATCTTAGGATCTTCTCCTACGAGAATTCCTCGAAAAGATAAATAGGGGAAAGGAGATCGTCAATCCCTTCTTCCTACAAGTCTCTAACCGAGGTAGAGACATCTTGTTTCCTATGAGTCAACTCCTTAAGGTCCTGTAATTCTGGCCTCAATGGGTCCAAGATCATTACTTACTTTTACTTAATTTTTAGGGGTTTATCTCTCGACCTCCATCAGACACTAAGAGTTTGTTCAGGCGGGCCTTGGTGTGTGAAAATAATTTCTTTCCAGTTAATAATTTCTCTGTATCTTTTCAGTTATAGCGCCTGGCGTAACGATGTTCCAACACTAGACGCTCGCGGTCATTACAATCGGAACTAAGACGTTCGCGATCTCAACATTCGGCTCGACTGGTGTAAGCACGACGTTCGAGTCTTGATGCTCGACGTCACGTCTAACTGCTTGACGTTCGGCGTCACGTCTAACTGCTTGATGTTTTGCGTCAAGCTTGACACCCGACGTCAAGGCCAACTGCTGGACGCCATGCAAATGCTTGAAGCCATGCAACTGCTTGACGCTCGGCGTCACGTCTAACTGCTTGACACTCGACGTCAAGTCCAACTGCTGGACGCTAGACGCCATGCAACTGCTTGACGCTTGGCGCCACATGGCTCTCGGAATAATGACATTCACGATTTAGAAGCTCGTGATTAGACGCTCGGAACTATTCTTGACACTCGGCGCCACGTCCAATTGCTTGACGCTCGACGTCACGTAACTGCTTGATGCTCGACGTCATGTCTAACTGCTTGACACTTGACGTCAAGTCCAACTGCTGGACGCTTGAGGCCATGCAACTGCTTGACGCTCGGCGCCACGTGACTCTCGGAACAATGACGCTCGCAATTCAGACGCTCGGAACTATGACATTCACGTCTAGAACGTTCGCTCATCCAACAAGAGACAAAGAAGTTACACTCAGTTTCAAACATTGTGTCAAACTCTTACAGCATCGTTAGTAGCTTGCCGTCCAATGCTCTGATGCTCGGTGTTACGTGTCATGACTTCCAGCTACTCGACGCTTGGCGTGATGTAGTCCATTCCTTAACGCTCGGCGTCCTTCTTGACGCTAGCATTATGGTGTTAAGCATCTAAACGCTCAGCGTCATGATGAGCAACTCTCTTCTTGTTTAGAAGGAAGGGAAATACGTAAGACACTTGCCCTGTCTGTGAGCTTAGTCAACCGACGGCGATGATAACACTTTTACCTCGCCTTTCCCACAGTGAGGGCGAGTATTCTGGGAAGCGTCAACAGGAACGCTCGAGGGGACGTCTGCTCGAGCGCTAACGTCTCTCGTTTCCTTTCGTCGATCGACATTCCTTCTCCCAGGGGTTGGGGAGCTTGGAAGAGGTCTAAGGCTAGGATAACGACAGGGTCGAGCAGACCTACCCTTCACTGACTGATTAAATTCACTGCACTAATTTAAAACTGAAAATTGCACTTTTTATACTCTTTCACATAAGACCATAATTAGACCTGCCCGCTGCGAGAGATATTACTCTTCCACCAAGGGCTTGAATGAGAATGCAATAGGTTATCTGATTAAAATTAGAAATCCCAATATCGAAAACAAAAATAAATAACGATACAAAGTAATTTGTGAGACTGTATTGATTGTCATGAGAACTACGTAGCGTAACTTTAACTGCACTGTACGCTAGTTTTATTTAAACTCTGAAAATAGATCGATGATTATCTAAATAAAGTATACTAATAGGACAAATGTATTCTTAAAAATAATATATTCCTTTTATTTTATAAAAACTTAAATACTTTTGGCTTGTAAGTAGAATTTTACTTTTCATTCTCTGCATAGAAAAAGAAATGAATATGCAAATCATCCTACGAAGAACTACGTAGTTTACGTCATATGATTGAGACGTCATAGTGTTGGCGGAGTGTTTTCCTTCTGCCATCATGTTTTTAAGAGTAGGTTCGTTATTTTTACAGTAGGTGGAAAAGACTCCTAATCCTACCCCTTTCAAGTTATGAACATAACGATCATAATCCAACCAATACTCTCAGTCAAAATAAAACCAAACTAGCGAGAGCCAACAGTAAATTGTACATCACCAAGATGACTGCAATTATACAGGTACAAGATGACTGCAATTATACAGGTACCTCGCCAGAGGGCGCGCAGGTGGTACACCTGGCTACCAAATCTGCGATTGCTGCAAGTTTTGAAATTTCTGCCGGACGTCAGGGACGTATAGCTATATATATAACTACCGGGTTAGTCAGATGTTTAAAAATAAATTTTTCGCTTCGCTCAAAATCCGTTTTTTGGGATCAAGCCATGTCGTCCTGATGGAAGTTTACCAGAGAATTACTAGAAAGTACTGTATCTGTGGATTTTCATAGGTGCCTTAACCTTGGGACAATTTTTCTATGGTCAACCGGACCAGTGAAACAAATGACGTTACCGTTATCCATCATTACCAATAATCATAGACAATGTTAGTCCTTCCTGCCCCCTGCAGGGAAGAATCATACTAGACAGTAGAAAAGGGGCCTCAAGGTTTGCATATATTCTATGAACAAACATAGGTATCCACTAGATATACAAAAGGTCTCACACTTTGTATATATTGTCAGAACAATTAAGTGTCAACTATATCCATTGTTTGTAAGCATACAATAATATGAATTTTACTTAAATAAGTAAGAGAACTCTGGCATATTTAATGTGCTAATTGCAGGGCAAAATAGGACGCAATTACACTAATAGACATTAATTTCGAATAAATGACCAAATGGAATAACGAGTGTAACGAATGTAAAGAGTTAAGGGAATTATACGTGCAACGTATACAGAAAATATTTTTCTCCCTGAAAGGGAAGAAATGATGAGTGCCACTCTAAAATTGAAAATTTTGATAAATTTTCCCAATATAATTTCTGTAAATGTTGTATACTATCAACACTGAGTACTAAGTACACACGGCACAAGTGTTATCTGTATAATTCCACACCTGACATTTTGAACAGTCTTAGTGTCACCATGGTGACACTCACTTAAAAGGTATTGCACTGGAAGTGTCAACACCTTTTCACCCTAATTGATAGTCCCAATCAATTAACTGTTCATCGCAGTACTAGACAACAGGTTTTACTACACTACCTGCCGCCACCACATAATGCTTCAGTTCGTGGACTTGCTTTGCGTAGTGTTTGTAGAACACTCTGGATGAATTCCATCCACTATATGAGTGAAAACGCTCAAAGTCCATATACTGAAAAAAGTTCAGTGATGAAGAAATTTTTCTCGGATCAAGACTTACGGGTGTACTGTTAGGATGCGCTCTGCGAATGAAGTAGGTGAGCTTCGCCCTCAGTTGTTTTAGGGATAAGTTTGATCCTGAAGTTTCTCCTTTCAAGAGCTGTCCTCCCCTAGAGTCTGAAGTTCTACGAAGATAGACCTTTAGACACTCCACTGGACACAGAGAGACATCTTCCTTCAGAGGGCAGATTCTCCAGGGACCCCATCTTTTAGTGGGTAGCTCGTTCTTGGCAAGAAAGGCTGGATCAAGAAAGAGATTCAGTTCTCCCACTTCTGTGAACTGAATGTGGCCCTCATTTCTTGATAGGGCTACTATTTCACTAACTCTAGCCCCTGAGGCTATAGCTAACAGAAAAATAGCCTTCTGGGTTAGATCCTTGAGAGAACAATCTTCATTGTTCAAAGATGAAGCATAATGTAGGACCTTGTCCAAAGACCATGAAATGGGCTTCGGAGGAGCAGCAGGCCTATGTCTAGCGCATGCCTTCGGGATCTTGTTAAAGATTTCGTTCGTCAGATCCACTTGAAAGGCGTATAGAAGAGGTCTAGTCAGGGCTGACTTGCACATAGTTATCGTGTTGGCTGCCAGACCTTGATTATGAAGGTGGATAAAGAAGGACAGACAGAAGTCTATTGAAATTTCTTTCAGTCCTTTAGCTTTAATAAAAGCAACCCACTTTTTCCAAAACGATTCATATTGTCTTCTAGTTGACTTAGACTTGTATTCTTCTAAGAAGTCTATACTGCTTTTTGAGATCCCAAATCTTTTCTTAACCGCTAGGGCGAAAAAATCATGAAATGAAGGTTTTGGGTTCTCTGTGGCGAAGCGAAGACAGTTGACTTCTGAACCCATTGAGATAGTGATGGGTTCGGTACAAGGACCAGCCTCAGCCTCAGTTCCATCACTAGAGGGAACCAGTTGCTCTTGGGCCCCTTGGGAGCCACTAGAGTTGCCATTCCTTGGAAGGATCTCAGCATGTTGAGGACCTTCAGCAGGAGATTGGATGGAAGGAACAGGAAATTCTGGGTCCATTCGTTCCAAACTAGGGACATGGCGTCCGTTATCCCCTCTAGAGGGTCCTCGTATGGGGCTACATATACGCTCGTCACAAAGAGGTCGATCTGCAATTCCGGGACTTGTTCCAAGATGGAAGAGAATGAGTCTGCGTCTCTGGACCATTCTGACTCTATCGGCTTGAGCCTGAGTAGAGCATCCGCGGTCAAATTGCGGATCCTTTGTAAGTGAACTACTGATAGGTGCCATCTCTCTAGACAAAGGATGGCTAATATCACATGGATTATATGGGACGATCTCGAGCCTTGTCAGTTCAGACATCTCACAATCACTTTGCTGTCCAAGATCAACCTGATGAGGGCTGATCTACGAGGGGAGAGTTTTCCCAACATCAAAAGGACTGCCATGACTTCCAAAATATTGATGAGAAAGGCCTTGAATAGAGATGACCAAGTCCCTTGGACTTTCCTTTGATGGGAGTGAACTCCCCATTCTTCCGTCGAGGCATCCATGTGGATGGTAATCGACGGCAGAGGTGGTTACAAGGGCACAGCTCTCATTAGGCTCTTGGCCTTCGACCATGGGTTGAGAAGTGATCGAAGTAAGGCGAATATCGGTCATTTTAGATCTCTTCGAGCGTTTGATGCATATCTTCTCCAGACTCCTGATGCATCTTTCACCTGTGCTCTAAGCACTGGGTCTGTTACTGCTGCGAACTGGAGAGAGCCAAGTACTCTTTCCTGTTGGTGTCTTGAAATCCTGTCGGATTACAGTAGTCTCTACAGAGACCCTGCGATCTCTCTCCTCTTCCCTGAGGGAATGGACAGACAAGGTGACATCAGGTTCCAATGGTTTTTCAGCCATTGAAACCCTTGAGCTGAAGAGAGTCGAGACTTCTTGAAGTTGATTTTGCATCCCAGATGTTCCAGGAACTGGGTTTCCTCTGTGGATGCTTGCAGACCAGCCGTTTCGGATGCTGCCCGCACCAGCCAGTCGTCCAGGTACTCTGTTACCTGAACACTTTCTAGGCGTAGTTGTTGCACGACTGCGTCTGCAAGTTTCATGAAGATACTTGGGACTATGTCTAGTCCGAAGATTATGGCTCTTGGAACATACTTTATCTTCTGTAACTTGAATCCTAGGTAGGATTTTAGCAAGTGCACGAGATAAAACACTTTGTGGTGGCGGCAGGAAGTGTCATAAAACCTATCGTCTAGTGCTGCGATGAACAGTGAACTGTTTTGGGACTTAACAGTGTATTGGGTGAACAGGTGTTAGCACCTTCGAGTGTTATACCTTTTAGTAAAAATCACTATGGTGATTTACGAACTGTTCTATATAGGTGCAGAATCTAACCAATAACACCAGTGCTGTGTGAACATTTGTACACAGTGTTGAAGCATATCCAACATCTAAGTGAAATCAAACAAATTAATTTCACAATATTGAGTGGCATTTACAAAATGAATTAATATATGTATATCCTCCCCTTACAGGCTAAAAATATATATACCAAGATGTTCATATATGCAGGCTAGATTCCTTCTACTGATACATTACTATTTGCTTTTTAGTCTATGAAAATAAAAAACTTTTATTTTCCTAAAATAAAAATTTTGTTAGTAGAATTCCTAAAGAACAACCAGGTAATCTCAAAGAAGTTTCCCTTTTGTTCCTAAAGAAATACAAACTTTGAATCCTTATAGTCGAAGTCCACAATTCCCTGCAGGGGGGCAGGAAGCCCTAAGTTAGTTCCAAACTTAGCGAATATGACAAATAACAATAATGTCATATATATAAAGGTCTAGGAGACCATATAAGGAACTCATTCAAAGTAAAGGCACTTATACAAACCCACAGATATAGTACTTTCAAGTAATTCTGTGGTAAACCTCCACCAGGATGACATGGCTGAGCCCAAAACACGGAGTTTGAGCAAAGCGAAAAATCTATTTTTGGGAGATATGGCCATGTCGTCCTGATGGATCCTCCCTTCATTCAAAAAGAAGAACAACAACAACGTAATGAAAGACTTCACCCAAAACTACTCT
This sequence comes from Palaemon carinicauda, assembly GCF_036898095.1. Taxonomy (NCBI): domain Eukaryota; kingdom Metazoa; phylum Arthropoda; class Malacostraca; order Decapoda; family Palaemonidae; genus Palaemon; species Palaemon carinicauda. Next base: position 2,829,308 of record NC_090738.1, on the reverse strand, counting down.
ATCTGCGGCTATAGGTAGTAGGTTGGCCAGGGCACCAGCCGCCTGTAGAGATACTATCACTAGAGAGTTATTGGATCCTTTAACTGCCCAGACAGTAATGCATTGGATCCCTCTCTCTGGTTACGGTTTATTTTTTCTTTGCCTACACATACACAGAATAGTCTGGCCTATTCTTTACATATTCATATCTTTCCTTATACACCTGACAACAATAAGATACTGAACACTTCTTCACCCAGGGGGTTAATTACTGTACTGCAATTGTTCAGTGTACTTTCCTCTTGGTAAGGGTAGAAGAGACTCTTTAGCTATGGTAAGCAGCTTTTCTAGGAGAAGGACGCTCCAAAATTAAACCATTGTTCTCTAGTCTTGGGTAGTGCCATAGCCTCTGTACCATGGTCTTAAACTGTCTTGGGTTAGAGTTCTCTTTCTTGAGGGTGCACTTGGGCACACTTTTTTATCTTATTTTTTTTCTTCCTCTTGTTTTTTTGAAATGGTGTGTTGGGCAGGCTTAATAGAAGGGCCATGGATGCCTGGTGAATTATCAAGACGTCGTCTTTTCCTTTTCTGATTCTTTTTCTTCTCAAAACCATCCTTACTGTCCTCCCTTCAGTTGAAGTGGCTATCCTTGCATGGTGTATCGGCTCCTCCATGTTGACCAAATTTTCTGACTTTTTACTATAGTCTACGGGTTTCCTCAATAATTTTATTTATAATTCTGTACATCTTGTTTTTGTTATAATTTTTGTTAATCTAGTTTTCAAGTATGATGTCTCTTTTTAATTTCTATTAATTCTTATGCTGTCTGGAGACATTGAGCGAAATCCGGGACCAGTACGTCCTAAATTTTGTCAATGTTGTCTTCAGTATTGCAACATTCGTGGTCTAACTTCTGGCGCGAGTACCTTTAAGATTACTCTTAAGGGTATCGTATATCATCAGGGGACGTATTCTTGACACGCCACATGGCAAGCTACACCCCGAATAGCCCTTACGCTTCGAGGGGGAATACGTGGTAGAATTAGAAGGGTAGCCGCAATAAAGGTTACCCTGGTTCCCCTACTACTATTGTATCACGACCGCGCCAACTCCCTCTGGAGGCCATTCCTTTATCTGTAGCGACTCGCTACGGTGGTGTTCCCTGTCGATCTGACATTTTCGATCGATTTCTGGGAATCTTTATGCTTCTACGGCATCTTTCTCCATCCAGAAAGTTGAGTATTTATTCTTTACAATATGTAATTTAGTTCAAGCCTCACAATGAATTTGTGTATTTATTGTGTGCGGGTCTTCGCCGATCGCCGGTGTTGCCATGGCGCTGTCGTTCTTTGTACATGTGCTATTTAGTTAGCAGAACGACATTCCGGTGTAAATAGCTTAATTATTATTATGAAAGCTATTTAGGCATTAAATATTGTAAAGATATCTATACGCATATTTTTCCCTTTTCCGTGGCAATTGTATATGTCAGAGTTTTGGTGATTTAGGTAACCGAAATCTCGTCTTGTCTGGGTAATATAACCTAGACAACATATACTTTTGTCATTTCCCCGGTTACCCTTGTGTATTGGTTATCATTCCTGGAGATCGATATCTCCTGGAATTATATTAACCGTTATTAATCTCGCTAGAGATTTATGGGTAATCTCTCTTCCCTCTGAGAGTAGCCTTAGGCTACAACTCTCTGCGTCAGCCTTGAATTTCGAATTCAGGCATGACTAGCCTAGAGTTTTCTGTCTCATCTCCTAACGGCCGACGGCAAGTTTCGGGATTCGATCAGAACCTCAGAGTATTTAGTCTTTCTCGGCAGTCGGTCGGCAGGGTGATTGCATTCCCCTGCCGGCGGAACTGTCGGCATAGGAGGCTAGCCCTCCCTAGACTACACCTGAAGTGGTCGAATGTTGCCGCCACCTTCTCCCTGTGGTCTAGTAGACTAGTCCTATGCTCGCCGACCCTAGGCTATAGAGTCGTATACTCTTGTGGCCTAGGATGGCGCCGGCATTGGAACTTTGTTTCTCCCTTGTTGAGAGGAACGGCATGAGCTGCCGTCCCCTTAACTGTATTAGCACCTCCTAAGCTGGAGAATAAATGATTTTCCTGCCGCTTGTGGTCGTGCCAGTACTGAAACAGAGTTTCTTCAAGGTGTGTAGGTCCGGCAACATTTCCAGTCCCTCCTATACCTCATATAGGACCCTTTCCCCTCCCCCCAACCCTGCCTCGCAAGATGAGGTTGCAGACACTAACGGCATTGGTGAGTCCGAGCGGGACTCGAACCCCCGACTGACAAAAACCGGGCAGAGACTCCACAATCAAGCCACACCTTGTAGTGAAATCAACGGCAGCAGTCATTGTTTCACTGTCACATCTGAATCCGCCGCCAAGAGCCGGCAGTGTGTGCCCTTGGTCACCACCCAGTCAATAGCTGAGTTGGTATACCTTCAATCGACAGCCCGCCGATTACCGGCGGTCTGCCGACAGCCCGAGGAGTCGCCTCTGGTTCAGAGATCCGCTGACTATGCGTATAGTTTTCACCACTACCCAGTCACATTGAATACTAGCTAGGATGGTGTGACTTTTGTCAGCGACCCACTGACAGCCGACAGGTCACTGATATGTCGAAGACCTGCTAGCCATATCGGTACTGGAGTACTGTGCCAGTTAACTTACCCCCAAGTACTAGCCTTGACGGTAACATGCCAGTTGTATAGGGGTATACAATACCCTGTACATCTGCAGTTTAGGACCATATCGCAGACAGAAATCTTTGGTACATAACCATACAATAGAATGGTTTTCCAGTACGTTGTGCCTCTAAGCACAATCCCTTGCTGAGACCTACCTGATTTGGGGGATCCACTTTCCCCCCTTTTTTCCTTACGCTGATTCTTCATCAGCCTCTTGATTCTCATTATCAATTCCCTGGATGTAGGACGCTACTCTATCCTTATGGACTAGAATCTTCCATCGGGCCCTTCTTGAAAAGGGATGCCCTAGAATCAATAATTAGGAAGGCCGCAGCAGTCGGCTGGAAGGTTTTTACACGTATGTGTCTCTCCTCTTTTCCAGCGTACTTATCCTAAGCTTTATACAATAGAAAGGAATCTTCTATTACAGTGAAATACTGAAAAGCTGATTTTGGCAAACGGTCAGGTATGGCCTGAAAGGGGAACGGAAGGGTTTCTTAGTTCTCCTTGGGATGTTAAACAGCATCCCACAGTTACAATGACCGTTGTTCCACAGACGGTCAGATATATACACCTTCGGATCATGCGAAGCAAACAGACGCTTCTGGTAGGAGGGAAGTTCCTCCTGGATCGCTGGACCTTCGGTCCTTGGGTCCAAGGCCTAACCAAGATGAGACTAGAATGGAAATGGACATACTTCCACCATCCTTTCCTCAACTCTTCTTATATTCAAATCTCCCTAGAAGAGTATACCTTAGAGCTCTAAAGCATACTAGCGGTGAGGAAAGTAGAGTCCATCGATTTTCAAGGAAGGCTGTTTAGTGTTCACATGAAGGACTCAAGAAAACTCTGAGTCATTCTGGACTTGGCGCCACTCAACAAGTTCCAATAAAACAGCAAGTTCAGAATGTTAATCCTTCTGAACATAAGGACCTTATTCAGTACGGGGTGTTGACAATCTAGCCAGCCCTGGAAGATGTCTATCAGGAACTTCCAGTCAGTCACCCCCTCCCCTCCTACCAAGGATCCAAGTTACAGAGGATAACATATATCCTAGACGAAATTCTCGTCGGACTACTTTCAGTCCTAGGATCTTTACGGAATTAGCAGACACAGTCAGCGAAACCAAGCCTAGAAAGAGTTCAGGCAACGATGGCCCTGGACGACAGGCTGGGGTGGGCAGCACCCGAAATGACTGTCTATGAGCATCCATGGAGATGATCCGGCCCCGGAACATCGAGGATGCAAATAACTTCAAGAAATCTCGATTCTCTCCAGCTCAGGGGCTTCAATGTTTTTAAAAACTCATTGAAACCTTTAGTCACCCTAACGCTCCCTTCCTCGGGGGATGTAAAAGGAGATCGCAAGGCCTGTCAAGAGACTATTGTAATCAGTCAGGATTCCATGACGCTAACAGGGAGGAGTTTCGAACTCTCTGCAGTTCACGATGAAGACAGACCCAGTGCTACGTGCACAACTATAAGATGCGTTAAGAGGCTGGAGAAGATACGCATCAAACGCTCGAAGAGATCTAATAGGACTAATGATGGTCATTCCCTCTTCGCTTACCCTACAATGACCAAAGGCCACGGACCCGTAGGCCATTTTAGCCCTGTAATGGGTGGATAACTCTCTCCACACAGATCAGACCTCCTCAGGTTGATCTGGGGCATCGAAGCGATAATGAGGCGTCGAAACTGTCGAGGATAAGGGACGTCTCATTTCATTAGGGAATGCTAGCCATCCCTTCCTTAAGGGAATGGCGCCTATCAGCAGCTCGTTTATATATGATCCGCAAGGTGACAGCGGATGCTCTTCTCGGGTTCCACCCAATAGAGTTGGAATGGTACACGGACGCAGATCCATTCCCTTCCAGAAGGGGACAAGTCCCCGAGCTGCAGATCGTTCTCTTCATCACGAGCGTTATCAAGATACTATCTCGTTATTTAGCCCCATACGAGGATCCTCTAATGGAGATAACAGACATCATGTCTCTACAATAGAAGTGATGGACTTAGAATTCCTGTTCAGCCCATCAAATTTCCTCCAGAAGGCCCTCTACATGCTGAGACCCTTCCAGGGAAGAGGGGCTCTGTTGGCTCCCAGAAAGCCCAAGAACACCCCGTTCCCTGTAATGAAGGTACTGAGGCTGAGGCTAGTCCTAGTTATGCACCTAGGATTATCCAGGAGGTTTAGAAGTTTTCTGCCTTCAATTTATCACAGTACACCTGATCCCTTCTTTTTATGAATTCCTTGCCCTTAACGGTTAGGGAAAAGACTGGGATCTTAAAGGCAAAATAGAATTCCAAGAAGAATACAAGTCTAGTCAACGAGAAGACAATAAGAGTGTTCTTGGGAAAAGTAAATTGTTTTGTAAAGCAAAAGGGCCCGAAAACAATCTGATGATCTTCTGCCTGTCCTTCTCTGTCCACCCCTATATTCAGGGTCTGGCGGCCAACAGCACGTTGGCCTTTGAGGAAGGAAGCAGTGTATCCTTGGATACTATGAGAATGCTAATTCTTCGGCCTTGTCCCCATATAAACCCTTGAGTAAGCACTAAGGGTATGGCCGACTTTGCGAGAGAGGTCACTTGATGGGATCTTTGGATCCATGGACCATTATCTCTGTGCAAGTCAGCCCCGACTAGACCTCTTCTATATGCCCTTTAAATGGATCTAACGATTGAAATCTTTAATAAATTTCCGAAAACATGTGCAGGCTTAGGCCTGCAACGCCACTAAAGCCCATCCCATGGTCTTTGGACAAGGTCCTACATTATGCCTCACCTGTGAACAATGAGGATTGTTCCCTCAAGCATCTAACCTAAAAGGTTATTTTTTCTGTTCACTATAGCCTCTGGGACTAGAATTAGTGAAATAGTGGCCCTATCTGGAGATGAGGGCCACATTAAGTGGTAGAACTGCATCTCTTTCTGATCTAACCTTTCTCAATAAAGACAACCTACCTACTAAGAGGTGGGGCTCCTGGAGAATCTGCCCTTTGAAGGAAGATGTCTCTCTAGGTCTGCTAGAGCGTCTAAGGTCTATCTTCATAGAACTTCAGACTTCAGGAGGAACAGCTCTTTACAGGAGAAAACTTTGGATCAAACTATCCCTACAACTGAGGGCGAAGCTCACCTACCCTTTTCGCGGAGCGGATCCTGACAATACCCCTGCAGATAAAAAGATCCGAGGAAAGTTGCTTCATCACTGAACCTTTCAGTGTGTGGACTTCAGCCTCTTCGCTCACTTTCTGATCGGAGGTTGTCCAATGTGTCTTACAGACACTATACTAAGCAATTCTATGGATTGAAGCATTATGTGGTGGCGGCAGATGCTATTTGGACCCTGTCGTCTAGCTCTGCGATGAACAGTAAATTGATTGGGACTATCAATTAAAAGGAGAAGGGGTCAGCAATTTTTGTGTGACCTCCCTTTGAATAAGTGTTGCCAAGGTAACACTAAATCTGTTCAGAATCTCAGGTGTGAAATTATACGGATACCACTAGTGCCGTGTGTACATAGTACACAGTGTTGTTAAACTATTTCATATACAGAAATTATAAAGAAAAGTCTTGTTAAAAGAGCTTTTCTTCAGTTTGAGAGTGGCACTCATCATTTTCCCCTTTCACAAGGGGAAAATTAATTTCTGTGTATGTCTCTCGTATAATTTCCTTATCATGCTACATTCATTTAGCATGAAGTCATTTATTAGGAATAAATGTCTATTAAAATGCAGTTGCATCCTAATTTGCCCAACAATTGCATGTTTTAAAATACCAGAGTTCCTTAACTTACTCATGTAAGTATTTCTCATATCATTGTATGCTTACAATCAATGGATGAGGACACTGATATTGGTTCCGCAATATATACAATCATTGAGACCGTTTGTATTCTCAGTGTATACTTATGTTTGTTCATACAAGATATGCTACCTTGAGGCCCTTTTCTAACGTCTAAAAATTACTCTTCCCTGCAGGGGGCAGGAAGCACTAACATTGTTATGCTTAGTGATGATGACGGATAACGGTAACGTCATTTGTCTCAATTGGCCTTTTTGGCCGTAGAAATATTGTCCCAAGGTTAAGGCACTGACACAAAACCACAGATAAATTAATTCTCTGGTATGCTTCCATTAGGACGTTATGGCTTGAGCCCCAAAAATGGATTTTGAACGAAGCGAAAATTTTATTTTTTGGTGAGATGGCCATGACGTCCTAATGGACCCACCCTTCTTTCCTATGAAAAGATCTTCACGGTTTACCCCCCTGATCTACTGTATCAATGCTATAAGGAATGGCCGCCAGAGGGAGTTGGCGCGGTCGTGATACGATAGTAGTAGGGGAACCAGGGTAACCTTTATTGTGGCTACCCTTCTAATTCTGCCACGTATTCCCCCTCGAAGCGTAAGGGCTATTCGGGGTGTAGATTGCCATGTGGCGTGTCAAGAATACGTCCCCTGATGATATACGATACCCTTAAGAGTAATCTTAAAGGTACTCGCGCCAGAAGTTAGAATTCTGTGAAACCTTTGGTTTGATTCTCTGGGAATATCACTGTAGTCATATATACCCTTCGGAAGCTACTAAAGGAACCTTCCATTAGGACGTCATGGCCATCTCACCCAAAAATAGATTTTTCGCTTTGCTCAAAATCCGTTTATTTCAACAGACAATGAGTTTATATACAAGAGTTTCAGAGCAAGAAGGTCATAAAAATTCAAACAAAAAAATTTATCATAAGACATAAAATCTATTTTTGGGTGATAAAATACTGTCAAAACAAACTATGGTACTTAACATTGGAATGTGTGAAGATGGAGCTTCGGACATGATAAAATAAATCCACGATAGATAAAAAAGACCGAGAGCACAACAAAACAATTCAACACTTTGTATTCCAAAAAGAAGGATGTTGTTCAGATGGCACTCGCGTCGTGGCGGTGGTGGTTGGCTAGGACCTTTGTATCGGCCCATCCCTTTGACGAAGGAATTAACTAAATGGAAGACAACCTGTGAATAGTGGTTTTCACGCGCCTTTGCTTTATACACGACACCCAAAAGGTGCTCGCGCGAAGGTAGTAACCTCAGCATTCCATGCTTTTTTCTTTCTCTGGTATAATTGGAAGGTTTTATCAGAAAAGATATATAAGAAGGACTCTTTTCACCGGGCGCCACAGGTCTCTCCCCAGAAATAGATTTTTCCTTCGTCAAAATCCCTTTTTTGGGTGAGATAGCCATGTCGTCCTGATGGAAGGTTCCTATAAGTAGCTTCCTAGGGTATATTTGACTACAGTGATATTCCCAGAGAATTTACCTTTGGGTCTCCAGAATTCTAACTACTGGCGCGAATATCCTTAAAATTTCTCTAAAGGATATCGCATAATATCAGGGGACGTATATCTTGATACGACACATAGCAATCTTCACCCCGAATAGTGTTTTTGCTTCGAGGAGGAAAGTGGCAAAAATAGAGCCGTTATTAAGGTACCCTTCCTCCGTTACTACCTTGAGTATCTAGATGGGGCCATCGTCGCCGCCATGTTTTATTCCTTGTAGCGTTGAGCAAGGTGCTACAGATATAGTAGCTTCGGGAGGGATCCTGCCAAGGCCTTTTCTATAAAAAGGAGGGCGGATCCATCAGGACGACACGGCTATCTCACCCAAAAATAGATTTTTCGCTTCGCTCAAATCCGTTTTTTGGGCTCAGGCCATGTCGTCCTGATGGAAGGTTACCAGAGATATTATTTAGAAAGTACTGTATCTGTGGATTTTCCAAATGTGCCTTAACCTCAGGACAATATTTCCTTGGTCATCCAGACCATACAGACATATGGCGTTACTGTTATACATCATTACTTCTAATCATGAACTATGTTAGCGCTTCCTGTCCCAGCAGGGAAGAGTCATACTAGACTTAGGAAAGAGTCTCGAGGTTTGCATATACCATATGAACAAACATAGCATCAAGAGCATACAGGTCCCACTGTATGCAAAGCCAGTCAAAGTTTGTACTCTAATACGAACAAAAGTTTATATGAGACAACATAACGTCTAAAGCATACAGGATTTGCTGTATGCAAACCCAGGTTAATCTTGTACTCGTGTAGGAACAAAGTATGCGTAGGCAGAGAAAGGTTGTGCTCATATTAGAACAAAGTTATCTATTTGTTCACATGTCCATTTGCAGATTATTAACGGTTAAATAACACTCTCGCATATCTTTATTAATTCAAATTTGGGGCGAAATAAGACGCAAATACCAATCAAGTATTTATTGGTAATGAATAACCAGCAATTCAACATACATAACATAGCAATAGTATAATGCTAATGAATGCAAAGAGAAACATATATAAAGCAGTTAAGACCAGAAATGATTATTTCACCTGGAAAGGTAAAAAAATTAGAGCCAAAACTGAAAATTTAATAAATTTTCTAATATGCATTTCTATGAATGACTGATTCTTCACACTGTGTAAAACCACACTGCACAAGTGTTATCTCTATGTTTCTTCACTTTTAATAACTGGAACAGTCCATAGTGCCACCTTGGTGACACTTATCTTTACGTGCTGCACTGTGAAGTGTCAACACCTTCACCCGATTTTAGCAGTGCCAATCAATTCACTGTTCCTCGCAGCGCTAAGCTACAGGTTTTAGCACACTACCTGCCGCCACCACATAACATTTCAACTCTTCCACTTGCTTCGCATAGTGTTTAAAGAATACTCTGGATGACCTCCATCCAGTGTACGAGCAAAGGCACTCAAAGTCCATGTATTGGAAAAAGTTCAATGACGAAGCAATTTTCCTGGGATCAAGACCTGTCAGGATCCGCTCTGCGAATGAAATAGATGATCTTCACCCTTAGTTGTTTCAGGGATAAGTTTGAACCCGAGGTTTCTCCTTTAAAGAGCTGTCCTCCCATGAAGTCTGAAGTTCTATGAAGATAGACCTTTAGACACTCTACTGGACACAGCGAGACATCTTCCTTCAGAAGGCAGATTCTCCAGGGACCCTACCTTTTGGTAGGTAGCTCGTTCTTGGCGAGAAACGTTGGGTCAGGAAAGAGATTCAGTTCTCCCGCTTCTGTGAACTGAATATGGCCCTCATCTCTACAAAGGGCCACTTTTTCACTAACTGTGGCCCTCGAGGCTAGAGCAAACAAGAATATAACTTTCTGGGTTAAGTCTTTCAAAGAGCAATCATCATTGTTCACTGTTGAGGCAAAGTGTAGGGCCTTATCCAAGGACCATGAATTGGGCTTCGGAGGTGCTGCAGGCCTAAGTCTAGCACAAGCCTTAGGAATCTTGTTAAAGATTTCATTGGATAAGTCTACTTGGAAGGCGTAAAGCAGAGGTCTAGTCGAGGCTGAATTACAAGTTGTTATCGTGTTGGCTGCTAAACCTTGTCCATGAAGGTGAATAAAGAAGGATAAACAGAAATCTGTTGAGATCTCTTTTGGACTTCTTGCCTTGACGAAAGCAACCCACTTCTTCCAAGACGACTCATATTGTCTTCTGGTTGATTTAGACTTATATTCTTCTAAGAAGTCTATACTGTCTCTCGAGATCCCAAACCTTTTCTTAACTGCTAAGGAGAGAAAATCATGAGATGAAGGTTTTGGGTTTTCTGTGATGAAGCGAATACAGTCTACGGGACCAGCCTCAGCTTCAGTTCCAATACTAGAGGGAACCAATTGCTCTTCGGCCACTTGGGAGCCACTAGAGCTGCCGTTCCCTGAAAGGATCTCAACTTGTTGAGGACATTCAACAGGAGGTTGGTTGGAGGGAACGGGTAAATCCAGTTCCATCTGTTCCAATTGAGGGACATGGCGTCCACTGCCTCTGCTAGAGGGTCCTCGTATGGGGCCATATAACGAGGTAGTTTCTAATTGTCGCTCGTCGCGAAGAGGTCGATCTGCAGTCCTGGAACTTGACGTAAGATGAAGGAGAATGATCCTGCGTCTAGGGACCATTCTGACTCTATCGGCGAGAGCCTGGATAGAGCGCCCACCGTCACATTGCAGAACCCTTTTATGTGAACAGCTGATAAGTGCCATCGCTTTTTTTCCACTAAGCGGAAGATGGCCAACATCACTTGGTTGATTTGGGGTGATCTCGAACCTTGACGATTCAAACACCTCACTATCACCTCGCTGTCCAGAGTCAGTCTTATGTGGACTGAATGGCGAGGAGACAGTTTCTTCAGCGTGAGAAAGACTGCCATGGCTTCCAAAATGTTAATGTGGAAGGTCTTGAATAGAGAGGACCAAGTCCTTTGGACTTTCCGTTGGTGAGAGTGACCTCCCCATCCTTCGTTTGATGCGTCCGTATGGATGATGACTGAAGGTAGAGTTGGTTATAAGGGTACAGACCTCTTCAGATTCTTTGCCTTCGACCATGGCTTGAGAAGTGATCGTAGTCGAGTCGGTATCGGTCTCCTTAGATCTCTTAGAGCGTTTGATGCGTATCTTCTCCAGACTCCTGATGCAACTTTTAGCTGTGCTCTTAGCACTGGGTCTGTCACTGATGCAAACTGATGGGAGCCCAGTACTCTCTCCTGTTGGTGCCTTGATATCCTGTCGGATTTCAGTAGTCTCTTGACAGATCCCGCTATCTCTCTCCTCCTCCCTAGTGGAATGGATAGATGGTGTGACTTTAAGTTCCAATGTATTCCCAGCCATTGAAACTCCTGAGCGGGAGATAATCGAGACTCTTTGACGCTGATCTTGAATCCCAGATGTTCCAGGAACTGGATCACTTTTTTGGATGCTTACATGCATTCCGTCTCGGATGCTGCCCACACCAGCCAATCGTCCAGGTAGGCCACCACCTGGACACGTTCTAGGCGTAGTTGTTGAATAACTGCATCTGCAAGCTTTGTAAAGATCCTTAGGGCTATATTTAGTCCGAAGGGCATGGCTCTGAAGACGTATTTCTTCTTATGTAGCCTGAATCCTAGGTAGGAGGAGAGTGGGCGATTGATTGGAATATGCCAATAGGCATCTGCCATGTCTATCGTGATTGTGTGCGCCCGTTTTGGCAGCAGGGTCCTTATGTGTTGAAGGGTTAACATCCTGAACTTGTTGCTTTCTATGAACTTGTTGAGTGGCGACAGGTCCAGAATGACTTTGAGTTTGCCCGAGTCCTTCTTGGGAACACAAAACAGCCTTCCTTGGAATTTGATGGACTTAGCCCTCCTTATCAACCGTTTGCTCAAGAGTTCTCGGGTATATTCTTCCAGGACGGAGGTAGTGTTGGGAGAATTGAGGAAATGATGGTGGAGCTGTCTTCCAGCTCCAACCTAGTCCGTTCTTGATTAGGCTGTGGGCCCAGGGATCGAAGGTCCAGCGATTCCAAAATCTATGGAGTCTTCCTCCTCCCAGAAGCATCTCATTGCTTCGGTTGTCCGGAGGACTGGCCTCCTTGACTGCGTCCTCCCGTACCCACTCTTCCTCTTGAGGGCTGTCTAAAGGAGCCTCTATTCGACCCTCTACCTTTAGGGCGAAAGGTAGTGGTCTGCCTCTCATAGGCAGGAGTAAAGGCTGGTGACTGGGCCACCATCTGCTGAGACTCCATCTGGTAGGTGGTTTGGGTTTGTGCCACCATCTGGGGCACCGCGGTCATTTGAACTGCAGGAAGTTGTTGTTGTTGTTTCCTGATAGGGTGAGAGGGCAACCTAGGTCTCTTCGTCTTCCTTTTTGGTTGGGAACCCTCATCCGGGGAAGACTTCTTCTTCGCCGACATGCCCCAATTTTGGAGAAGATTCCTGTTCTCCATGGCAGCCTTGTCAACTACTTCTTTGACCACTTCACTCGGGAAGAGGTCTTTTCCCCAGATATTGGAAGCTATCAGCTTCCTGGGTTCGTGTTTCACCGCAGCTGAAGCAAACACGAACTCCCTACATGCTCGTCTGGCCCTAACAAAGCCATATTAGTCCTTGACCAGCGTTGCCAAGTGTGATTTGGCCACAACCATGAACATGTCTGGGGATCTATTATCGCTTGCCATTGCCTCCAAGGTAATCTGGAGGGCCAGGGATGCGGCAAGCCTTTCCTTTGTCTCTTGCTCCCCACGCAAGAGAAAGTCAGACAACTTAGGGAGGTTTTCGCTGAACTGGCGCCCAGCAATATCCGCCTCCCACTTCCCAACTGAGAAGGTAAGATGTATTTCCTTCCAGTCTTTGTCATCCGTAGGCAGAGCTAGGGATAAGGGTCTACACTCCTCAAGTGTAGGGCAAGATTTCCCAGCTTCTACTGCCTTCATAACTGCCTTCCTTTTTCCGCAAAGAGAAAGGCTAGTTTAGCTGGAGCAAGAAAAGAAGGGTGTTTCTTGCTCAGGGTTGGCACTTTTAAATTAGTGAACCCCTGTCTTTCAGACTACTTGCCATCAAAGCTTGAGCTTTCCCATGGTCAAGAACTATGACCTCTTTCGGCTCTGTCTCCTCCTTGGACACAGGTTCCGCCTTCAGACGGATGAAGCACTCTGGGTAAGACTCAAAGATGGGCCAAAAGTCGACATCCTCGATGAGGACGGCTCCCAGCTTCTCTGAAATAAAGATCTTCCTGTTTGTAATTGGCATGTACTCTGCATGCCTCCAAGGGTTTACTTCAGAACAAGAAGGAAGATCCTTCACATTGAGTCTCTTCTGAGACCCACAGGACGATACGAGATGGTCCATCCTTCTCCTCAGATCAGCGTCCCTTACTTCGTTTTGCTTACGAAGAGTCTCCATCATCGCCATGAGACTAGCCAAGGCTTTTCCCATTTTGTCAGATGGAGGAGCAGAAGATGTAGAGGGCACTGGTCCTGGGGCCGGAACCGACGAAACGGACTCCGATTGGACGTCATCCTCTTCAGTCTCGGGAGCCAAGGTAGAATCCTCTTCCAGACCTTCCGCAAGAAGGTCTTTCTCAGTGTCCTCCGACACCTATGACATACTCTCATCTAGGTGGATATCCTTCATCGCATCAGAGACATACGTATCTAAGGAAACCTGGACGCAAGGGATCTCAGGTTGAGGCTGTGGTATAATGGCATCCGCAGTTGCCTTAGGGAACAGATAGGCTCGCATCTGTTCATTCAGAAGGTAAGGCCCTGTGGCAATCTTCTGGAAGCCACGAACTCATCTGCGCAACTTACTCCGTGCTGCATCCCTTGACTCCGCTGTCTTGGGGTCATCAAAAGCCTCAGTAACCAAGGCTTTGCATACATTGCAGTCCTGGGGGTTCCAGTACTCATGAGACCCCTTGGTGATGGAACAGAGAGAGTGCGCCCTGCACTCTACATGGCCGCAGAATTCATTGCTCCTCACGTTGCAAAAGACTCGCAGGCACTTGGGATGGTCCTCTTGTAAAGAGAGGAAAACTAAATGAGTATGCGGTAGTTCATCTCACCTGATAAACTATATGAATATTATTATTTTTACATATTTATTGCAAAAGCCTAGGATAGACAAGCTAGAAAAGAATTAGGAAAGACACATACTTGTGTTTCGTGTCCAGCCTATTGCTGTAACCTCCCCCAAAATTAGAACCTAAAGTTTTCCTATTCAGGAAACCCAATGGAAGAGTTCTAACCTCTAAGGATAGATAAGTGTAACTTAACACTGACTTTCCAAAGATTTTAATAATGAGGGTAATTTGTAACTGATCATCTATCAGTATGTGGAAAGAAATCTTTTCCCCTATATAATATGGTGTCAACAATAGACTGCATGGATACACAGGGTATGTTGGGAAATTAACTACTGTATAATTTATGCAATAGTTTTCTGTCTGCAGTATGATCTATACTGCAAATATACTGGCTAATGTATAGTCATATACTGTAGTTCTAGCCGGCAAAATACCGGCAAGCCTAGCACCTGGCGGCACAATCCAGCCAGCGTCTTGCCGGCTAGGGTGGTGGCCGGCAGCATCTATCCGGCCGGCACCCGCCAGCCAAGTTAACCCTGCCGGAGGCTTGCCGGCTGCCGGCCTACTAATACAGCCGGCACCTTGCCGGCTGGGGTAGTGGCCGGCAGCATCAACCTGGCCGGCACCTGCCTGCCAAGCCAGTTCTGCCGGTGGCTCACCGGTTGCCGGCGCACTGGTCGCCGGCTGGGGTAGTGGCCGGCAGCATCAACCTGGCCGGCCACTGCCTGCTAGGTTAGTACCTGGCGGTACTAGCCGATAGAGAGAGAGAAAGCAAGGAGTGAAGGGTGCCTTATTGAATGTGTATCAACAGTAAATAAGGATGTAAGTGCTCAGTCTTACTGCCTTCCTCCAGAATGAGGGTTCAAATGGAAGGGGAGAATGCATCATTCAGGCTTCCACTCAAACACAAACCATTGCCGGTCCCTGCCGGCCACTGGTATGTGAATGGTAGTCCACGAGAGGACTGAAGAACACTCTACAGTAAAGGGGTCTCCTGCCGACAGCCGGCCCAGCCGGCACAGCCTTCCCGGACCCTTGCGTCCATAAGGGAAAGCTGAGCGACTAAGCTACTACAAGTAGGAGCACCGGCCGGCCCCACAACCTGACGGCAAGCGGTGAGATTGTAGGACGACGGCCAAAGGGTTGCGATGGCTAGGCCATCACTAAAGGACAAAGGGGGGAGGGAAAAGGATCCTGTATGAGGTGTGGAAGGGGCCGTCAGGGTTGCTGGTCCATCCAGACCTTTAAGAAACTCTGTTTCAGTATCGGCGCCATCCTAGGCGGCTGGAGAATATCTATTCTCCAGCCTAGGGTCTGCCAATACAGTTAAGGGGCCGGCAACAAGCTTGCCGCCTCCTCTCAACAAGAGAGAAACAGAGTTCCAGTGCCGGCACCATCCTAGGCGGCAGAAGAATATCTATTCTTCAGCCTAGGGTCTGCGAGCACAGGACTAGTTTACTAGACCGCAGGGAGAAAGTGGCGGCATCATACAACCACTTTAGGTGCGGCCTAGGGAGATCTAGCCGCCTATGCCAGCAGCCTAGTCCGACAGGGGAATGACTATTCACCCTGCCGGCCAACTGCCGACACAAGACTATATACTCTGAGGTTCTGACCGAAACCCAAAACCTGCTATCTGCGGCTAAGAGAAGGGACAGAAAACCCTAGCCTAGTCATGCCTGAATGAAAACTCTAGGCACGACCAACTAGGGTTGTAGCCAAAGGCTACGCTCAGAGGGAAGGATGGATTACCCTTAAATCTCCACTGGAGACGAGTATCATTTTATATAATAATTCTAGGAGATATCTATCTCCTCCTGAATCGATAAAACGATACACGAGGGTAACAGGGGAACATATATGAAAGTATACGAAAGCCACTAGACTAGTAGCCTAGTGGCGGGTGAGAATCGACTACCTTAATTGCCGAAACTCTCGTAGACGACCTCAGAAGAGGAAAATTTATATGCAATCAATGTACCTTACACTTATAAATTGCCTAAATAGCTCCATTTAATTGTAATAACACTAGGAATATCTATTATATCATGCATGAAAATAAACTAAAACGCCTAGGCTAGGAAGCCTAGCGCAAGCAAAGTTGGGTTACCTAAATTGTCGAAACTATTACGAATACAATCGGTATAATATAATTAACTCCTAGCAATGAAGACTGAATAGCTATTAAATATTCATGCTATTTATGCCGGGAAAGTCGTTCAGGCTAACTAAATAACTCATGCGTAATGAACGACAGCGCCCATGACGCCTCTGGTTCAGGCAAAAGCTCTCTCACTTAATTTAACCTAATTTCACTGTGAGGTAAGAGCTAAAATTTATACAATGTAAAGATCAAATACTCAACTTTGCAGAGGCAGAAGAGGCTGGAGATTGCATGATAAATCCAACGAGATAAGCGTAAACACGAGAGCGAAGAGGAAAATCACCGAGCTTGTAGCGCTGCACTTATAGGAATAAAACATGGCGGCAACAATGGTGCCATCTACACACTCAAGGTAGTAACGGAGGAAGGGTACCTTGATAACGGCTCCCCTTCTATTTTTGCCACTTTCCCCCTCAAAGCGAAAATGCTATTCGGGGTGAAGATTGCTATGTGTCGTATCAAGATATGCGTCCCCTGATATTAAGTGATATCCTCGAGAGAAATTTTAAGGATATTCGCGCCAGGAGTTAGAATTCTGGAGACCTAAAGGTAAATTCTCTGGGAATATCACTGTAGTCAAATATACCCTAGGAAGCTACTTATAGGAACCTTCCATCAGGACGACATGGCCTGAGCCCAAAAAAACATGTTTTGTTAACAGTAGGGTGTAGAACGACATAACAATAAATAAGAAAATACTGTTACAGTTTTGGAATAACAAGTGCTGGTATCTTCCTCATTTAATAAACATAGGTTGTGGTCATTTATTATTTGTTCAACCTTGGAACCATTTGCATCAATGCAAAGACAATTGATGTCCCAAAGAGGGCTATGGTTATTGAAGTTTTCTATAAACCCCTTCGCTTCAATGATGTAGAATACGTCAAAACATGCCTGGTAATAAACACCGTGACGTTGGGATACGTCACCTTCATTATTATTATTACTATTATTATTATCATTATTATTAACAGATCTATTTTTGGGTGAGATAGCCATGTCGTCCTGATGTTAGGTTCCTATAGGTAGCTTTCTAAGGGATATTTGGCTACAGTGATATTCCCAGAGAATTAACCTTTACGTCTCCAGAATTCTAACTCCTGGCGCGAATATCCTTAAAATTTCTCTAAAGGATGTCCCATAATATCAGGGGACGTATATCTTGATACGACACATAGCAATCTTCACCCTGAACAGCGTTTTCGTTTCGAGGGGGAAGAGTGGCAATTTAGGAAGGGGAGCCGTTATCAAGGTTACCCTTCCTCCCATACTACTACGAGTATCTAGATGGCACTGTATCCAAGATGGCGCTTATTCCTTGTAGCATTGAGCATGATGCTACAGATATAGTAATTTCGGGAGGGATCCTGCAAAGGCCTTTTCTATAGAAAAGGAGGGCAGGTCCATCAGAACAACATGGCTATCTCACCCAAAAATAGATTTTTTGCTTCACTCAAAATCCGTTTTTTGGGCTCAAGCCATGTCGTCCTGATGGAAGTTTACCAGAATATTACTAGAAAGTACTGTATCTGTGGATTTTCATAGGTGCCTTAACCTTGGGACAAATTTTCTATGGTCATCCGGACCATTGAAACAAATGACGTTACAGTTATCCGTCATTACCGCTAATCATGAACAATGTTAGTGCTTCCTGCCCCCTGCAGGGAAGAGTCATACTAGACAGTAGAAAAGGGGTCTCAAGGTTTGCATGTATGGTATGAACAAACATAAGTATCAACTAGATATACAAAAGTCTCACGGTTTGTATATGTTGTCGGAACGACTAAGTATCAACTATATCCATTATTTGTAAGCATACAATCATATGAGGTTTACTTACTTAAATAATTGCATGCCGAAAAAAGACGCAATAACACTCTAATGGACATTTATTTCAAATAAATGACCAAATGAAAAAACGAGTGTAACGTGTTAAGAGAATCAAACGTACAACGTATACAAACAATATTTTCCTCCCTAAAAGAGAAGAAATGATGAGTAATACTCTAAATTTGAAAATTTTTGATAAAATTTTCTATAATTTTCTGTAAATGTTGTATACTATCAACACTGTGTACTAAGTACACAAGGCACAAGTGTTATCTGTATAATTCCACACCTGAGATTTTGAACAGTCTTAGTATAACCGTGGTGACACTCACTTGAAATGTATCGCACAGGAAGTGTCAACACCTTTTCACCCTAATTGATAGTCCCAATCAATTAACTGTTCATCGCAGCACTAGACAAGTTTTAATACACTACCTGCCGCCACCCATAATGCTTCAGTTCGTGGACTTGCTTTGCGTAGAGTTTGTAGAACACTCTGGATGACTTCCATCCAGTATATGAGCGAAGACGCTCAAAGTCCATATACTGAAAAAAGTTCAGTGATGAAGAAATTTTTCTCGGATCATGATCTACGAGTGTACTGTCAGGATCCGCTCTGCGAATGAAGTAGGTGAGCTTCGCCCTCAGTTGTTTTAGGGATAAGTTTGATCCTGAAGTTTCTCCTTTGAAGAGCTGTCCTCCCCTGAAGTCTGAAGTTCTATGAAGATAGACCTTTAGACACTCTACTGGACACAGAGAGACATCTTCCATTAGAGGGCAGATTCTCCAGGGACCCCATCTCTTAGTGGGCAGCTCGTTCTTGGCGAGAAAGGTTGGATCAGGAAAGAGATTCAGTTCTCCCACTTCTGTGAACTGAATGTGGCCCTCATTTCTTGATAGGGCTATTTCACTAACTCTAGCCCCTGAGGCTATACAAACAGGAAAATAACCTTCTGGGTTAGATCCTTGAGAGAACAATCTTAATTGTTCACAGATGAAGCATAATGTAGGACCTTGTCCAAGGACCATGAAATGGGCTTCGGAGGAATTTCAGGCCTAAGTCTAGCGCATGCCTTTGGGATCTTGTTAAAGATTTCGTTCGTCAGGTCCAATTGAAAGGCGTATAGAAGAGGTGTAGTAAGTGCTAACTTGCACGTAGTTATCGTGTTGGCTGCCAGACCTTGTTCATGAAGGTTGATAAAGAAGGAAAGACAGAAGTCTATTGAAATTTCTTTCGGTCATTTTGCTTTAACAAAAGCAACCCACTTTTTCCAAGATGATTCATATTGTCTTCTAGTTGACTTAGACTTGTATTCTTCTAGGAAGTCTATACTGCCTTTTGAGATCCCAAATCTTTTCTTAACCGCTAAGGCGAGAAAATCATGAGATGAAGGTTTTGGGTTTTCTGTGATGAAGCGAAGACAGTCGACTTCTGAACCCGTTGAGATAGTGCTGGGTTCGGTAAAAGGGCCGGCCTCAGTCTCAGTTCCATCACTAGAGGGAACCAGTTGCTCTTGGGCCACTTGGGGGCCACTAGAGCTGCCATTCCCTGGAAGGATCTCAGCTTGTTGAGGACCTTCAGCAGGATATTGGATGGCAGGAACAGGAAAATCCGGGTCCACTCGTTCCAACCTAGGGACATGGCGTCCGTTGTCTCCTCTAGAGGGGTCTCGTATGGGGCTACATATCGAGGTAGTTTCTTGATGTCGCTCGTCGCGAAGAAGTCGATCTGTAGTTCCGGGACTTGTCCAAGATGGAGAGAATGAGTCTGCGTCTGGGGACCATTCTGACTCTATCGGCTTGAGCCTTGATAGAGCGTCTGCTGTCACATTGCGGAACCTTTGTAAGTGAACTGCTGATAGGTGCCATCTCTCTAGACAAAGAATGGCTAATATCACATGGTTGGTATGGGACAATCTCGAGCCTTGTCGGTTCAGACATCACACTATCACTTCGCTGTCCAAGATCAGCCTGATGTGGTTTGATCTGCGAGAGAGGAGAATTTTCCCAACGTCAAGAGGACTGCTATGGCTTCAAAAATGTCGATGAGAAAGGCCTTGAACAGAGATGATCAAGTCCCTTGGACTTTCCTTTGATGGGAGTAAACTCCCCATTCTTCCGTCGAGGCATCAATGGGGATGGTCATTGACGGCAGAGGTGGTTACAAGGGCAAGGTCCTCATTAGGCTCTTGGCCTTCGACCACGGGTTGAGAAGTGATCGTAGTAAGGCCAGTATTGGTCATTTTAGATCTCTTCGAACGTTTGAAGCGTATCTTCTCCAGACTCCTGATGCATCTTTCAGCTGTGCTCTTCGCACTGGGTCTGTTACTGCTGCGAACTGGAGAGAGCCCTGTACTCTTTCCTGTTGGCATCTTGAAATCCTGTCGGATTTCAGTAGTCTCTTGACAGTCTCTACGATCTCCCTCCTCTTCCCTGAGGGAATGGAGGGATGGTGTGACCTTAGGTTCCAATGGATTTCCAGCCATTGAAACCCTTAAGCTGGAGAGAATCGAGACTTCTTGAAGTTGATCTTGCATCCAGGATGTTCCGGGAACTGGATCACTTCTTTGGATGCTTGCAGACAAGCTGTTTCGGATGCTGCCCGCACCAGCCAGTCGTCAAGGTATGCTGCTACCTGAAGACCTTCTAGGCGTAGTTGTTGCATGACTGCGTCTGCAAGTTTCATGAAGATACTTGGGGCTATATTTAGTCTGAAGGGTATGGCTCTGAAAACATACTTTATCTTATGAACTTGAATCCTAGGTAGGAGGAGAGGGGGCGACTGACTAGAAGGTGCCAATAGGCATCTGTCAGGTCTATCGAGACTGCAAACGCCCCTTTTTGTAACAGGATCCTTATATGTTGAAAGATTAACAACCTGAACTTGCTGTTTTCTATGAACTTGTTGAATGGCGACAAGTCCAGAATAACTCTGAGTTTGTCTGAGTCCTTCTTGGGAACACAAAAAAGCCTTCCCTGGAATTTGATGGATTTTGCTTTCCTTATTACCTGTATATTCTTCTAATGCGGGGCTGGAGTGCTGGAAGAATTGAGGAAATGATGGTGGAGACTTGTTCCCTTTCCATCCTAGTTCAATCTTGATCAGGCCATGGGCCCAAGGATCGAAGGACCAACTATCCTTAAATTGTTGGAGCCTCCCTCCTACCGGAAGCATCTCTTTGCTTCGATTGACCGGAGGGCTTACATCCTCGACCGCGTCCTCCCCTACCTCTTGAGGGATGTCTAGAGGAGCCTCGTCTGGATCCTTTACCTTTCAACCGAAAGGTAGCGGTCTGCCTCTCAAACCCGGGGTTGAATGCTGGTGACTGAGCGACCAGCTGTTGAAGCACCACTTGGAAGGTGGTCTGTGTTTGGGCCACCACTTGAAGCACCGCAGTCATAGTAACTGAGGGATGTTGTTGAGCAGGCCGAGGGAGAAGTCTAGACTTCTTCGTCTTCGTTTTAGGTTGGGGACCCGCATCCGGGAAAGAATTCCTCTTTGAAGAGATGCCCCTCTTTTGGAGAAGGTTCCTATTCTCTATGATGGCCTTCTCGACTACCTCTTTGACTACTTTGTTCGGGAAGAGGTCTTTACCCCAGATATTAAAAGATATCAGCTTCCTGGGTTCATGTTTCACTGTTGCAGCAGCAAACACGAACTCTCTACAGGCTCTCCTAGCCTTCATGAAAGCATACAGGTCCTTTACTAGGGTGGTCATATGTATTTTGGCAAGGACCATGAGCATGTCTGGGGTACTTCATTGGCCTGCACACATCTCTATGCGGTTTTGTACGGATAAAGATGCCGCAAGTCTCTCCTTCATCTCTTGTTCCTTGCGCAAGAAAAAGTCAGAAAGTTTAGGGAGATTCTCGCTAAACTGTCGTCCATGCGATGTCTGCGTCCAGTTTCCCTACTGAGAAGGTTAGATGGACTTCCTTCCATTCCTTCTCTTGCATGGGCAAGGCTAACGACAGAGGCCTGCACTCCTCTGGTGCAGGGCATGGTTTGCCTGCCTCCACTGCCTTGGCAACAGATTTAATGCCTTCAACGTAAAGGGGAAGGCTATTAAAGCAGGAGCAAGAAAGGTAAGGTGTTTCTAGCTCAAGGCGGACACTTTTGAAACCGAATAGCCCGCCTTTCTCAGGCTACTTGACAAGAGAGCCTGTGCCTTATCGTGGTAGAAAACCATGACCACCTTCGGTTCCGTCTCCTCTTTTGGCATTGGTTCATGCTTCAGTCGAATGAATCAATCAGGGTAAGCGTTAAAGCTTGGCCAAAACTGGATGTCGTCTAAGGGGACGGCTCCCATCTTCTCCGAGATGTAGAGTTTGCCGTTCGTAATCGGCATAAACTCCGCATACCTCCAGGGATTGGTTTTGGAGCAGGTTGGGAGGTCTAGTACTCTGGGTCGCTTGTATGACCCTCGGGAGGCGATAAGTGGATCTTCACGGAGCTCTCTCTCGAATCTTTCTTCCCTTGCTTCACCTTGTTTGCAAATGTCCTCCATTAAAGCCGTAAGATGGGCCAGTGCCTGGCTCATGTTGTCCAATGGAGGGGTAGAAGCTGAAGATGGTAACGAGGGTAACGGCTCCGGTGCCGGCACAGACGTAAGGAACTCCGACTCGACATCGTCATCTTCTTCCGGAGGTAGAGTAGATTCCTCCTCGGGATCATCCTTTAAAAGATCCTTTTTATTGTCCATAGACACTTCCGACATCCTTTCCTCCTGGTGGATGTCCATACTTTGCAACGCCTCACTGACATCCTACTTATGTAGGAGCCCGGCCGGCACTGCAACTTACCCTGCAAGCGGTGAGATTGCAGGACAACGGCCACAGGAATGCGATGGCTAAGTCATCGCTAAAGGAGAGGGGGGGAGGGAAAAGGGTCCTGTATCAAGTGTAGAAGAAGGCGGCAGGATTGCCGCCACTTCCACACATGAGTGAAACAATGTTTCAGTATTGGCGCCATCCTAGGTGTCAGAAGGATAACTATTCTTCAGCCTAGAGTCTGCCGAATCTATCAAGTGCAGAAGAAGGCGGCAGGATTGCCGCCGCCTCCACACCAGAGAGAAACAATGTTTCAGTATCGGCGACATTCTAGGTGGCAGAAGAATACTATTCTTCAGCCTAGGGTCTGCCGACACAGGACTAGTCTTCTAGACCGCAGGGGAGAAGGTGGCGGCCTCATACTACGACTTCAGGTGTGGCCTAGGAAGGCTTAGCCTCCTATGCCGTCAGTTGTAAGCCAGCAGGGGAGTGACTACTCACCCTGCTGCTCTGCCGCCAGCAGAAAGACTGAATACTCTGAGGTTCTGTCGAAAACTAAAGCTGGGATCTCGCCGGCAAAGGTGGGAGACAAAAACCCTAGCCTAGTCAAGCCGAAGTGAACTACTCTATGGCAAGACCAGATAGGGTTGTCGCCTATGGCGGCTCTCAGAGGGAAGGAGGGATTACCCTTAAAACCTCCACAGGAGACAAGTATCGAGTTATATAATTCTAGGAGATGTACTAGCTCCCGATGAATTGATAAAACAATACACGAGGGTAAACAGGGATAATGTCAGAAAGTATACTATAGCGTATAGGCTAGGTAGCCTAGCGCGAGACGAGATCTCGGTTACCTAAATCGCCGAAACTCTAAAGTATACGATCGGCAAAAGAAGAGGAAATTGTGCATAAAATATATATCTTTACTAGTATAATTGTGCCTAAATAGCTTTAATATGTTACTAATGCTATTACAACTGGGAAAGTCGTTCTGCTAACTAAATAGCACATGCATAACGAACGACAGCGCCCATGGCGCCTCCGGTGACAGGCCTAGCTCCTTAAGACAATAAATTACTCTAATTTCACTGTGAAGCAGGAGCTAAAGATTATACAATGTAAAGAATCAATACTCAATTTTCCCGAGGCGAAAGAAGCTCGAGATTGCATAATAAATCCTCACAAAAGCGATCAAAAACGTTAGATCAACAGGGAACACCACCGTGCGAAATCGCTACAAAAATAGGAATAAGCGCCATCTAGATACTCGTAGTAGTACGGGAGGAAGGGTAACCTTGATAACGGCTCCCCTTCTATTTTTGCCACTCTTCCCCCTCGAAACGAAAACGCTATTCGGGGTGAAGATTGCTATGTGTCGTATCAAGATATACATCCCCTGATATCATGCGATATCCTTAAGAGAAATTTTAAGGATATTCACACCAGGGAGTTAGAATTCTGGAGACCTAAAGGTTAATTCTCTGGGAATATCACTGTAGCCAAATATCCCTTAGAAAGCTATCTATAGGAACCTTCCATCAGGACAACATGGCTTGAGCCCAAAAAACATTATTATGATTACAAGCTTAGCTACAAAAGAGTATAACACAAGGTTGTATGTCACACACAGTTCACACTCGGTAAATTTCACAAAAAATCTCCTCTCCCTAATATTAGCTCCCAAGGAGCTTAAATGGCTGGAGATGCTCCAGGACGGAATAAGTGAAGTCAGACATTTCAGCCAATAGTAGGCTGGGAGCTCATTATACGTCCATCCTCTGCATCAACATGCTACAAATCATTGCTGCTCTTGAGTTAATAATGCCAACCTCGTGTACTGCTTATGGATGTACTCAAAGATTCGACAAAAATTTAAATCCTACTACAGTAATACCTCGACATACGAGTGTCCCAACATATGAGAAATTTGAGATACGAGGAAAGTTTCGAGTAAATTTTTGCCCCGAGATAAGAGACAAATTTGAGATACGAGGATACGAGACGGTTCCCTATGCGGCCGCTAGGGGGCCGAGTGTGCGACAGGCTGCTCACGAGGACAGCATCGCTCGCTCTTTCTCATCAGATCTCCATTGCGTAAAGTTATCTCCGAGCATCAGCCTTAGCGTTTGCATTTTTTACGTGTTTTTTGCGTTAATCAGTACAGAATTAAATGAATGAGCAATGGGTCCAAAGCTGGCGAGTGCGAACAAGGGCAGTGAAAAGAAAAAGCGTATGATGACAATCGAGATAAAGCACGAAATAATCGTAAAACATTAGTAGTATACGAGTGACTGAGCTGGCTCGCCAATATGAGAGGGGTAAATCAACAATATGTATCATCCTCAAGCAGAAGGATGCTATAAGGAAGGAACTCAGAGACATGTTAGCAAAGTGGCAAAAGTTTTCTGATTTTATGGAAAAAGAGGCACCCGAACAAGTTGGCGTGTGGTCGTGCGTTAGCCTTCTGTGACGACACTTGTGTACGTAATTTGCGTAACATTTTGAAGGGGAGACAAAAGCAAACATCCCTAGATAGGTTCCTTTTAAAAAGGCCAGCAAAAAAGTGAAGGCGAAAGCGAGGCAAAAAGAGCCAAGCCGGAAGAAGAAAAGTAAAAAAAAATGAAAACAAAGTTAGAATTAAGTTTAGTGTAACGTAAGATTAACATTTATTTTTAATTGTGTGTACAGTAAGCTAATTTCATTTAAGTTAAATTTAAAGTTCAAGTTATGTTACGTAGTGTTACAAAAGTGTAGCGTACTGAACGTGTTGCCATCAAGTCTCTCTCCTCCCCTTTCTCTCTCTCTCCTCCTCCGCACACACCGCCGTTAGCCGCTACATTCTGTCTCGAAGGTAAGAACTCCATAATAATGTCACATTTTATAGTAGATCATAACCAGTACAAAGGTATTTGTTATTATGTGAGCGTACGTTGTGAATTAGAACAATCAAAACATTTTTCTATAGTAATATACTGTTTTTACGTGTTTTTTCAGAAGGATGGGAAAAGATTAATTTTTTTAGTGATGTTATATGGGAAAAATTGA
Source organism: Palaemon carinicauda (assembly GCF_036898095.1). Taxonomy (NCBI): domain Eukaryota; kingdom Metazoa; phylum Arthropoda; class Malacostraca; order Decapoda; family Palaemonidae; genus Palaemon; species Palaemon carinicauda. The sequence continues at coordinate 2,803,392 of NC_090738.1, read as the reverse complement.
TCCGAGATACGAGCGAATTGACATACAAGCTCGGGTCCGGGAACGTATTAAGCTCGTATCTCAAGGTATTACTAAATTACATTTCATTGGTAATTGCTCAATTTTCAATGTAATGCTGTATAAAATTGTAAACAGAGAAAGAGTACTGAATGCTAGCAGCAGCAAGAATATTGGCTCTGCTGTCGAATTCATTAACATTATCACAACATGCACTATCAATATTGTCATTATTTATTGTGATTACTAATCATTATCGTTGTCATTATTATTTCTTCTACATCATTAATATCTTTGGTACGTTTGTTTTACAGTTTTCTAAAAGATGAGCCCCTTAGAAAGAAATGGGTTCGAGCTACGAGACGAAAAATCTTTGCTCCAACTACTAGTTCACGATTATGCTCTATGCACTTTGGTAGATCGCTAACAAATTTGAATCATTTCCTGCTCATCTCAAGAAGGAAGTGCTGTGTTAATTTGTTAAGGCAATGCTTGGCTAAGCTGCATTCATTGGGGATCAAAATTATCACTTTGACTTTTGATGGACTATCAACGAATGCTGCTATGTTCAAAGAGATTGGTTGCAGTCTAGATTCTGAAAATATAAAAGCTTCATTTCTTCATCCAGTGATGCAAGAGCAGATATTTATATTTTTTTGCCCATGCCATATGCTAAAGTTAATTGGAAATTCATTAGAGGAAGGAAACTTTATCAAGTGGGATTTCATTGAAAAATTACATAAGCTTCAAGAATACGAGGGTTTGCATTTGGGGAATACATTAAGAATGCAACATCTAGCATGGATTAAAAAAAATATGAATGTTAAACTTAGGGAGCAATGACTAAGTGGATTTGCTGCAAAATCAATGCAGTTTTGTCTTAATAACAATTCCATAGAGTTCAAGGGATGCGAAGAAATAATCAATTTCATTACCATTATAAATAGTTTGTTTGATGTGATGAATGCAAGGAATACATGCAGATGAGATTTAAAAAGACCAATACAAAAGAATAAAATTTTAGGTATGATTCTCAACAGCAAATTTACTTTTGAGAAACACATTAGGTCTGTGTCTTCTTCAATTGCATAAAAAATTGGGCTATTGAGAAAGTCTTAAGATTTTCGGTGACCAATCTATTCTGAAGAAATATTTTAATTTTTTCATTCTACCTTTTTTCGAGTATTGTTCTCCTGCCTGGTCTTCAGTTAATGGTTCTCATCTTAATTTGTTGGACAGGAACTTACGGTCTATTAAATTTCTTATTCATGATCTAGATATTACTCTCTGGTGCCGTCGTTCAATCAGTTCGTTATGCATGTTGCATAAGATTTTTCATAATTCTAATCATACTTTACATTCAGATCTTCCCAGATAGTTCCATCCTGTTCACAATACTGGGCATGCAGTTAATTCTAATAGTCGGGCCTTCTCCATCATGAGGTTCAATACTAGAGTATCCTAGAAGTTTTATTCCAGCTGTGACAAGTTGTGAAATGATCTTCCTAATCGGGTAGTTGAATCCGTAGAACCTCAAAAATTCAAACTTGCAGCAAATGTTTGCATGTTGAATAGGCTGACAAATCTTTTTTTAGTAGATACGCAAAATATCTGTTTTGATACTGCTACTGTTTTTAAAATATTTTATCTTGATTGTTCATTATTTCTCATATAGTTTATTTCGTTATTTCCTTTCCTCACTGGGTTATTTTTCCCTGTTGGAGACCTTGGACTTATAACATCTTGCTTTCCCAACTAGGATTGTAGGTTAGCTAGTGATAATAATAATAATAATAATAATAATAATAATAATAATAATAATAATAATAATACTGTAATAATAATAATAATGATAATAATAATAACAATAATAATAATAATGACCAAAAAGGAAAATTACTCACGAGACTCTTTGTGCCCAGGGGACACGATGGAAGAGGCGGTTGGCCTCAGCATCTGGATGCTCTCAAAATACCGAGAGGGAGACCAATCAGATGAGGAGGCCCTCACTTGTGAACGAGAGAGCTGCTCAACACCGGGCGGAGAAGCTAAGGACTTCATGCGCTGAACAAACTCAGTCTGAAGGTGTGCAACACAATCAGAAAGCTTAGAAGACTGACCTAAGACAGCTCCTTGGTTTTCCTCATGTTCCAGCACTAAGAGGCATGAGGAGGAAACCACGACCGGTAACTCTAAGGAGTACCAGTCTGAAACTGCTTTCATTCTACAAAGGGTGATGAGCAGATGCCGAGGGCTGCAGCTAAGGGCACAAGAAGCTCTGGTGGTTCACCCACCCCCAGAGTCTTGGAGGGGAAGACCGTCATCAACCCATGAGGAGGCAGGAATATGATCCCTTTGTGCCCTCAACTGATGTACCCTAAAAAAACCATTCCTCAACTGGGAGACCCGAAAGCCCCAAGGATGGCAAGAGTTGCCGTTTGCCTCCTTCAGTGGTGGGTGCAGTTCCATTGCTAGGGGTTCTACACCTAAGGGTTGTCCAGGGTCTCCTACGGAGTAGACACAACAGGGAGGGAGCACGATGCTGGAATAAAAAGTCACCTCCTGGATTCCATCATCTACTGAAACTCTCTCAAATAGAAAATATTAAAATAAAGGCCAGCTATATTAACAGGAGAAAGCCAAAAGCAACAGTGAAGTCAAATCACCATTGAGTGAGTCTGTGAGAGCGTGGTGCTTATCTACCCGCCCATTAAACTACCACCGCTACTTCACAGAAGTAATATTCTTATTTAATAAAGAGCAAAAGGTTTGTAGGAGGTGTAGGGATCAAACATTAATTTATATTAGACTATATAAAATCTATATACTGTAATACTATTGTACCTTTTATTCGAGCATGAACATTCCTTTTAAAAGAATGGATAGTTTCATCCTTTTCAAATCCATCAAAGAGTTTCCTGACAGCAAGAACCAGAGCTGCATCAACAACAGGCAAGAGTTTAACTGGTGATGCAAGAAGGGCTTCAGCAACTTCCACATACTCCTCAAAAAGAGTGAGGAAACTGTAAAAAGAAATTACAAACTGATTATAAAACCTAAATTATGATTATAAATTACTGCTGATGCTGCTATAAATTCAACATTCAAATTTTTCAAAATACTAATACTGCACATACAAATTATCAAATAAAGATAATAAGCTATTTGATCAATAATATCAATAAACTTCATACTAATAAAAAGAGTTGAATAAAATACTATAAACAATACTGTATTATTAAAGACAATTTACCTAGATAATTACCTCCATTTCAGAAGCAAATGTAAATCCTCTTATTTTACTTTTTTAGTGTGATATGACCAATAATAATATTTTAAGATTGGAAAGCATCCTCAAGCCATGATCACTCAATAATAGAGGCTGTTTTACTAAAAGTAATGACTCTATTTGTAAAGCTTAGGCACTATATATTCAACAAGATATGGAATGACAAAACTGAATTTTTTTACAAAATAGCCGAATATTCGGAGATTATTTTTCTAGAAGCCCACTTGCAATAGTTCATGTTGCATGAATTGCAGAGGAGGGACCCCTGGAAAATAGCCGAATATTCGGAGATTATTTTTCTAGAAGCCCAGTTGCAATAGTTCATGTTGCATGAATTGCAGAGGAGGGACCCCTGGAAAATAGCCGAATAT